>NW_006290034.1:9745868-9774163 GCF_000327345.1 Myotis davidii
TGAGGGGTGGGTACCAATGGCTACCCAAACTCTTACTCTTCTTAAGGACTTGAAAAACCTCAAAACTAAATTTCCACCCATCAATTCTGCTTCCCTCACACCCGATAAGGCACCTCAGGCTGCTCCCCTTCCCTCAGCATCACATGATTTTCTGGGTTTCCACATTGTCTGAAGTGCCGTTGTGTGGCAGTTTGCAAATAAATTCCTATTTCCTTGACATCGTTCTTTCCGATACATATCCATTTGAATTGATCCCATCGGGCATCACCTGTTTCTGCTCCCTCATTCCAGATTCCGTGCTCGTGGTGAAGGCGAGGCAGCCCAAGCCTTTCTTTGCTGCCGGAAATACATTTGAGATGACTTGCAAAGTGTCTTCCCAGAATATCAAGTCGCCGCGCTACTCTGTTCTCATCACGGCGGAGAAGCCTGCGGGCGACCTCTCCAGTCCCAACGAGACCAAGTACATCATCTCCCTGGACCAGGATGCCGTGGTGAGGCTGGAGAACTGGACAGATGCCTCCCGGGTGGACGGCGTCGTGTTGGAGAAAGTGCAGCAAGACGAGTTCCGCTATCGGATGTACCAGACTCAGGTGTCGGATGCAGGGCTGTACCGCTGCATGGTGACAGCCTGGTCTCCTGTCAGGGGCAGCCTGTGGCGAGAAGCAGCAACCAGTCTCTCCAATCCTATTGAGATAGACTTTCAAACCTCAGGTGAGCGGGGAGCCCTGTGGAATCAGAGGTTGAGCTAGAAGAGACCCATGGGCTTTATTTGTTTAACAGCTTGTTGAGATACGGTTCCTGTGCCATACAGCTTACCCATTTAGAGTGTATACTTGGAACCTTGCTTCTGCTCACGGACGGATGCAACCTTTTTTCAACCTAGGACGGTGAGACCAGCAACAGCTTCCCCTGGGAACATGATGGAAATGCAAATGCTGGGCCCACCCAGACCTACTGAGCCACACTCCCCGATGGTGGGCACACACAGCCTGAGCTTAACCACCCTCCTGGTGATGGTGGTGCAAGCCAGGGCTCCAGAACCATCGTTCAGTGGCAGGGTTCTCGGCCTCCATGCTCTGCACGGTTTGGCCTGGATACTTCTTTGTTGTTTTTTAGTTCTAGTTTTTTGGTTAATTCCCTGGGATTTTAAAAATAGGACATCATGCTTTCTGCAAATAAAGACAGGTTTACTTCCTCCTTCCCAAACTGAATACCTTGTGTTTCTTTTTCTTGCCTGATTGCCCTGGCTACAACCTCTAATACGGAGTTGAGTAGTGGTGGCTCCAATGGGCATCTTGTTCCTGGTCTCAGCGGGCGGGAATGTTCAGGCTTTCTCCGTGAAGTGTCATGGGAATGTGGGTTTTTCATAGGTGCCCTTAACTGAGTTGAGGGAGTTTCCTTTCATTCCTAGTTTGTTGAGGGTTTTTACCATGAAGAGGTATTGGGTGTTTTCAAATGCCTTCCTGTGTCTATTAAGATTCAGATGATGGTGTTTTTACTATTTGTATGTCTTTTACTGACTATAGAACTGTATTCCAGCTTGTTTTACATTTCTTATTTGATGTTTCTTTAAAACTGTTATGAGGAAGAGGGGAGACATACAATCTTTTGTATTTCTGGGTAAGGAATGGGTATTGAATTTATTTCTCAATTCTTTATGTCTCAGTATAACAGGAAAGAAAAAAATCACTGTAGCTTCCAGGATGAATACACTGCCTAAGGTTTTTATTTTAATCCCTGGAGTTGTCGTGGCCAGTTCACAGTGTAAGAGAAGCTGCAGTCAAAGCCAGTATCCAGCACAATGCCGTAGCCTGAATAGCGCTTAGCAAATATTGACTTGATACTGAAGAGTCGTCACTTTATTGATTTCAGGGAAGAAGGGAGAGGGAGACAGAGAGAGAAACATCAATGATGAGAGAGACTCACTGATCAGCTGCCCCTTGCACGCCCCACACTGGGGATCGAGCCCACAACCTGGGCATGTGCCCTGACGAGGAATTGAACTGTGACCTCCTGGTTTATAGGTCGATGCTCAACCACTAAGTCATGCTGGCCAACCACTTCTTACAATCAGCAGCACACTGTCAGGCACACACAGCAAAGATGTCCTTCCTGGTGTCCACCTTTCTGTCCCCTGGTCTCAGGCCACTTGCCTCCTGGCATGAGGACTGCATTTCTACTGAGCCATGACTTACTGATGGTTTTCTCCTTAATAGATAATGTCTTAAAACACGGTAAAGTAGAAAGAAGGAAAAGAGATTCACCTATAAACTTAATTTGTAGTCTTTGTCTTCCTAGAATTTTCTCTGGTATGTTGTCTTCATGACGTTGAGAGCAGACTGTATATACAGTTTTATGACCTGCTTTCCCCCTGTTTAACATTACAAGATAAACATTTCCCATGTTATAACACGTTCTAGGTAAACACCACCTTTAATGACTCAACCTCCTAGAACAGGGGTCCTCAAACTTTTTAAACAGCGGGCCAGTTCACTGTCCCTCAGACGGTTGGAGGGCCAGACTAGAGTTTAAAAAAAAAAAAACTATGAACAAATTCCTATGCACACTGCACATATCTTATTTTGAAGTAAAAAAACAAAACGGGAACAAATACAATATTTGTATTTGCATGTGGCCCGCGGGCTGTAGTTTGAGGACCCCTGTCCTAGAATTTGGTTAACGGTCACCCTGTTGGTGGTCATGCAGCTGGTCTGCAATTCTGCCTTCCACAAAAATACTGCTGCTAACAGCCTTCTTTTAGGGGCTGGAGTTGCAAGATGGTTTGCGTCAACATTTATTTTTAAAAGCCAAGTGGTCCACGTACTCTCTGCAGACGAGGAATCGGGGTCACCTAGTGACTCTGGTTGTTCACTGGCCTAGTCTGTCATCTTGAAGTTAACCAGACAAACCCCCTTACAAAAACAGCATCACCACAGAAATTGACCGTAATAAAAATATTTCTAAGCCTGGGATAATGACCCACATTAACAGCGAGTGGCTGGTTTCATTAGCAGGAAACCCGCTGGGTGAGTCATTCCCAGGGAAGGCCTTTCCGTCCTCACTGGCCTGGGGAGCCGGAGCACAAACGCTCTGCTGTTCCCGCAGCCGCGGCCACGAGGGGCGGTGAGGGCCGGACTGGTGACCTCAAAGGCGTTTGGGGCTTTCTCTGGCCGTAGAAGGAAAAGAAAGGGAAATTTGTCCAAATTAGGTAAGTCTTTCCTTGCTGGTTCAAATTAAGTAAATAAAAGCCTAACTCCTCTGTGAGGATCTCTTTTTTCTTTTTTTCTTTTAAATATATTTTATTGATTTTTTACAGAAAGGAAGGGAGGAGAGGGATAGAGAGTTGGAAACATCGATCAGCTGCCTCCTGCACACCCCCTACTGGGGATGTGCCTGCAACCAAGGTATATGCCCTTGACCGGATGACCGGAATCGAACCTGGGACCCTTGAGTCCAGGCCGACGCCCTATCCACTGAGCCAAAACAGTTAGGGCTCATGTAGTTATTTAATGCCTCCGTGTATTCAGACACGCCCTCAGTCATCCGGGGAGATCTCATCAAATTGTTCTGTATCGTTACTGTCGAAGGAGCAGCCCTGGACCCAGGTACTTCTCCCACCCTTCCCCCACGTGACCTTTTGTAAATATCTCTTGCATCATCCCCACTACGTTGCACAGACGTGGACGTCAAGGATTGGGTTGTCCGCTTATCCCCACACTGCTCAGCTCAGCTCAGGTCTCAGTAGGTGTTTAATAAATATTTGTTGAATGGATGCATCTGTCAGATGAATTGGAAACACATGATATTTTTAAAATATGTTTTTGATTTTTTTTTTTTAGAGAGGAGAGGGGTGAGAGAAACACAGATGAGAGAGAACATAGATCATCGATCGGCTGCCTTCTGCACACCCCCTACTAGGGAATCGAGCCCACAACCTGGGCATATGCCGTGACTGGGAATTGAACCAGCAACCTCTCGGTTCTTGGGTCGACGCTCAACCACTGAGCCACACCAGCTAGGCCCCATGCAGATATTTCGTCTGGGTTGTTCAGGCAATTAGTGGGCCACTTACAGGGCCGATTCAAGCTGGTGTGAAACCCACCGGCAGAGTGAAGCGCCCCACCTTTGTCTTTCGTCCTCCTAATCATGCCGATATTTATTGAGCTCCTTCTGTGTACAGGTGCTGTTCGAGATGTGGGGCGTAGAGGAGTGAACAAAACATTCCAAGTCTGCCCTCAAGGCACTGCCAATCTAGTTAAGGAGGCAGACCAGGAGGAAATCACCGTATACCATCAGATAGTGATTGACGCTAGGAAGAAATGCAGAAAAGAACAAATGCGTAGCAGGTGACCAGGAGGAGCTAGTGCAGATTAAATCCTTAGAGAAGTCGCTGTAAATGTTTTCTTTGAAGGAAATACTAGCATCGCCAACAGGAGGCCAAAGAGTAGTGGCCATTCGTCTTACACCCTTTCTTGGCGGCCCTCTTCGGGACAGTTGGTGTCCCTTTCTCACTTTCTAAGAGGACTTTAAGTATCAGTGCGCTAGGGCTCATGGTGGACGCTCTCTTCACATCCTCTGAGCATTACCACTGGGGCCGAACTCTTCCTTCTCTGATGCCCATGTTCATGTATTTGAGGCTTAATTTTGCAGCTCGCTTTACAGTTCGGCAGCGTTGCTCTCTGGGACTGTTAAATTGTGTTCAATTTTCTCAGCTTGACTTTTTCCTCTGGTTCTGAGTTTAAGCACTTCTTGGGAGGCAGGGAGGAGGAAGGGGGAAGCCACAGGGAACCGTGACATTGAAACTGTTGACGCCTCTAAATTCTTTATGATCCACTGGATGGACCTTTCGGTCCTTATGACTTTCCATGTCCTCCCAGTCATGGGTGCTCTGCCCCGCTTTCTCTGGGAGACGGCGTGTGATGTCACCACGTACCAGCTCTACACCCCGTGTTCTCTGTAGGAGACAGTTTGGGGTCCGACTCTTCCTCTTGTGCTCCTTGGCTGGGTGGTGGCAGCGACAAGGTCAAGCAGGGGACCCTGGGCTGGACTCCCAGAGGGAGGACACACGCGCTGCTGCCTCCTGGCTGTGTGACCTCATGGGGATTTGGTCCCGCCACAGGGTGTGGAGAGTGACAGCACCTCCACCACAGGGTTGGCGTGAGGAGCAGGTAGAGCAGTGCCGGCCCGTCATCAGGTGACCTGCGTGCCAGCCTATTTCCGCCCATGGCACTGACCCCAGGGTTTTGGCTTGTGATCCATAGATGACATGGCCTTTGACGTGTCCTGGTTCGTGGTGCACTCCTTCGGCCTGGACAAGGCTCCCATCCTCCTGTCCTCCCTGGACCGCAAGGGGATTGTGAGCACGGCCCGCAGGGACTGGAAGAGCGACCTCAGCCTGGAGCGCGTGGGCGTGCTGGAGTTCCTGCTGCAGGTGCACGGCTCCGAGGACCAGGACTTCGGCAACTACTATTGCTCCGTGGCTCCCTGGGTGAAGTCGCCGACGGGTTCCTGGCAGAAGGAGGCGGAGATCTACTCCAAGCCCGTCTTTATAACTGTGAAGATGGACGGTAAGGGTGGCGCACAGATCCTGTCTGCTCTCTGCTGGACCGCGGCAGGCAGAAGCCGGGCCCCCCCCGTTTGAGGAATGTGCTAGAACACGGCCTGGTGTCCTCCAGGCCTGGCAGGGCCGTACCAGAAAGAGTAGGCAGCCCTTGGTGTTTGCCCAGCTTCGGTATCGTATGCTGGGGGCAGCACTGAGAAATGATTTTTAAGATTTACTGGGAAGATTTTTGATGCTTCCTATACATTCCATGCAAGCTCACTGTGCCCGCTGAGAGCGGAGTCAGGAGAGCCGGTTCAGGTCTCCGGGGAGATGCTGGGACTGGGCTCCTGCTACTCTGCCCTCCTTGATGTTGGTTCTTGGGAAAGGGAGGCTCCTCCTGGTGTTCCTAGCATGGCGGGGTTCTGCATGGGACCCCAGGATGGGAGGGGGAGTTTCCGGCCTCTGGCCTACACTGACCACCAGGGTCAGCTGAACGAGGTAGGCAGAGGGCCCCGTTCTCACCCTGTTCCCCGAGCATCCCAGAGTCAGAGACAGTGGTTACTCAGCTAACGAGAACCATCTCTGCAAAACGTTTCAGGGTGAACATCGATTGAAAAAACTCCTTGGAGAGAGTTCCAGTCCAGGGGCCTCTGAGCATTCGGAGACTGGAGTCTGTTTCCCTGGTGATAGTGTCAGTTGGGGGGAGACTGGAATTGGACCCCCAGCTCTTCCACAGATGGTGTAGCCCTTCCGATCTTTATTCCCTCTCTTGTAAAATGGGATGGCCCCCTTTCCTGGGGCGGTTGGAAAGTGCAGCCCTACGAAATGTCAGGCACCTCCCACATTGCAGGCGTCGGCCAAGGCGTGCTGGCACTTCCCCGGGGGAGGGGATGTGGGATTTAGGGGGTCGGGGAGGGACCTAAACAGTGTGCATTCCTAACACTTGCACCGTATTTGCATCTTAGAAATTCTTTCCTTGAAGTGGCAAAGAAAAAGAAAAAAAAAGGAAGCCCAGATTACCAAACAAGTGCGGGAGTGACTCTTGACTTTGCTGGATAATTTACTACAGTGTTACTTAAAATAGCTCCCCAAGTGTGCTTCAGTCTTTTGACGCATAGCATTGGTTTACGTACTGTTTTTTTACAGAGGCATCTGCTACAGAGGGTGCGGTGCCCTTATACTGACTTTTAAAAATCCATCTCCTGCCAAACCCTAAAAAGCAAATTGACATTCAAAGGCATCGAATGCAATCATTTTGCTGTTTTCTTTCCCCCCCGCAGCACTGGGTGGGGAGACATTTGCCCACTTTTGGGACAGATAGGGCTGAGCTACTCCTGCCAGCAGTGCTGTGCCCGGGGCTGGAGACAAGGTCGAAGGGCATCTGATGGCTCCAGTGGGGACTGGAGGTGGTGGTGGGCCCTGCGGCCACCGCCCTGGCATCACTAACTGGCTTCCCTCTGCTCTGCCCCTGCCAGTGCTGAACGCCTTCAAGTACCCGCTGCTGATCGGCGTTGGCCTGTCCACCGTCGTGGGGCTCCTGTCCTGCCTCATCGGGTACTGCAGCTCCCACTGGTGCTGCAAGAAGGAGGTGCAGGAGACCCGGCGTGAGCGCCGCCGGCTCATGTCCATGGAGATGGACTAGCGAGGCCGGCGCCCGGCCCGGGCAGCGACACGGGGACGGACGGTCTCGGAGCGATTGGGGCAGGAAGAGGACGGTGATGTTCTGACGTGAAGTGTGTCACACTAAAACCCAGTCCTCGCTCATCTCAGGTGGGACTCGGCGCGCTCTCCTCTGCACGTGGAGTTGGAGCGCGGACACGTTTACCAGCACACAGCTTCTCTTCCCACGGCACTTTCTGAGGACGGCCGCGCGTGTCTTTTCCCCGACGGCGGCTTTTTCATGGTTAACCTCTGTCTAATTTTTTTCTCCTACTGGTTTATTGATCTCTGGCTTGTGTGTGTTTATAGCTTTTGTCCCGAGGGGTCGCAGTGAGGGCGGGGTGATGGTGTTCGGAGTTCTTTGTCCCCGGTGAGAGCCGGCCGGCTCCGGGGTGGGAGACAGATGTTAGGAGGAGGGTGGCCCTCCACGCCGGCCCAGGGACAACACAGACCTGTGCCCAGGGCGAATGTGTGGCCTTGACCCCCGCCCTGCCTGGCCCCTGTTTTCAGGGGTTTAGACCACATTGGAAATCTGAACTTGCGGTATGTAGCTTCTCATCGAGCCCAGACACGGGTTTTGGTTTTCTGCCTCTCTGCCCCCTTTCCATTTCTTTGCTCTTGGCTTTCTGTGAGCGCGCTGAGAAAGGCAGCCCTGGAATCTAGGATTTGGCTCTCCACCAAGCACCTTATCATGCCACCTTAGCCTTAAGAATGAACATGAAGAAAAATACACAGCCACTCGGACCGGGGCGGGGAGAAGGTCTGCATGGAAGATGGGGCTGGGGACAAGGGAAGGAACTGTCGCTGCGATCGAGCGGGGGCCCCAGGGAGAGCGGAAGGCGGACCCTGAGAGTTAGGTTTCTGAAGCTCGTGCCGGGAGGGTCAGGGGTGTGTCAGGTGGAAGAAGCCACCTCCAGTCCCTGGTCCTGTCCTTTGCAGGAGGCAAAGGCCTTGGACACCCAGGGACACCCAGGGGGACCCACAGGTGCCCCCTTCCCCTACTTCCGAGGCTGCTTGGTCTCCTTAACCTGAAGGACTCTTGCTGCTTGGAGACTGGCTGACTTCACAGGGTCTGAAATCGCCCGGAAGAACCGAGTGTTTTCTCTGGCCGTGTCCGCCCTTGCAGGTCTGTGAGATCCCCTGCAGGGGCTGGTGAGAGCTGGCCTCTGCGATGCTTGCTTTCCTGTTAGGAACATGAAGGCAACCCAGCAACGCATTGCCCTGGGAACAGCCTACAAAGGAGATCTGAGTGCAGTCTCTTTGGCCCGACTGCTCGTACCAGGAATAGGACAACGGACCAAAAGAGACCTTCTGCTCCGTTCTGGCCCCAGCACAGGGCCGGCCTTTCGGAGGCCTCCCCGTGGGGCCCTGAGGCTCGGTGGTGACGCCCGCCCTGCATCGCACTCCTCCGTGCTGCTGCGTGGCTCCGAAGGATCTGACACTCCTCTGTCTTCCGAAGGGGAAAAAAGACACATTGGTTCTGAGCAATAAAGTAATACGAAACGATGGCCATTCATGTACGGCTCTTTGTCACAATGGGCCGGACGAGCCCGACCCCTCCCGGCTCACAGTCTTCCCTCCATTTCCCTCCCTCTGCTGCCCACCACCCCTTCTGCAGGCATCACCGAGGCAGCCCCAGGAGGCAGGCCCCCACTCTCCGTTTGCCCACTGCAGGACCACTCGTGGGGTAGGCACGGGCTCCTGCACTGATGGTGGCAGCACAGATGACTGCTAGGCACAGATGGAACCGGGGAAGACGGGATGCAGAGTATGAGTGACTGGAGGAAGAGGAAGAGGCCTCCATAGCACTAGAGTTGGGTATTTTCTTAAAAATTTTTTAAGTCTATTTTTATTGATTTCAGAGAGGCAAATTTTTAAGTCTATTTTTATTGCTTTCGGAGAGGAAGGAAGAGGGATAGAGAGATAGAAACATCAATGATGAGAGAGAATCATTGATCAGATGCCTCCTGCATGCCCCGCCACTGGGGATCGAACCCACAACCTGGGCGTGTGCCCTGATAGGGAATTGAACCGTGACCTCTTGGTTCATAGGTCAACACTCAACCACTGAGCCACACTGACTGGGCAAGAGTGGGGGTATTTTCTACATGTTGCTTCCTAACTGCTATTTCAGAGGAGGTGGGTGATGGGTGAGCGTACACATGGAGGTTAAAGAGAGAACGCATAAACAGGTGTTGCGTTGGGAGCAGCCAGTGCCTGGGAGCCTGGCAGCGCTCACACTCACCTGGCAGCGCTCACACTCACTAGCAGATTCAGGATTGTTGTAGCGGAAGCCCTTCTTGGTAGAGGAAAGGGTATTAGCCTGGGGTGTGACCAGGTGGCCCCAGATGTGTCTGACCCACAAAAGGGTCACACCAGACACTCCGTAGTAGGAGAGGTGACCTGTGCTCACACTGTCCCTTGTCCTTTCAAACTGCTGTTGTAGTTCAAGGCTTTGATCCCAACCCCGCCCTCTGTCCAGGGGGTGGGTCCGAAGGGGAAAATCCCAGGGTATTGTAACAGGGACCTCGTTCCTCGCAGGGACGTGTGCCTGCCAGGAGCCTGTGTGAGAGACATTCTTACACGCTCTCTGGCGGGGGTTCCTGCCAGAAGCACTGGGCATGCGGAGGGAGGACCCGGCCACGATGCCCACGGATGACGTTGCACTTCTGAACAACAACAACAACAAAACTTGATAAATTGTTTGGGTTTTTTTCCCCCTAATCATGAAAGTCTCCCCGGAAAGCGCCTACGCTATGTTCAGATAGGAGCCTCAAAATTACGTTCAATTGTTTACTTTGTAATGTTTACATACATTTTACACTTTTTTTAAAGAAAAAAGAGAAAAAAATGCAAACTCTGACTCTGACAACTTTTCCAATTTTTCGTGGGACGGCAGAACTCTGACTCACCAACTGGATTTCAGTCTTCATGGAGAAACGTATTTATTTGTCTTTTCTCCCCCTCCTACCCACGCGGCTTTCCCCGGGATGCTGGTGGAGGCCCCTTCTACTCAGACTCGTGTCTGCTTCCCCGGTGGCTCTCGCTTGCTTTGCAGACCGCCTGCAGCCACGATTTTGTCACGGGCACCTGTGAGCCAAAGACTGGGCCTTTGTGGCAGGAATAATAAGCAATACTACACAACTTGCTACTTTCAGAAAACTTTCTTTTTAGCTTCACCAATAACCACAGAGGAAGAAGGGAACTGGGATTTGGGTAAGTTCTCTTCCACTGTTTGACCAAATTCTCAGTGATAAATACTGGGTGCAAATCACTAGGAGAAAAAAGTTGACTTTCTTTTGTAGTGTGGCACATGGGATCTGCCAGATTTCACGTAGACCGACGAAGGATCTTGTGTATTTTTGTCCATTTCCAATGTTATATGAACTGATTGTATTGTTTTATACTGTGACCACAACTATTACGCAATGCACCATTTGTTTTTTTATTTCATTAAAGGAAGTTTAATTTAAATTGAAGTTGTGTGAGGAACGTGGTGTTGGCCTCTGCTATCTTCCTTTTATCTCTTCTGCGGGAGGGATTGCAGCTGAATTCCGGTCGCAACTCGAGCACTTGAGCTTTGAACCCTAGGACAGCATCTCAGAGTTTCTCTACAGATATGAGAAGAGCCCGGCCGGTGTGGGTCAGCGGTTGAGCGTCGACCCAGGAACCAAGAGGTCTCCAGTTCAGTTCCTGGTCAGGGCACATGCCCAGGTTGAGGGCTCGATCCCCAGTAGGGAGTGTGCGGGAGGCAGCCAATCGATGGTGTTCCTCTCTCATTGGTGTTTCTATCTCTCTCTCCCTCTTTCTTCCTCTCTCTAAAAACATCTACAAAAACATTTTTAAAAAATAAAGATAAAAGAAGAAATGGATTTCATAGGATCAATATTGAAATTCCCACTGAGCGGCAAGGTGAGGGCCAGGCCTGGGGCAAGGTCTTTTTGGTTGCTGGGTGAATTCTCATGACCTGATAGGTCTCCTAACAGGAAAGAGAAGTCACTGTTGTTCCTCTCTGCGGCTCAGGAAACCAATACCAAAGTCCTGTGACCATATCGTGACTGGAGCAGAGTGGCTTTTCTGACTCATGACGCAGTCTGGAACCCAACCAGTTCAGGTGCTGGCCCCTGTAATACAAAAACAGTGTGATTCCCCCGGCCGCTGGCTTCTGGGACCTGGACAGGGGGGAGTGCGGGAGCCCCGACTTCCTGCTGGGCCTTGGAGCAGCCGCAGCCTTGGCTGGCCTCCCCATAGACTTTCCTGTGGGCCTCATGTGTGCTCTGGGTGGGAACCAGCTCATGTTTTGAGGTCTGTGTCCTCGTTACTCACTTTGCCCAGGAATCGGCTCTGTTCTAGGCCTGGGGAAGGTACTGGCAGTTTATAAATGCAGTTAACGCCCTGGAAAGAGCCCAGCAGTGACTTGGGCCCATTCAAGGCCTCAGTTTCTCTCTTGTTCTTTGAGGGAGTTGACGGATCATTTGATTCCTTCCTATGGCGTCACTGCTTGGTATTCCATACATGTAGACAAGAGGCTCAGCCCATACCTTTGGCAAGTTCCACACCTGAATATAGCCATGACTCTGACCTGAATTGTAAGCTCAAGTACGGAAAGGAGCAAAATCATGACCAGCTTCCTGCGGACACACATTCTGCCTTCTCTGAAAGTCAGGAATGGCAAGCTGCAAGGTGTAATAGAAAACACTGAATCGAAGTAACAAGCAGCCTTAGAATGCAGCCATTTCCCAGCCATACGATCCTGGCTAGGTTAGTTGATTCCTCTGCGCCTCAGTTTTCTCATCTGCAAAATGGGATTAGCAATAGCTATCACATAGTGATGTGAGTTAGTCTATAAAACTACATGCCAAGGGTTCCTGTTTAACTATTTCTTGGGCCTGAGTTTTTAGGGTAGGGGAGGGCACAGAAGGTGTAATTTTTATGATTCTGTGGAATTAATATTTGGGTGTATTACAGCTGAAAAAATATATATATATATCTTTTCATTAATCTTCCAGGACCTGGAATAGGATTTTTTTCCCCTTTAATACATTCCTGGGTTGCTTTGTCCAGAACTGCCCGCCCCCCAACCCCCCCACCCCCCATCTCAAGCAAGAACTACATTTTGCATTCCTTTCATATGATACAATTGCAACGCACCAATTCCCAAGGTAGTAGAATAACTCTGTCTCTCTCTGGCTCTGTTTTTTTCTTTCTCCTTTTTTCTTGACAACAGAAAGCTTCTTTTTCCCTCCAGAAAGGAAATGACATCACCCTGTGAATGTTAAATTCTGGCAGAAATGGAGCCACTAAAATGGAAACAAAAAAGGGGGTGGGGGCGGGCAACAGCCAGGAATGAGCAGTTGCATAGCTTTTACTTGGTTGTATGTATTTCGGGAATAAAGGGCGCTCTGTATTATTGGCAACGGTTATCTCTGTGGTCAATGCTGATTTCAAAAATAATTCTCTTCTCCGTGCGCTTGGCAGATTGACTGCATCGATGGCTCCCGTTCTGTATCGCTCCTTCTGCAGTTCCCTTCACGAAAGAGAGCGAGCTTGTTAACCCATCTCTTGCCTTTGGATGCGGCCACGTGACCCGCTTTGGTCTGTGAGATGTTGGCAGTCCTGATGCAAGTAGAAGCTTTAAAAAGTACCGATGTATTTCCTCTCATTCTTTGGGGCCCCTGACACCATGAAAGCGTGTCCAGGCTACCCTCTTAGAGGGGTATGGGGGGCGGGGGAGTCCAAGCCAAGGGCATCCTAGACCATCAAGCTCTTGCTAGCAGATGCAATGGCTTGTGAGCAAAAATTAATGCTGGCTGTTCTGCGCCCCCAAAGTTTGGTGGTGGTTGATGACACAACAGTAACTAACTGAGACGGTGCGTTTGCCTAAAATTTTGGTGCCTGGGGTTGACTCATGACTTCAGCTGAAATGTTGAGCAGGTTCTTGTACTTCGGGCCACGCTGATGTGACAATGAGCAGCCTGGAGAGGTCGTTTGAAATCTCCATTCCAGACACACTGCCCTAAATTAAACAACCTGCACACCCCTGCCTCTGTATCTGTAATTTCATTTCTCCCTCCTAGCATGCCCTCCCCTCTCTTCTCTGCCTATTTCAATCATACCAGTTCTCTGAGCACCTACTTAAAAGCAGCCTTTTCTGAAGGACCTTTGGCTGCCCTCTGCCTGCAGTGGTCTCTCCAGTCTGTTAATTCATGGGGTGTTTCTTGCCAGAGCCATAAATCGGATACCCAACACAGGCTGCCTTTCATGGCTACTATTTCTTATCTACGGTTGTTTCTTAAACTAGAGTCTAAGTTCCTGGTGGGCAGGGCCCATTTTCCCCTTCTTTTATTCGCCAAGCCTCTTCCCTGTTGTCCCAAATTAGATATTCGCTTTCCCTCCTAAAAATGTCCATATCTCTTACAACGTGTTTCTTCTAGGGACCCCACTAATTCCCCTGGTGTGATAGCTGGTCATTGTATTTTCTGCTCGCCTCCACCGTGATCCACCTCCACCATCCATTGAAGTTCCTCAGACACTTGAATTCCACGTGCGTCTGTAGCACCTGGTAGGGTGCTGACGCTATAGCAGGAGCTCAGTAAGTGGTTACTTCTTCATCTCTCTGTCTGACTTCATGTTCAACACCCACATTCAGACCCTCATCATTGCTAACCACAACATGGAATTAAGCTTAACAGGAAAATCTAACTAGACCATGCTCCTGTAAAAACAAACAAGCGCACCGCCAAACCAAAACAAACAGAAAACGCCACCCTCTCAAGAGCTCCCCAAAGCCAAACTCTTGGGCCTGGTGTGCATGGCTCACTAAGATCTGCCCAGCCTACCTCTCTAGATCCTTCTCCCTTCACACCGGCCTTGAACTTGACTCCAACAGGAAGGCACAGCTGGTGCGACATCATTCATGCCAAACCGTTTCTCTCCAGCTGTACCTGTCCCCCTTCTCCCGAGCTGTTTCATTTGACCCAGCCCAGCCCATCCTGTCCATCCGTCCTGCCCACCAACCTCCCCCATTCCCTTTGGGTGCTGACTTGATTGTTGTGGTGTTCTGGTCATCCGATGAAGTGGAAGTTTCCTGAGAGCCAAGACGGAATTGCTGACACTCTGTAGGGGCACAGCCTACCACGGCACCCAGAACATAGAACAGGGGTGGGCAAACTTTTTGACTCGAGGGCCACAATGGGTTCTTAAACTGGACCGGAGGGCCGGAACAAAAGCATGGATGGAGTGTTTGTGTGAACTAATATAAATTCAAAGTAAACATCATTACATAAAAGGGTATGATCTTTTTTTTTTTTTTTTTTATTCATTTCAAAAGGGATGGAACCAGCCCAGGGGCCGTAGTTTGCCCACGGCTGCCTATCCACTGAGCCAAACCGGTCAGGGCAAGATATTATTTCAAAAATTGTTGGATGGGTGGAATGAGCCAGGGATCTGCGTGAAGCAGGCCAGCTTGCTATTGGCCTATCTGAATGTAGGCTCGACCCAGGGAACTAGTCCTCCGTGAGCTCACCCGTGGTCTTCTGGGACTAGAGTGGGATTAAGTTGGCCAGAGTCCAGTGCCAGCTTTTAGGCTCTCCCCCCGGCCTCCTTGGTGCCCAGGCCCACACTGGGCAGAAGAAGATTCACTTAAATGTCGAATGACGGTGGCTGACATTTACTGAGCATTTTCCATGTACGAGATATTGTTCTAAGCATCTTAAGTAAATTCGTCCATTCAATTCTCACAGCAATCTTGTGGGGTACATACTTTTTTATAGATGAGAGTTAGAAAAGGTTAATTAACTTCTCTAAGATCACACAGCTCTTAAAAATAGGTTTGGTGTGCAAACCCAGGCAGCCGGCCCTGGAGCCTGCCCTCCTCACCATCACCTCTTGCTTCTCCAGGTTCATGTCCTTCAGGGGCCCTTCTGCCATTTCTCAGTCCTTTTCTCTCCCAGGATGGGAGGAGGGGTCAGGGCGAAGAAAAGAACATTTCTGCTTGATTTTTTTATTTTTTTATTTCGTTTCCTTAAATTCCCTGATGACTTCCTGTGGATGCATATTTACCCAGGATGAGGCCTATCTTTTCTTATTTTTATCTTATAAAACATATACTTACCCAGGAAGATAACTGTCCTGTTCAGTTGTCTGAACTAATTTTTTTTTTTTCACACCCAAGTTGGGGCAGTTCGCAAAGCACCACAGTGCAACTAGCGTGGCTTTTGCAAGTCACCTCGCTCTCTCAGTGGGCTGGAAATGACACCGCTTCCTCTTTGCCTTTATAGTGAGAACATAGCGTTTGTCGCCCGGCATCTGAGCAACCTCAGTGCCACCACCCGCGGAGCTCTGCACGGGTCCCCATGGCACGCATCCCACGTGTGGCATCTCTCCTTCTCTTTCTCAGTAAGTTCCACTTGTTTTCTGGTCCCAGGGGCTGCTGGGTGATGGAACAGGACAATGTGGTTTCTCCAGGAAAAACGGGGCCAGGCTTCTCTGGTGTTGGCGGTGCCAGATCTGCCAGTTCTGCTGGCTCTGCCTTTACCTTGTCTTCTTGGGCTAGCTCATCCCTGGAGACAGGAAGAGGCTTCGCTCTCCAGCCTGGGAGGTGATTGTAAGGTTTGCCTGATGTCAGAGCTTGACTAGGTAAGTGTGCCTTGGGGATAGAAGGAAAGGTCATGAGAGCACTTAGTAGTTTTAGGCTAAGCTAAAGAAGGTTCTGGACTCTACCTGGGCTGAAGGGGGAAATGACTGCTGAGAGACAGAGAAGGGGCAGGGAGATTCACTTGGCTTGGCTGACGAGCATACGCAGGGGCCTTAGCTGGCCCGGGGCATTCCTACATCCTGTAACGGGAGGAAAAGGGAAGTTTGATGGTGAATTGGGAAGGGAATGACATAGTTCCAGAGTAGGTAGAGCAGCGAGCAGGTACTAATTGTGCAATGGTTTCCTTTAGCATCTGGTAAAGCCGATAACCCCATCTCAGAATAATGTCTTAAGTGCATAAAATAAGATACAAAGGGCTCTAGGGGAAATCAATCAATCATATTGAAATGCAGTTATTAGAATATTTTTAATTAATTTTAGGAAGAGGAAAGGGGAGAGAGAGAAACATCAATGTGAGAGATACATATCGGTTGGTTGTTTTCCAAATGTGCCCTGTCTGAACCAAACCTGCCACTTTTTTTTTCTTTTTTGGTGTATGGGACAATGCTCCAACCAAATTGGTTGTTTTCCAAAAGTGCCCTGACTGAACCAAACCTGCCACGTTTTTTTTTCTTTTTTGGTGTCTGAGACGATGTTCCAACCAACTGAGCCACGCCAGCCAGGGCCAAAGTAGTGTTAAATCGATTGTGATGTAGTCACTTATGCATCTCTTTATGCATTACATAACAACCTAGAAGTTAACCACCAAACTTCAACGTTGCAATGAATATGAACAATATTTCAAGATTTTTGCAACAACTGTAATGTGATAAAGAAAATATTTATGGTTTCTTGTCTACATTCATGACTGAAGGAAATACTAAATTTCCATGAATATTAATGAAAATTAAAATGTCAGGGTTTTTTGTGGGGTTTTTTTTCCCCATCCAGGTTTATGGACTCTTTAAAATTGCAAATTTTCTGTCTTTAGTGAGCAGGCTGGAAGGTCCGAGGGGAAAGGAGAAACATCAATGTGAGAGATACATATCGGTTGGTTGTTTTCCAAATGTGCCCTGTCTGAACCAAACCTGCCACTTTTTTTTTCTTTTTTGGTGTATGGGACAATGCTCCAACCAACTGAGCCACACCAGCCAGGGCCAAAGTAGTTTTAAATCGATTGTGATGTAGTCACTTATTCATCTCTTTATGCATTACATAACAATCTAGAAGTTAACCACCAAACTTCAACGTTGCAATGAATATGAACAATATTTCAAGATTTTTGCAACAACTGTAATGTGATAAAGAAAATATTTATGGTTTCTTGTCTACATTCATGACTGAAGGAAATACTAAATTTCCATGAATATTAATGAAAATTAAAATGTCAGGGTTTTTTGTGGGGTTTTTTTTCCCCATCCAGGTTTATGGACTCTTTAAAATTGCAAATTTTCTGTCTTTAGTGAGCAGGCTGGAAGGTCCGAGGGGAAAGGAAGTAGTAATCCCAGGCTAAGAACTCCTGCTCTACAGAGAGTGGACTGAGTTAGCGAAGGGACTTAAATGACCGGAACCAGAGGGGAACTAGAAGAAATCACAGTCAGTGTGACCAGGGCTGTGGCTAAAGCACGCAAAGGGAGCAGCATTCAGCCAAGGAGGTGCTTAATAAACATTGGTTTGAGCTGAATTGGTTTGGGCTCCCGTCGCAAGGAGCATTGGCTAGTGTGAGGTAAGAACCAGATCGGGGGCTTGATGGGGTGAGAGGTGGTCTGAAGAAGATTCCTGGGACCCGTTGCTGGGTGACCAGTGCCCACTGGACTGGTCTGGCAGGTGCTGAGGGCCAGGTGGACTGGAGGGACCCTTTGAGGATTGTTGGCCGGTGTGCTCCTGTTTGTCCTGTTCATTTGTCTGAGAGTGATTCTCGGGTGTACTTGCTTTGCGAGTTTGGAGTGTGTGTTTGGTTTGCGTGTAGGAGGAAGCTGGGTTTACATTGGGCAAGTCAGACAATTGCAACTTTTCTCTCTTTTGTAAGCAGGCTGGACGGTCCGAGGGGAAAGGAAGTAGTAACCAAGATTCAAAAGAGGGAGCTGGTAGCTTTTTCTTAACCCATTTAAACAATGGCCGATACTGGCTTATATATTTTACTTCTAACGTCTGAGTCATCCTCAGCACTAACTTTGTATAGAACCAGTTTTTATGTGTAGAACACATAAATCAGGAAGTAACTTGCAAAAATGTAGGAAGCCTGCTATTAGTCATCACAAATATTGAGGGGGAGTCTTAGCCAGTTTGGTTCAGTGGATAGAGCATCGGCCTGTAGACAAAGGGTCTGAGTTCGATTCCCCATAGGGGGTGTGGAGGAGGCAGCCAATCAATGATTCTCTCATCATTGATGTTTCTGTTTCTCCCAGTCCCTTCCTCTCTGAAATCAATAAAAACATATATATACTAGAGGCCCGATGAACGAAATTCATGCTAGAGTAGGCCTTCCTTCCCCTGGCTACCGGCACTGGCTTCCCTCTGGCACCCGGGACCCGGGCTTCTCTCGCAGCCCCGGCTTTGTCTGGAAGGTTGTCCAGAAGGACATCCGGTCTAATTAGCATATTATGCATGCATATATATATATTTTGAGGGGGAGATGAAGGAAACTAATTAAGTGATGACCAGTTGATCAATTGTACTGTTCAGTCTTAATTTATTTATATTTTTAGTAATCCTGCTTAATCCTATTATAATAAGTAAGGTGCTAAATGAGGTCAATGTCATGATTAAATGAGCTCTTGGATTTAGCCCTTAGTTCTGCATATTTGATCTGTCATTCCTCACCTCAACTAGACGGCCTCCAAACAAAAGCCATTAATATGGGAGGGTCTTGGGGTGGGGAAATTGCTTGTGTAACTGAAACTATTTCATGAAAAAAATGTCACTAAATTATGGGTGGAAGCTGTCCCAGCTTCCATGCGGATAGGTTTTTCTATGTGTAAAGAAAGGAGTTGAGTGGTGTGTTCCATGTTCTCCTGGTAGGTTTTCTGTAAGGTGGAATCATTTGGAGTTGCTGTTTTTGTGTATCAAAAATGGTCAAATATGAGTCGTTTTATATGGTTCAGTCTCATAGCTTCTACTCAAATAATACTGAAGCGGCAAATTTGGCAATCCCAGAGATAGTTTTGGAAAAAAAAAAAAGCCAATACTATCACGGAATTCTTCATGTTTCAAAAGCATGACTCCAATGCCGTATGTCAGCGCCACGCTGTGTGCCCATCAGTCAACGAGACTTTGAGCTGCTGTGCTAGGGCATCTAACCCTCTGCCCATTCAGAGAGAGGGCAAAGGGGCAGTCCTCCGAGACAGTTTACTCTTTAGGAAGAGGAGAGATATATACACCATATCCCACCGAGAATATATTCCTGATAAGATGTTTCAGGGTCTGATCCCAATGCATAGGCATTTGAATTGAACTCTGTCAGTCAGTCCTTTCCATCTTAAAAATACCTATGAAGCTGCTACATTATGGCGTTTGCTTTTCTGAGAAACAGTACCATCCCAATCATGTTCTTGACCTCATGCTGCTACTAGCACCTTACTCCATTCATCACCCTTTCTCTGGCTTCATCCATCTCTCCCCTCCACTGCTCCTCTCCCCTAAGCAGACAATGGCACCTGTGTCCCTCCCGGCCCTCACTGCTGCTCTCTACCTGCTGTCATCTTATTCCTCCCTACTCTTCTGCCTGAAACTTCTTGAAGTAGTTTACGCTTCCTGCACTGGCTTCTGACCCTTGAAATCTGCCGCTTCTGCTCGATTGACATCACTTTTACATCCACTGACACCCTCATCATTAAGCCTTTAGAATCCGCCTCTCGGAGGCATTTCGCAGTGCTGACAAGCCCTTTCTTATTGGAATGATTTGCCTCCTTTGGTTTCCAAGCAACTGTGTCTTGGCTGCCCCCTCAACTCCCTAACTCTTCCTTCCATAGGTGTTGTTCCTCATCAGAGCCCCCTAAATAGAGAGATTTTCTAGTAATCTCTCTTTAGCACTCTTCTCTATATTCCCTAACACTTCCCAATACTTACATGTATAACTGACTTATTTTGCATCTACAGCCCAGAACTCTCCCTACTTACAAACAAGCATTTACAGGAAACCATGAGAAACCGTAGAGATAGCCAGAGGTTTGGCATTGGCAAATCCAGGTTCAAGTTTGGCTCAGCCATTTACAAGTTTTGGCACTGCCAAATAAGGAACTATGACTGAGTTCTTGAAAGGATTAGAATATACATCTTTTCAAAGGGTTGAAGACTTTAAAGCACAGATACATATATTTAAATATTATTTCCAGTTATTTGCTATATATCCTCCCTGTTTATTCCGAGGTATTCAAATTTAGTATTTCCAAAATTAAATGCGTTATCTTCTTCCTTGAACACACAACAGAAACCCTCCCTGATCTCCTATTTCTGTTAATAGTTCCATTATTCTTCCAGTCACCCTCACAAACCTGGGTATCATCTTTGATTTCTTCCTTCCTCCCATCCCTCCACTCACCCCTACTACCTCCAAGCATCCAAGACACTGAAAAACGGTAGATTTTATCACCACAATGGCTTCGAAATTGTAGTCCCTTTCTTTCCACCCCTGTTGCCATCATCACTTCTCTCCTGGGCTACAATAATGACCTCATGTCTGTTTCTAATTTCCATCATCCTATACAACTTGTCAGGTTAATTTTCCTAAGACCATTCAAACACTTTCAGGCTTAATCAAGCATGGCTTACTCAATCAAGTGCACACATTTAATCATAAGAGTCAAGTCCTTCATGTTCTGGATCCAAATGTCCTACCTGGTCTTACCTCCTTCTATTAATCTTCATATAACTCTTCCCCTAATCCAACCGATTACTTCCTATTTCCTTTAACAAGTCTTTTGATTCCTATTCATTCAGTCTCCTCATGAAATCTCCTTATCTAAAAGACCCTGTCTCCCCACTTAAATTGTCATAATCGTTCCAATTCTCCAAAGTCCATTTCTGGTACTGTCTCTTTCATAAACCTGGCCTATTTCCCTCCTCAAAAAATACAATCTCTCCTTCCTTCAAATTCCTCAAAGCATTTTTATCACATCTCTCTATGAGGACTATTACCCTACTTGACCAAATTATAAAATATAGAAGTCAGAGTCTCTCTCCAACTCATCTTCATATCTTGGTTCCTGAAGCATCAGAAATACTAGAAGTGGCTGAATAAATATTTATTGAACTGGCAAATAAAACAGTAGAAAATGAAATGTTAGTTTTCACAATGAAATGCTTCAAATGCGGCACCCATCTCTCTGAAAAGTCATGGAAAATGTTGAAGGAGTGTTGCCTAGCAACCAAAAATAGCATTGTGGAAACATGCCCTGATATAAACAGGTTAGTGGTACCTCAGAAACTATATTTTTTTAAAGGCATTTTTTAAATTGTGAAATATAACACAAAAGAACAGTTGATAAAACATAAATGTGCCTTTGAACAAATAAGTAAAAACCATGCAATCACTACCCAGGTCAAAAAAAAAATAGAACACTGCTAAGACCCAAGAAAGACTCACCCATGCTGCCATGGGCCCCATCCAGATCACAACCCCACCCCCCCCCCCCCGCCCCCACGCAATCACTTTTCTGACTTTCATGATAACCACTTCCTAGCTTTCTTTTCTTTTAATTCTCTTTACCCCTTATGTTTGCATCACTTAACAACACTGTGTAGTCTTGCCTGTTTTAAAACTTTATAAAGAGTAGAACCATTCTATTCTCTAGGTAGTCAAACAGATTCAAAGTATTTTGCATCTTTTATTAAACACAGTTATTTATATTATTGCAACTATTTCATTTTATGGATGTACTGAGTTCATCTGCTCTACGTTGGTGGGCGTATGGGTGGTCTCTAGTTATGGGCTCTAATGGATAATACAGGCACGGATGCTCTCTCATGGTCGCCTGAGTGACAGTACACACCTTCTCTTAGAAGCATGCCTAAGACTGGCTGGCTTTGCTGAAAATGTTTTCAATGGCCTCTGTAGTATAATTTTTTTTTTTTGGTAATAATTTAAAATTTTCTCAGGTGCCCTAACTTCTATTTCTAGGCATAATATAATCATAACATACCTATGAAATTGGGATTTATGAATACATGAGTATATTTTAAATGATTACTGGAAATGTGTGTGATTGGTCAGTTGGTTGGTTAGATGTTTGCTGTTCCGTTTTGCACTGAGCATGCACATGTGCAGTTTTTAGTTAGTTGACTATATCGGGTGACAACTTACTCTGTCTGCCCATCTGTTTGTAGCCCCGCTTCTGTCAGAATTGTTTTCATTCCAGAATTTCTATTCTCAGCCTTATCATGGTCCCTGTAATGTCACTGTTCCTTTCTCTCACTTTTTTCCCTTCGGTTTCCTTTGTCCTGTAGGGTCACGCGATTCAGCAGATGCGCTGCTTCTCCCGTATCTTCTTATGAACTCCGTTCTGTTCATTCCTTCAATGAGTCCTCCGACTTGTGGTCACTCCATCTCATCCTCCCCTTCCCACTGGCCCTCCGCCCTCCTGAAAGATCTAGCTCACCCTTGTGGCATCTGTCACCTGTTCTTTGTTTTTTTTCTGGAACACAAACTAGCCTTTAATATTAACATAATAAATAAACGCATTGTAATTTCTGCAAAATTCTTGATTTTGCAAATATGTATATCAGAGGAAATGTTACCGTTCGATAATGTTTTCTCCTTTAAATCTAATACATGAGATTTGTCCCAACAGGAAACATTCCACGGTGGTCCCAAATGAAAACCTGGGGTAAGGGAAGAACTAAAATAAATTCTGATTCCAGATCCTGTGGGACTTGACATTCAACAGAATGAAGCTTTTCAATAAAGTTGTAGTGGCTTTTTAAAAAATTACAAAACAAAATCCCCTCTGCGGTATAGAAAGGAAGTACTATCTCTTCAGGTGCTAATTTCAGCTGATCTTGCATCATATGAGGCCAGGAGCTACAAATAGACCAACCAACCCACAGGAAAAGGCATGGCCCCATGGGCAGTGCCGGAGACTGCCTCTCCAGCAATCATGGCTGTGAGAAATGCCACCCAGGAATTTGAGGCTTAGGAAGTACCTGCTGAATTTCACCCCCCATCCCCCCCAAAAATGTATAGGTGAATCATCATACATTGTATTTACTTTAAAATAAGTGCACTTCAGATAAGCAGATATGTTTCATGGTAGGGGCCATGTTACATGAATTAAGCTAGAATTGTTGTGGGGTGTTTTTTTTTAACTCAATTCAGAGAGGAAGGAAGAGAGAGAGAGGGAGAGAGAAACATCGATGTGAGAGAGAAACATAAAGTAGGTCGGCTGCCTCCTGCATGCTCCCTACCTGGAATTGAGACCACAACCTGGGCACGTCCCCTGACTGGGAATCGAACTGGCAACCTTTTTTTTAAAAAAATATATTTTATTGATTTTTTACAGAGAGGAAGGGAGAGAGATAGAAAGCTAGAAACATCGATGAGAGAGAGACATCGATCAGCTGCCTCCTGCACATCCCCCACTGGGGACGCGCCCGCAACCCAGGTACATGCCCTTCACCGGAATCGAACCTGGGACCTTTCAGTCCGCAGGCCGACGCTCTATCCACTGAGCCAAACCGGATTTGGCCGAACTGGCAACCTTTTCGTGCACAGGATGATACCCAACCAACTGAGCCCCACTGGCCAGGGCTAGACTTGTTTTTGTTGTTGTTGTTGTTTAATTAACTTCTAGTCTTGTTACAGGTATTTTTATTTAGCTATCTTTTTTTAAAATATATTTTTATTGATTTCAGAGAGGGAGGAAGAGGGAGAGAGAGATAGAAACATCCATGATGAGAGAGACTCATGGATCGGCTGCCTCCTGCAAGTCCCCCGCTGGGGATTGAGCCCACAACCCGGGCATGTGCCCTTGACTGGAATCATCGAACCTGGGACCTTTCAGTTCGCAGGCTGACGCTCTACCCACTGAACCAAACCAGCTAGGGCTAGACTTGATTCTAAGAGACTAGAGATTATAACGGAAGTTAAAGTTATAGAAGAACAATTCACTCATCAAGCCATTCCCCTGCTCCTCAGCCTAAAGAAGATGTTGAACCTTTGAGTTGATTATAGCTAATAACCTGCGATCTCAGTTACAGGGATTGTAATACAGGGAGCGACAGAAGGCGGCACGCTGGGAGCTGGGACACTAATCTATTTTTATTCCCCTTTCTTTCTCCCACTTGCAAGCTAAACTCAGCATTGGCCAGAGAGAAGTAACAGTTCAGAAAGGACCGCTGTTTAGAGCTGAAGGTTACCCTGTCAGCATCGGCTGCAAGGTAACTGGCCACCAGGGACCTTCCGAGCAGCATTTCCAGTGGTCTGTCTACCTGCCGACAGCCCCGGCCCGAGAAATCCAGATCGTTAGCACCAAGGATGCCGGCTTCACTTACGCAGCGTATGCGCAGCGGGTGCGAAGCAGGGACGTCTACGTGGAGAGGCTCCAGGGCAACTCGGTCTTGTTGCACATCTCAAAGCTCCAGGTGAAGGATTCTGGTGAATACGAGTGTCACACACCGAACACTGATGACAAATACTATGGGAGTTACAGTGCGAAGACTACCCTGATTGGTAAGCCGTGTGCCCTCCTCCGCTCGCCACCCCCAAATATCCATCGCAGTGCCTTGCGGTGGGACATGGCTTTATATTGTGCTGTTTGCGTTGGCAGAATTGCCCATGTACCTCTCTGGGTATTTGGGGGATTTATCACAAATATGTAGTTCATGTTTTTGAAAGCTGTCAATTAATTTTTCCAATCAACTTTGCCTTGAAGATTGAGATAGTGTGTGTCTTCCCAAGGCCTACCCACAGCTACCCATAGGTTGATAGGAACCACAGCATCAGTCAAAGCTTAGAGAGCACTCATTAGGTTATGTCTTCTCTTGGAGGCAGAACATTAACTTGATAAGAGCTGGTATTAATGTCACAGGTAGTATTAATGTCATAATGTCAATGCTTATTTTCAAGCTACCCTTCTCTAGCATATTTACCAAAAAAGAAAGGGTAATAGTTCTTGCAATTACCATTTTGTCCCTTTGCCTAGAATATCTTATCACCCTTTGTTCAGCCTAGCAAACTCCTACATATACTTCAGGACCCAGTTTAGCTATTACCTCTGCTATGAAACCTGCCCTGACTGTTGCAGGCAGTATTTCAATTTCTTTCCTCTCAATGTTCTATTCACACCACTATTCTTAGCCCTCACCTGTTTATGTGGTAATTGGCTGCTTCTGTGACTCTCTCCTACCTCACTCTGAGCACCAGGAGGAGGGGATGTTTATCTCAGTCCCTTGCACTAAATAGATGCTCTGTAAATAGTCATTGATCGAATCTAAGTGTTGCCTTCACTTAAGCTTAGGCTCTGTCATTTCCTTTGAGGACGGAGAGAATGATGAGGTGTAGGATGGTTATCAGCACTTTCGTACAGGTTGCATGTTGGCTCTGAATAGCAGATAACAGATGGTTTCAGAATGTTGTTTTATAAAGGAGCAGGTTAAGGCCAAGGAAGTGAACTGACTTGCTCCGGTTCGTGTAGTCAGATAGGGACAGATTTTGGATCAGAATCTAGGTCTCCTAGCTCCCAGGGTGTTCCCCTTTAAATACTTCATGTCCAAGTAGCAACCTTGGCTACAGCCCATGCTAAACATGTAAAGTCAGGATCAGTGCATCAGGGAGCCATTAGCTTTGCTGAGTTCCATCAACTGTATGTACATAGATGCCAACATTTGCATTGGCCACAGGGAGCGCGTATGGCTACCAGAAAAGGAACTCAAAGTATGTGCTTTACTGATGGTGGGTCAGGGCGCCATCTTCATCTAAGTAGGCCAATCTGACTGGCATTGGGCCAATTATCATTATGTCTTTGCTTCCAGTTATTCCAGACACCCTCTCTGCCACCATGAGTCCCCAGACTCTCAGTAAGGAGGAAGGTGAGCCGTTAGAACTTACCTGTGAGGCAGCCAAAGCCACAGCTCAGCATACCCACCTGTCTGTCGCCTGGTACCTGCTGCAGGATGGAGGAAGTCCAGCCACCAAGGTCATTTCCCTCTCCAAAGATTTTACGTTGCTCCCCGGGCCCTCATACACAGAGAGGTTTGCACGTGGTGCCGTGCGGCTCGACAAGCTTGGGGCCGCTACCTTCAGGCTGTCCATGGGGAGCCTGCAGCCCTCGGATCAAGGCCGGCTGTTCTGTGAGGCAACTGAATGGATTCAGGATCCGGATGAAACCTGGACTTTCATTGCAAAAAAGCAGACAGATCAAACAACCTTGCGAATCCAGCCAGCAGGTAATTATCTTCTCGGGAAATTAATGTGCTGGTGGTGGGTGTTTATGGGATAACTTTTTGTTTTCTTCTCATCCTCTGTTGGATCTAAAAATGTTTTCCCTGAAAGCTTGAGTAAATTTTCCTTTCGCCATCTGGGAAGCATAAATAAAAGAAAGACCGTCCGTTTTTGGCTCTGTCCACAGGAGGGTTTGTATGGGCTAAGGTCTGTTGAATAGTTGGATAGATTCCACAAGCCGTATGTGGAAATAGTGAGTGTTGTTACCATTCTGGCCAGGCTCTGCGAGGACCCTGAGCCTCGGCCATGCTGGATGCCCTGCCCAAGGTCACCCCGCTGCTGAGCGGTGGAGCTGGCCTTGGGAATCAGGTGTGTCACCACAGACACCTGGCCTGAGTCGCTGTAGATTGCGTTGGGTGGCATTTTCTTCTTTTTGTTGCGATTGTAAATAAGAGCGTTTTCTTAGTTTATTTTTCTAATAGTTCGTTGTTAGTATCTAAAAATACAACAGATTATTTTTGGATGTTGATTTTTGTAACCTGCACCTTTACTGAAATTGTGTATTAGTTTTAACAGTTTTTGAGTGGAGTCTTTTGGAGTTTCTACACATGATTTTACTTCTTTTTTTTCTGATTTGGATGCCTTGTATTTATTTATTTTTCTGGCTAATTGCTCTGGTTAGGACTTTTGGTACCATGTGGAATAGAGGTGGTAAGCGTGGGCATTCTTGTCTTACTCCTGATCTTAGAGGAAAAGCTTTCAGTTTTTCATTGTTAATAATGATATTAGCTGTGAACCTGTCATAGATCACATGTGCTTTTAACGCAGGAAAACTCCACTGGATACTCTCAGCCAAAATATAGAGCAAGAAATCACAATTTCTAGTAATTCAACATAGCGTAAAACCTGTCATATCTTTTATTTTAAAAACACATTGCTCTATACTTTATTCATCTATGCACACATCCTGCTTAATAGGATTGCATTCAGAGAACAGGTATGCTGTTCTTCCTGTGTGATGTCAGAAACAGGCAAGGGCATTTTCGATGCTAGGCATTTCTTCGGCCTATCTCCTCCTTAGACTTGAACCCCTGCATGGCATTCAATCTTTGTACTGTCCTTACGGGGCTGTCATCTCTCTCTGCTACTGAAGGGACAGATGCAGTGGCCTCTCTAAATACCTGCCTTGCTTTGTTTCCTAGTGAGAGATTTTCAAGTCAACCTTACGGCCGAGAGCACGTTTACTGAAGGGAAACCCTTAGAACTGGTGTGCCAGGTACTGGGCAGTGGCCGGGCCCCACAGCTTCAGGGCGTGTGGTTCTTCAATGGCATGGAAGTGGCCCGCATTGATGCCGGTGGAGTTCTGGGCCTGAAGGAAGGCTACAACGAGAGAGCAAGTCAAGGACAACTCCAGGTTTCAAAGTCGAGCCCCAAGGCTTTCTCTTTCAAGATCTTCTCTGCGGGCCCAGAGGATGAAGGCACCTACAGATGCGCAGTGGCGGAGATGACAAGGGCTCAGATGGGCTCCTGGCAGCTGCTTCAGAGCAAGCAATCCCCAGACAGTCACGTGCACCTGAGGAAGCCAGCAGGTATGTGAAGTCGGACCAGGCATGGTTGAGCTGCTTTCAGATCCTCTCCTTCATTAGTACAGGCTGCCTCAGGGACACAGTGGAGTCAATCAGATCACTTTGGGGGCAAGTACAGGAAAGCACCCAAACTAGCCAAAGACCTGAGCCCTGTTCTTTTTTCTTTTTTTTAAAAATATATTTTTATTGATTTCAGTGAGGAATGGAGGAGAGAGAGAGAGCGAAACATTAATGATGAGAAAGAATCATTGGTCAGCTGCCTCCTGCATACCTCACACTGGGGATCAAGCTCACAACCCGGGTATGTGCCCTGTCCGGGAATCGAACTGTGACTTCCTGGTTCATAGGTCGGTGTCAACCACTGAGCCATGCTGGCTGGGCCTGAGTCCCGTTCTTGAGCGGTTAAATGGGTCATGACCGTGGAGGCTCCACTTTATTTCTCTAAATCTCAATTTCCTCAAGTGTAAAATAATGACAGAACATTACATTTTCCTTAAA
>NW_006290034.1:9774801-9776558 GCF_000327345.1 Myotis davidii
AATAACTTTTTTGTGTGTATGTAATTTTTTCAACCCACAGTTGGTTGAATCAGCAGATGAGGAACCCATGGTTATAGAAGGCTGACTGAATTAGGATTCTCTGGGCTGAGTATTAAATTCAAAGTCTGGAAAGATTAATTTGCCTGAAAACAAAAAACAAAAGCAAACTAAAAATTAAGATATCCTTATTGTACTTGCTCATTGGAGAGATCTCCCAAGATAGATAAATTCCCCTTTCATGCTTTTCTTCATCTCCCCGTTTGCTAGGAATGAAGACACAGAAGCTCTGGCCTAGAGTGGTGAGCCAGGAAGTGCGTTGGTGTTAGTTTTCACACCAAACATTTGGTTTAACTTTCTAGGAATCAAGGAAAACAATGTAGGCGGTTTACATATTTACACAGAACTAAATCTCTGCTTTGTGCATCTCAGTTTCCCCTGGAGCACATCTGTGGCCTTTCTTAAACCCAGAATGTGGGAATTTGTGCCAAAGGGACCATAAGTGTATGTCATGGAGTACAGATCCTAAGCTTACCAATAGGGTGGTCTTCTAAAGCAAACACAGTCCTTTGTGTAGGCTGGAGCCCAAAATGGGCCCAATATGTAGAAATGGAAAAAGTATTTAGCAAATTTATTAAGGATCCTGTTGCACACTCAGTTTTAAAAGTCAAGCCAGCCCTGGCCGGTGTGGCTGGGTTGGATGGAACGTTGTTCCGTTGTTCCGTACACCAAAAGGGGGCAAGTTCGATTCCTGGTCACGGCACCTGATAAGTAGAGACAAGGACTGACTCTTTGTGGGCACTTTATTCAGACGGCGGGTGATCTGAGAAGACGGCAGGCTATGTGCCCTAAAAAGTCCACCTTACATCTCATTGCAAGCCACCCTTTTTATAAGGAGAAGGAAAGTATAGGTAAAGGGCTTAGAATTCAGGAGAAAATAGGTAAGGGGTTTGGAATTCAGGAAAGAAGGTTAATCAGATAAAAGCTGCAGCCCAGCGATTTTCTGAGATCCACTTTATCTGCATCCTGCGTAGGGGACATTCTCTCCCTGGAGCACAATGGCTCAGATACAGTCTTGCCTTGTTGCTTACAGTCCTCCTGAGACACAAAGCTCGAGTTGCTTGTGGGTCTCCTGAAGTCAGGGCAGGTCCGGTCATACATTCCAGTCCCTGGAACAATAGCTTTCTACATGCATTAATTACCATAATGGTTACATTAGAGCAGTGAGATTATGAGCAATAAAATTCCCTCTAATTTCTAAGCCTCAGTTATGACTCTACTTTTAACTTGACAAAAATGTAAGTATAATCATGCTTTTAATACCCAAAATTTGGAAACAGGTTTGCATATATATATATATATATATAATTTGTAGACATTCATCATCATTCTGCCTTTGTAACTTATATACATCTGTAATAATAAAAGCGTAATATGCTAATTAGACCGGATGTCCTTCTTGACGACCTTCTGGACAAAGCTGCCCAGCGGGCAGCAGGGGCCGAGGCAGAGGCCGAGGGCCAAGCCCCTTGCATGAATTTCGTGCATTGGGTCTCTAATATATATATATAACAGCAGAAGAGTGAACTACGTCCAGGGAAGAACAATTTGCAAATTCAATTAGATGCCATTCAGATTCCCAGTGCCAGTTCTTTTTCATTTTTCTCCTTTGGCTCTGAACCACCCTATTTTCACGAAGTGTCTATGATAACATACTAATGCTAACAGCTAACCCTTACTGGGCACTTTCCCTTGCCACC
>NW_006290034.1:9776607-9812897 GCF_000327345.1 Myotis davidii
AAAAGGCAGGCCCTCCCTCCTGCAAGGTCCCATCTTCACCAAGTACTTGGGCACCCCGAATTTCCTTGAGGGGCATCTGACGTGCCGGTTGTGGTTTGGGCCCTTGGTCGGCTGAACACAAGTGCCACACAACTGGCTTTGGAAATTAGACCGGATGTCCTTCTTGACGACCTTCTGGACAAAGCTGCCCAGCGGGCAGCAGGGGCCGAGGCAGAGGCCGAGGGCCAAGCCCCTTGCATGAATTTCGTGCATTGGGTCTCTAATATATATATATAACAGCAGAAGAGTGAACTACGTCCAGGGAAGAACAATTTGCAAATTCAATTAGATGCCATTCAGATTCCCAGTGCCAGTTCTTTTTCATTTTTCTCCTTTGGCTCTGAACCACCCTATTTTCACGAAGTGTCTATGATAACATACTAATGCTAACAGCTAACCCTTACTGGGCACTTTCCCTTGCCAGCCAGGCATGTGCCATTTGCATGTGCCATTCATTTAGTTCTCTCAACAATGTGATAAGGTGAGTGCTATTATTACCCTTATATTTATAGGGAAGAAAATCGAGGCTCACAGAGGTCAGTTATATTGCCCAAGATCATTCTGACTCCAGGGACCTGAGCCTTCAGCCTGAGGCTGGACTGCCTCCGACGCATGAGCTCCTGAGCTGTCTTTGCTTTGCCTACAAAGCACCCAGGACCAGGGCTTGCCCAGGAAGTAGTTGTTGAATGAATGTCTGCATTTCTACACATCTCGAATTTCCCACCTGGGAACCAGATTCACATTTATCAGTTTACACTATAATTTAAAAGAAGGATCTCCCTTCAGCCAACACCACCTATATATTATATGCAATTTGAAAAAGAGAAATATATCTGCACATATGTATTTTCCCCCAAGTAATCATTTTTAATGAGAGTATTGTGAACAGAAATCCTATTTACAATACTCCTTCCCTGTTCAAAACACATGCTAATTTAGGGAAAGGTAAGTAGAGAGAGGATGGTCATTTTAAACTGTGCAAGTCTGACTTCCAAAAAACTAAAAATTTAAATAAACACAGCTTCATTACTTTCAGGGTCACACATCCTCCCCGCCCCCCCTAATTAATTTAACAAAATATTGCCAGATGTTTTCCCAATCAGATGTCCTCAAGGAAGGGCTGATTTAACACACTGCTAAGAAGAAGGGCACATTATAAATTGTTTAAGTGTAAATAGGCTCCCCTGATATCCTTTCTGCTGTCTTATTTCCACCATTAAAACATTTGGCAAGTCTTTTTTTCTGAGGTGGTGCAGGAGCAAGCAGCCTGATCTGATTTGTCACTAACCAGTCACGTCCCAGTGAATGAGATCTCACTGTGTTTTAGAAAATTTTTCATTTCCTTGAAATCATATTTTCTTACCCAGCTGGTGTGGCTCAGTGGTTGAGCGTCGACCTATGAACCAGGAGGTCATGATTTGATTCCCCGTCAGGGCACATGCCCAGGTTGCAGGCTTGATCCTCAGTGTGGGGTGTGCAGGACAGTCAATGAATGATTCTCGCTCACCACTGATGTTTCTATCTCTCTCTCCCTCTCCTGTCCTCTCTGAAATTAATAAAAATATTTTTTAAAAATAATAAAAATAATTTTTTCTTCTAAAACCTGTAATCCACAGCAAGAAGTGTGGCCGTGTCTACCCAGAACAAGCAGCAAGCTGTGTGGGAAGGAGAGGCACTCACCCTTCTCTGCAAGGCAGACGGAGCTGAGAGTCTCCTGTCCGTGAGCTGGTGGCACGTGCCACAGGGCCAGACACAGCCAGAGTTTGTGGCTGGCATGGAGCAGGATGGCACCATGCACCTGGGTGCCTCCTATGGGACACCCACTAACCACGGCCACGCCAGGCTGGAGAAAATGGACTGGGCCACCTTCCGGCTGGAGATCACCTCCACCATGGTCACGGACAGCGGCACCTATGAGTGCAGAGTGTCCGAGAGGGTCCGGAGCCAGGCCAGAGGTCTGAGCTGGACGCAGAAGATGTCGGTCACTGTAAAATCTCTGGGTAAGTGTCGAAGAAATCCTTTTCTGAAATCACCAACATCTCTTGCAGTGAGATGGGGTGGCATCTGATTGTGTCTCATCCTGAATCCCCTAGTTAAGGTGTGTGTGCCCAGAACACAGAGCATAGTCTTTGGCTACCATGTCTGCCAGTTAATCTCCAAAGTTCACTCATCTTTATAAAAATCATCTTTTTTTTTAAGTCCTCACCTGAGGATATTTTTCCCATTGGTTTTTAGAGAGAGTGGAAGGGAGAAGGAGAAAAAGAGAGAGAAAAACATCGATCTTACATCGATTGGTTGCCTCCCTTTACGTGCCTGGTGTTGATTGAGCTTGCACCGGGCTACATGCCCTTGAGTGGAATTAAATCTGGGACCCTTCAGTCAGGCTGACGCTCTATCCACTGAGCCAAACTGGCCAGGTCTAGAAAGATCATCTTGAAGGTCCAACTTGTAAGCTGTCATTCAAGGCTAAAAAGGAAATCCTAGGAATTGGAGTAGACTTAGAGAAGAGGTATGCCAAGTGGAGCTGAGTCCCATACACTCAGCTTTTGACAGCTGCAGCCCTGGAATGACAGTCTGCCTGGTGTGTGCCGAAGCATGTACTGCACATGAGTGGGGGTAAGGGAAGGAGGCCGGGCACCGGGCCTGGGGGCACCCCTCCCCCTCAGTGGCAGCTGCCTAAGGAGCCGACTGGACAAACACTGCCTGTTTGTTGTTGCTGCTGAGGACGCTCTGAGAAGAGGCTCAACTTTGGAAAATTGAGGTCAGCATTCAGGACAGACTGTACTGTGAATCAGCATCTACCCCCCAAATACTTGGTACTCCCCGGGGACGAATGATGGTTCGGTGTGCAGAGGTGGTGCCTGGGAAGCTGGGCAGGGCTGGACTTTGGTTTGATAAACATACTACAAATTGCGTTTCGCATTTCTGCCCACAGCGTCGAGTTTACAAGTTAGTCTGATGAGCCGTCAACCGCAAGTGAAATTAACCAGCACCGTTGACCTGGCCTGCATAGTGGGGGCCGGCTACTCTGACCTCCAGGTACCACTCACCGTGACATGGCAGTTCCAGCCCGCTGGCTCTCACGTCTCTCACCAGCTCATTCGAGTCACTCATAATGGCACCATTGAGTGGGGGGACTTCCCGTCCCAGTTCCAAAGGAGGACAAAGATTTCACAGTCTTCGTTTCGTTCTCAACTCTTAATCCACGAGGCCACCGAGGAAGAGGCGGGAGTGTATCGGTGTAAGGTGGAGGTTTATGACAGAAATTCCCTGCCCATGAATGGCCCGGCGCGGGCTTCTGCCAGCTCTCATCCCCTGAGGATAGTCATCTCTTTACCAGGTAATCACCACTCAAAATTAATCCCTGCTTTTTTTCTTTTTAACCTCAGCTGAGAATATTTTTTTCCTTTAATTTTTTAGAGAGAGTGGAAGGGGATGAGGGGGAGAGAGACAGAGAGACAGAGACACAGAAACACACACACACATCGATTGGTTGCCTCCCATTATCTTGAAAGACTCCTTTTCTGATCTCCAGACCCGTCTATGCAGCTGCCTCCAAGACATGTCTACACTCAATATGTCAAAACATAAATGCACCATTATTATCCCCCCAAAGCTACTTCTCCTCCATTGTCTTTTATGTCCCCACCACCCACCAGTGACCCACATGGGAAGCCCGAGTCATTCACCACTCTTCCGTGCTCACCTCATATCCACACTCCCATAGCACGACCTGCAAGGTCCTTTATGATTTGGTACGTTTTATGTCTCTCCAGCATCATCTCCTTCCACTTTCCATCTTGAATTTGAGCCCCAGCCACCCTGAATTACTTGCAGTTCCTCAAAATACTCTATGTTCTGTCTCATTTTCAAAATCTTTGTTCCAGTTGCTTCTTTTGTATAGGATTTCACTCCTTCTCCATCAGTCTAATTCCTATGAACCCTTACGACTTAGCTTGGAGCTATTTCCTCCAGGAAGCGTCTCGCACTCCCACCGTTGGGTGAGGTGGTCCTGGAGTGTGCTTCGATGGCCACTCCTGCATACCTCTGTCCTGCGTGGGTGACACAATCCTATAACCTCTAAGCCTCTGTCCTTGCACTAGTCCTTCCCACAGTTGAGTGGCTGCATAGAGACATATAAATCTTTTTTTTTTTTTTGCCACTCAATGGGTTTCTTTCAAAAAAAAAGGAAACACTATGTATGCACTTCAGGACTTCACAGTTGAGTGGCTTACAAAAGATATATATATCTTTTTTTTTTTTTGCCACTCAATGGGTTTCTTTCTTGAGACATACAATTTTAATAGCCCACATACAACTTCCTTTTGTTTACCCATGTTTGAAGGCTCATACAACTAGACTGGCAAATTGTGAATCCAAGGGTGTTCTGGCTAGTGAACACACAGACAAAGAACTTCCTCTCCCTTTGAGTTATAAAAGGCTACAGAAGAGAAGATGTCTGTGCTTAAACACTGAGGCGCTATCCTGTGGAAGATTGGGCTTTTCTGTATGACTCTTCCTTACTGCCCCACCCGCCTGTCCCCTCCCCCTGGGCAAGGGTAAAACCAGGACCCGTGGATGGAGGTTGTGGAGAGGTAAAACTCACCTTGATATCAGGAAGAATTCTCTAGTGGCAGAGCTATCTGAAGACGGAATAGGCCGCTTTGTCAGGTAGTGAGTTGTGAGAGGCTGAATGAGCTGTCGGTGGGGCTGTTGGAGAGGTAGTTCACACATCTGAGGGATGGAGGAGGCATTGCTCTAGTTGGCCTCTTCTGTGTATCTTCTCCCTTGAAACTCTGTCTTCTAACAAAGTAAAATATGTCGCTGCTTCCATTCTTTTAATTTAGAGAGCAAGCTAAAAGTGAACTCCAGCAGCCAAGCCCAAGAGCTTGCCATCAACTCCAACGCCGCCGTGGAATGTAGCATCTTATCCAAGACAACTGGGCACCTGCAGTTGGCCGTTATTTGGTACTTCTCTCCCATTTCCTCTAACGCATCCTGGCTGAGGATCCTGGAAACGGACCAAACCAATGTTGTAAAATATGGGGATGAATTTCATTCCCCTCGGCGAAAACAGAAATTCCACACCGAGAAAGTTTCCCAAGACATGTTTCAGCTACACATTCTGAATGTGGAAGACAGCGATCAGGGCAGATACCGCTGCGCGGTGCAGGAGTGGCTCTTGGCTGCAAATGGCACTGGGTACAAGCTTGGAGAGGAGACATCGGGTGTGACGGAACTGAAACTCAGGCCCACAGGTAAACTTGTGAGTGTACTCACACATCTTTCTGTAGGGTTGCCATCTTCTCTCAGGCGGTTGTTCTTCGGACTGATCGCATGAAGGTAAAAATAGGACCTAGAGTCCTAGGAATAATGTCCTACACAGTGACGGTAGGACCCAGAAACCCACCAGAGAGGTGCGGGGGGTCACCTAAGGTGAATCAATCTGAGGATTTAGGGGCTTGGAGGGGAGTAAGAGTCCTTTGATTGGTTTGCCGAGCAGCCTGGCAGCCTGGTCCAGGCAGCTACCCAGGGTATCATATCTTCAGATCTCTACTAGTATAATAACAAGCTGTGTCATTCCAGTGGGGCTCTATTGTAATTTGGCAGAGAAAGAGTAATACGAAGCATATTTCTCCCACTGTGAACAGAAACTGTACAACTCTACAGGGATGTGTGCAGAAATTGCTTTTCAACATTTGGCTGCCTAAACAGAAGGCGAGGAAGAGTAGTTAACCGTTGGAATGGCTTACTGAGGGGATCGCCTCTGCCTCCGGAGATCTTTAAAAATGTAATAGGAGTTCCACCCATTGCATTGGCTTGAGAGAGCTGTGGTCCCGTGTGGGCAGGCTTGAGCAGACCTCTCAGCCTTCCATAGGTCACCTCCAGTGTTGGTTAACATTAAATAAATGTCACGGCTAAGGGTTGGGAACTGGACGAGATCCAGCAGCACGATGCAGATAAGTTCATCTACTTTGGCACTTAAGGTTCTATTTTTGATGTAACATCAACAGCAAGATTGTACTGAGCTTTACTGTGTGTTAGGCGGTTAGGAATACACAGATAGAAGGCACAGCTCTTGCCCGAAGGAGCTCACAGTCTACTACGGCCGTAGGGAGCCCCTCTGGCTCCCCTTCTCACTGTTCTTCAGACCCTTCTTCCTCTCCCTGCTAAACGTGGGTGTTCCTCAGGGCTGGGTCCTGGGCCCATTTTTCTCCTTCTTCCCTGCTCTCTTCAGAGCTTCATAGACACTGCCTTGATTCCACTGCCGCCTTCAATGAGCTGGCTCTAGGTCTCTATTCTTAGCCTGGCCTCCTGCGCTCCGGGGCTTTTAACCAGCGGCCCGCTGGGTATTGCTACCTGGATGCCTCGGAGTCCCTCACACTCAGTATGTCCTATATTGCATTTAGCCTCTCTGCTGTCCCATCAGCTCGTGCACACTCAGCATTCTCCATCTGCGGGGCTGGCATCCCTTCCTCCCCATTGTCTAAGCCAAATCTTTTTTTTTTTAATATATTTTTATTGATTTCAGAGAGGAAGGGAGAGGGAGAGAGAGATAGAAACATCAATGATGAGAGAGAATCATTGATCGGCCGCCTCCTGGACGCCCCCTACTGGGGATCGAGCCTGCAACCTGGGCATGTGCCCTTGACTGGAATCGAACCCAGGACCTATCCACCGAGCCAAACCAGCTAGGGCTAAGCCAAATCTTGACAATGTGTGCACGTCCCTTTAAGGAGGCAGCCACTGCTGAACTCAAGCCAGAGCTCCCCATGCAAGTATGTGGGCTCAGTGTTGTCCGTCGTTTAGTATAGCAAGAAAGGCCGACAGTTGTTTTGTGTGTGTGACATGGCTCATTTTGAGGCAAATTCAATCCTTTTAAAATCCGGAGAGTGTCAAACAAACATATTGGGGTGTGGCTGCTGCAGTGGCCAGCTGAGCACCCTGGTGTCAGGAGTGGGTTAAGGAAGAGGCCCAGGGTAAGATCCTGAGAAGGGACATTTATAAGAGGGACATTTTCTCTGAACTCAGAAGAGGAGAGGAGTTCAAGAAGAAAATGAACTTTGGTGACAAAAACCACAGAGGGCACAGAAAGGACTGGAGCAGGAAATTAGGCCCTTACTGGGGACCTGGCCGGAGGATGGTAGTGGCATTTGGAGGGCTGGCTGCAGTAACGTAGGGAAGTACTTTGAAGGGAGGAAGCAGGTAAATACTAGTTAACACATAAGCTAGTATTTCCCATGCTTTGCCATCAAGAGAAGGAAAGAGTAAAGAATGGTAACTGGAAAAGAATCCAGGACCAGGCAGAGTTGTTCTTTTTTGTTTTCTCTTTATTGTTGAAAGTATTACAGATGACCCCCTTCCCTCCATTGTCCCCTTCTAGCCTGCACCTGTCCCCCGCCCCAGGCCCTCACCACACAAAGTTGTTCTTTTATTTTTTTTTAATATATTTTTATTGATTTTTTACAGAGAGGAAGGGAGAGAGATAGAGAGTTAGAAACATCGATGAGAGAGAAACATCGATCAGCTGCCTCCTGCACATCCCCCACTGGGGAAGTGCCCGCAACCCAGGTACATGCCCTTGACCGGAATCGAACCTGGGACCTTTCAGTCCATAGGCCGATGCTCTATCCACTGAGCCAAATCGGTTTCGGCACAAAGTTGTTCTTTTAAAGAGAGATTAATACATTTGTTTGTAGTAGAGTTTAGCATTTAGTACATATTTGCTTTCTTTTTTGTTTGTTTGCTTGTAACGACTCTAGCCTTCATTACAATTCCTTACCTGATGAGAGAGAAAAAACATTTTTAAGTGTCAAAATCTGTTTAAAACTTAGTCTAATCCAATAAGGTAAATGGTCTCCTTGAGTAGTATTCTAACGCGTGTACAAAAATGGTCGGTCTCTCAGACAAACCTCCTCCTTCCCAGGTGTGTGGGAGGAGGGCGATTTGCTAAGAAGGAAGGGCAAGGTGGAATAGCTGACTTGAGGGATGGGGTGGGGGGTGTGGAGTGGAAGTTTTGACTGGTCCCCCTGGGAAGCAGAAGAGACAGGTGACAGGGAGAAGTAAAAGCAGCAGGCAGAGCACCCACTGAAGCTGGGTGGCTTTCCGCGGCAGGTCAGGCAGAGAAAAGGTGTGGCTAAAGGATGGAAGTGGCTGGTTTGATTCATAGCAGAGAATGTTCTCGCAAACATGGAAGAAGGACAGAGGTCAAAGAAAAGTGTTGGAGAGGAAGGACTTGATGTAAAGAGTATCAACCTGACCTCCTCCGGGAGAGTGAGGTGCTTCAGAGGTGCCTGGTCTACAAGCCCGGGTTCTTCTCTAACTTACCCCCATTTTATTTCCTAGGAACTAAGGTCCGTGTCTCCAAGGTGCACTGGACAGAAAATGCTACGGAGCACGGAGAGGCGGCCATGCACTGCGGCCTGGAGAGCGCGGGCGGCTCGGCCTCCCTGTTCTCTGTGACGTGGTACTGGGCCAGAGAACATTCTGGAAGTAAGAAGCTGGTGCACCTGCAGCACGACGGTTTGCTGGAGTATGGTGAAGAGCGGCTCAGGAGGCGCCTGCACTGTTACCGTTCGTCCCCTGCAGACTTCGTCCTGGAGCTTCGTCGGGTGGAGATGGAGGATGCTGGGGCGTACTGGTGCCGGGTGGTGGAGTGGCAGCTCCATGGCACCCCAAGCAAGTGGGTCAGCCAGGCGTCGGATGAGTCGCAGCGTATGGTGCTCACAGTGCTGCCCTCAGGTAACGAGGGGTCAACCCGGCTTGGCTCATGGGCAAGAGGCCCTCTGTCTCCCCTCTTCTCCTTTCCCTCTCAGCTATGGTTGGCTCCTTCTTCAGGCTGAAAACAGTTCCAGACTCCCTAACACAGCGACTTTGTCTTTTCTCTCGGAAGTAACTTATTTGGACAGACAAGGTCTACTTGAGGTTTTAGCATAGACATTGAAATGTCAGGGGACTCCGCGCTTGCTTCTCGTCCCAAACAAAAAAGCCTTCAGCATTACATCCCCAAATAACCGAAGCGTGTGTGCAGCAGACATGCTTACCTCCTGGCTGATCTTGAATGTCAGGATGCTGATGTGCAGTGGGGGTGGGGAGGAAGGAGAGGGACCTGGTGACTTTACCTCTGATCTGGTTGAACCAATATCAGCTACATCTCTGCTCCCTGAGTCAAAATCAAAACAAAACAAGGAGGAAACACCTTTCTCAATGACCAAGAGCCAAGCTTCTTATCTCTCTGTGTGCGCAGCCAACTCCCAGGACTTTGATGGGGACGGTCACGTGATGTGCCTCTCCTATTTGCACCTTGGAAGGCCTCAGGGGAGGAAGTGCACCTGATAGACTTGTTTAGAGGCTCCAACAGGGAGGCAAGCTCCTTGAAGACCATTGGCCAGAGGGTGACCCCTCTCTGTGTGGGAAGGTCGTCCTATCCAGCTGAGCCCACAGATTCAGGAGGGAGGTGGAACAAGGGACGCTGGGGGAGAAGAAGGCACCCTTCCAGCCAGCGCCGCGCCAAGCATATCATAGCCATTTATTAAGCAGTTGTTAATGAAAGCAAAAATGTCTCCAGCCAGACCAGTAAATCTTCCCGGGCGATCAGTGAGCTGGCAGAGGCTGTAGCCAGCTCGTTCTCTGAGCCACTTCTGCCCGGTGGGGCTTAAGGAGAAGGTGAGAGGTGAGCGATGAGCTAAACAAACTGTGGAAAAGGGTCATCAGAGAGGCAGCGGTGTGGTCTTGGTTCCCTACCCCAGGAAGGGTACAAAGGATGGATGGAGATAACATTCCTAGGACACCCGCTAGCTTTGGTGACACTCCTCAGGAGGGAGAGTGCTGCCGGGAACAAATGGAAGTTTCTCAGGAGTAGGGATGGGTGGCCGCCTCCCAGCTACCCCAGCAGGGCTTCTAGAGTGGAAGTCAAAGCTATCTGATTTGCTCCCTGGGGTTCCATCATCCTCTCCCCTGCCCATTCGTCAGTGAATTTTCCTCCCGAGCCTCCAAGCAGAATTTTTCTTCCCATCAGCTTTTCTTCCATTCCAACAGTTATGGAAGTCCCACACCCCTGAGCGCATTCCCTATACGTTTTCCCATAGAAATTCCTAAGCTCTGCCAAATCAGCACTTTTTTTCAGTAGAATAGACAGTAACTGTAAAAAGTGTATACTTTAGTACATAACTAAAAATCGCATCTCTTTGTGGCATCTTTATAAAACAAGTGTGAGGTTTTAAACAGATGGTCCCTGGAAAGGAAATGTTAAACATGGAGTGGTCTTAGTATCCTTCACAATTGAAGATGGCAGGAGATGAGGCTAGTGAGATGGGGAGGTATAGATCTCAAATGCGTCTGAAGTATGAAGCTAAAGAAAGCGAACTTTATCAGAGAAGTTATGGAGTGCCATTGAACAAGTTCAAGCAGGGGAGTGACGTCATCAGATGTCTGGGACCAGGTAACAAAACTGGAGCGCGTGGTTCCAGTGAAAGCAGAGATGTTAAGAGGCATTTCCCTGGGGGAACCAACCTTGCATTTTCTTCTCCAACTTACCTCCTTAGCTGTGACTAAGCAAAGGCAGACGCTCCAGTCTTTCAAGCTCACCCTCCAACCCCAGACATAGATGTGTTATTCTAGAGACTTCTCTGTGATTGATTAATGGACAAGCTATAGGGCTTCCCGGGAACTGGGTTATTTGTAGTAGTATGGTATTTGTTACTATTTCCAAGCTTTTATTTGGACAAAGATATACTTAAAAAGTGGGTCCTCACTGGAGATATGTGCGCCTACCACCCTGAAGTTTCTGGAGAGACCATGCTATGTATCCACGCTACCCCCATGCCCCCAACAAGGCCTGACACACGGCGCTCACCACGTGTTTGATGAAAGAATGAGCAAACCAGTCTTGTGTTGGCTGCTGTCAGGTGTTCACTTTTGGGGGGACGCACTGGTGTCAGGTTACCCAACCCTACTTTTATTTCTTGGCAGGAGCCGGCTCTCCCACACGGCCAAGTTTTCGTGAGGGTGGGGGAAGAGTTGGTAGCCCCCCGATTGTCCCGTACCTTTCCTCCTCTGAATGTTCCTTGTGACGTGTTTCGCTGCGGGTAGAAGCATGTTGTAAATTAAACCTCATGATGAAATATTGTCATTACATTTTTGGCTCAGTCTTGCACGCCTTGTACTTTGAGCTTTGGGTACTCACTTGCATTAATTCAAAATGCCAAACCGTAATGGTTTTGAATGTCACTAATTCTAACCCAGATAGGGGTGAGGCAGATGGTGGGGAATGGTGATTGCGGGATCCAGAGCAAACACTGTCCTCCCCGGAGAGGTCCTGTGGAAGCAGTGAAGCCGGCGGTTGCTAGCTGGTGGCCAGTCAGTGCTGTGAGGAGCCCACTTTGCTACCCTTTGATGGCAGACGGCTCTAAGTGGAGCAGCCTCCTCCCCATTAAGATAGTCAAGCCCCCTGGCAGTGCCTTCACACTGAAGGTTAGCATCTCATGGCAGAAAAAGCAAGTACCAGAGCTCTTTTCACCTTCTATGTCAGTCGTTCTCAACCTTCCCAATGCCACAGCCCTTTAATACAGTTCCTCATGTCGTGGTGACCCCCAACCATAAAATTATTTTCGTTGCTCCTTCATAACTGTAATTTTGCTACTGTTATGAATCGTCATGTAAATATCTGGTATGCAGGATGTATTTTCATTTGTTACAAATTGAACATAGTTACAGCATAGTGATTCATCACAAAAACAATATGTAATTATATATGTGTCTTCCGATGGTCTTAGGTGACCCCTGTGAAAGGGTCGTTCGACCCCCCAAAGGGGTCACGACCCACAGGTTGAGAACCGCTGTTCTATGTACTGGCCCCATCTCCCCACCGTCACACCACCATCCCAGCAACAGGGATACGTGGGTACTGTGGACTCCCACCTCCCAATTCTCTACCTCCCATGAATAGAAAAAGAAGCCAGAGTCTCCTAAGTAATCATGTGGCTCTTAGTGAATGCCACCCTGGGGGCTGAGGGCTCAGGGATTTCAGGAAGAGACGTGGCCTGTGGAAGAACAGGACCAAGCCTGTGGCCCCAGAGAGGCATCAGCAGGTCAGCCCGTTTTCTCTCTGATCTCTCTGAGAAAGTTGCCTGTGATTTTCCTAACTTTCTCAATAGCATCCTAGCTGATATTTATTCCTTGCTGACTCAACAAATGCACTAGGCACTATGTGAAATGCTTTATTGTGCATTATCTCATTGCGACTCTAGAAATTATTATCCTCATTTGATTGATGAGGGAACTAATGATTAGAGTGGATAAATAACGTGTCCAATGCCAGTCCTGATGAGTGGAAGAGCCAGGATTTGAAGCCAGCTCTCCAAGACACTATGGTAGGTGCTCAGTCACCACCCTGCACAGGAGTAGTATGAAGTACCAAGGCCCTCACCTTTGGTCTCTTCAGCATCTCTGTCTGTGCCTCCTCCTCCTCTTTTTTTTTTTTTCATTTTTAAAATTTTAGGGAGATAGTGAAGGAGATTTGTTTTTCCACTTACTTATGCATTCCTTGGATGATTCTTGTATGTGCCCTGACCAGGGGTTAAACCCACAACCTTGGCATATTGGTTCCATGCTCTAAGCAAGAACCACTCGGGCAGGGCTATCTGTCCTTCTTAACCAAATGCCCTCAAATCTATTCAGATAAGATGTGCGAGAATTGCTGTCATCAAGCAGGGCCTTAGAGAGGGGCTAGACAGGATGTGGAGAGGGGGTGATGAAGGATTCAAATCGAGCTTTTCAGAAACCAAAGCCAGTTTTAAGGTGGAGAATGAAACGAGACCAGAGAAAATGCAGACAATGAAGCCCTGCAGCACCTTGTCAGCCCTGTTCAGCGATGACCTTCACTCTGTGTAAGAAGAGGGCAGGCACGCCCCTGGGTCCCTGTGTGTGGAATTCACTCTCGTAATTGATTCATCCATCAGTCTCCATTGATGACCTGTGGACAAAGCGCTGCACAGAAAAGATGCATGAGACATAGGCCCTGTCCTCCCGGAGTTGCCAGTGCAGAGGTTGGACCAGTGTCTAGATTCTTGACTTCCAACAAAGACACGTTCTTCAAGGAGCAAAATGCATCAGTAATACCAAAAAATGGAATCCTTGTAGTATATGGTTATCAAAATGACCTCGGAATTAGTTGTTTTCTATTTTTTTTTTTTAAATATATTTTGTTGATTTTTTTACAGAGAGGAAAGGAGAGGGGATAGAGAGTTAGAAACATCGATCAGCTGCCTCCTGCACACTCCCTACTGGGGATGTGCCCGCAACCAAGGTACATGCCCTGGGCCGGAATCGAACCTGGGACCCTTCAGTCCGCAGGCCGACGCTCTATCCACTGAGCCAAACTGGTTAGGGTGGAATTTGTTGTTTTCATCTCAACGAGTTTACATCCCAAGAATCCTATAGCTTAACCTCTAAGAAAAGAAGTTGCTTATGTTATTACAAATTTCCCTTGAAAGCACAGCTCCTGTTAGCACCAGATTTTCTGAACAGCCCTGGTTTTGAATATCCTGTCATCAGTAAACGTAGCTGAAGGCCACATTTGGCAGTTGGTGTCTCATGAAACATGTGTCTCTCTCTGCATCAAGAGACTGTAAGCCTGGTCTTTACCCCGTAACTCAAGGTCCTGTGTCCTGGAGCCTGTGGGGGTGCGGTCCTCCCATCTGCTTCCCTGACTGTGTGGCCGGGGCCCGCTGTGGGGCTGCATGTATGTGCTCCCTGTGTCTGGTGCTGCCAGCGCTTCCCTGCAGACTGCAGCTACGGATTGGGTGTCTTCAGCAAGCCTTTCTATATAGTATCCTCGGCCCCCGGCAACCCAGTGTAGTTCAGATCGGCAGCCGTTATTAAGCACATGTGCTAAGCGCTGTAGGGCCCGTAGAAACAGATGGCACCGTCAGACATACCTGTGATGGGACAAAAGAGATGGTTAGAAGGGGATTGAAAGAGATCTGAACAGGTAGGTCTGAGTGGAAGTGGATAGAAGAGAACTGTCTCTGACATGACAGGACCTCCTGGGGGAGGAAGAGGGCCCAGAGGGCTCGGGTGCAGAGCACATGCCAGGGGGAGGCGGCAGTAAGAACAGCACAGGAAAGGAGCTGAATGGAGGGGGCCTGGGGAGTGAGACCAGTTTGGAGGTGCTATTTATGAGGCCTGTGCATGTGAGAGAGAGGGGGGAGGGGAGGGATGAGGAAGCAGCAGCAGTGGGAATAACTCAGTGAAAACAACGGGACCGGCGGCAGAGTTGAGAACGAGGGTTGAATTATAGATATCTTTTCTGAGGAAAGAAGATTAAAGGAGAGGTTTTTCTTTTTTGTTTTGCGTTTCCTCCTGGCTGCTAGTTTTAAGTAGGTCGTTGGAGCCTGCGGTGGTTGGAAATTGCTGGGCGAGGGTGTCGGTTGGAAGAGCACCCTCGGAGTTCTGGGTTCCCACACTCCCCCCTGTGCTCCTCACATGTGACTCAAGGGGCCGGCTGCTCTCTGGGTGTCATTTTCACATGTGTTTGCCTGTAACCGTGACTCCCAGAAATGTGTAAGACTGGTTAGTGCAAGTAAGTGGGAGACTAATGATCCTCTTTGTTTCTCTCTTTTTGTCGTAGAGCCCTCGTTTCCTTCCAGGATCTGCTCGTCGGCACCTTTGATCTATTTTTTATTCATCTGCCCCTTCCTTGTGGTCCTTCTGCTGGTCTCCACCCTCTGCCTCTACTGGAAGGCCAGGAAGTCATCAGCACTGAGGCTAACCTCCCAGAGAGACAAGGCCCTCTGGGTGGGCTTGAAGGGGGTTGGCGATGGGCCCGCCACCACGAGGAAGGAGGAAGAGGAAGACAGTTGAATCCCAAGAAGCGCGCAGCCTTGTGAAGAGTGTGGACTTTGCAGTGGGACTGATCAGACCAGTGTTGAATCCTGGTTCTGCCCTTCTCTGTATCTGTGGCCTTGGGTAAGTTACCCAGGAATCAGAGGAAACAGGTTATCCAGTGTATATGTGGTGCCAGGCACTGTTACATGTTTCTTTATGTGTGACCTCATCTACCCCTTGCATCCCCCCAACAATGAGGAGCTAGATGGCCTCAGTACCCCGTTTTCATTCACCATGCCTCCCAGAGGTTCAGGTTTAATATCTGTGAGCAGAGGAGGCCTGCCCTCACACAGCCTCTGGGAGATGAAGTGAGATCCTACAGCCGTGCCCAGAGGGAGCTGCCCTCAGCTCTCCTAGCTCTTCCATCACTGGTTCCCTGGAGACACCAGGAACGACCTGTCCCACTGACTCCAGGTAATCCTTAGCCTCCAGGGGAGAAGTGTGGGGAAGGGATGCCGGCGAGGCAAAAGGAATTAGGGATATGCCCTTCGTTCCCAGTAAATCTGCCTCCAACAAGAACGTGACTTCCTTCGAGGCAGAAATCTCATCTGTAAATGCCACTCAAGAGCTCTGCATAGCAGGTGCGTCATCAATATTGGTTCTTTGATTAAATGATAAAGCATTTTGTAGCCTGAGTTTCTTTATTTGTTTTTTCCATTTTCTCTGTAAGACTTATCGAGTCATTGCTAAGGAAAAGCTTTTTTCTTTTTTTAATTTTGCGACAGTGCCTCAGTCAGTCCCCCAAGCCCTCATATCATAGCTTCCCTTTCTCCCCATCCCTAAAGTCCTCTCTGGCTCCTGGCTCTTAGCCAGTGCCTAATTTTCTTTAACCCGACAGCACTCTGGGGCTATGGTAGTTATTTGGGGGAGGAGGGGTCCATACTGTCACCATCCCCTCCCACTCCAGCGGGGTCTAGAAGTTCAAGGGGGACAGCCAGTCAAGTCTGGTTCCTCAGGATCCCCTATTCTCAGCCAGGAAAAGTCAAGAGGATAATTGGGGTGGGAGGAGGGGGGAGAGGAGAAGGGGTGTTCATGGTTTAAGACTTTCAACAACTGTGCCCCAGGAGATGACAACTGTCCCCACTGGGCCTGGGGTCCCTTCCCTTTGTTTCAAAAGCTGCTCCAGCCAGAACTGAAAATCAATCAGTGTCACCTAACAGACTTGAGAAAACATCTACTTATTATCTAAGTGGCCGGCAGCATTGCTGGAACACTCGGTAATTTGCATTTCCAAGGAGAGCAATTTATTTTTAATTATTTTATCAGGCACAGACGTCCTCTCCAAACATAATTAGTTCCTTTGCTGGGGGATTGTCAGTGGCTATGAGAACTCCCACTGTAGACCTACTCGTTCCTTAACTTCACCTCCCTTTACGGCCTTGTTTGAAATACCCCAAATGTTTCCTTAAACACATCGGCACACTGTTCCTTTCTCTCAGGAAAGGGAGCATAGCTTTCAGAGAACAAAGCTCAGGTTAAGACTTCTTAGAAAGTATGATGAATGCCTCCCCCTCCCAATTTTTCCAGAAACCGCTATTTTCATTGGGATATTGAAGATTCTGGTGCTTCCCCTCCCTCCACTGCCTCTCTCTCCACTTGGATACCGCCTTTCAGCTCTTAGCTCAAGTGCCACTGTTTCATGTTTGACTACAGCACAGAGGCTGCCAGAGGGGACACTGGAATATCTAACTGCCCCCCACCCAGCGGAGTCGGGGGTGATCATTTCCCAGGGAGCGTCCTGTGTCCGGCCCGGGATGGGGGTGAGGGGTCCGGTGGGGACCAAGCTGGCACAGCCCCACCCCCCTTGCTTATCACCTTGTCTGTTCTGGACGCTCTGCTTTCAGTGATGGGATGTGGAACATGTCGTATTTTCTAAGAAGACACATTGCACTCTTTGGCTCATGGTGAGGTTTCAGGCAATGAAAACCCCGCCAGTCTTCTTCTTTTCCTTTATGAACTTCTAGAATAAAATTTGTTCTCACCCATTTCCATAGGCATTTTACACGAAATCTCTACTCACCCCGGTTGTGTACTTGTTCGTCTTAGTTCTTAAAACTTAACGGAGAACTTCACCTTTCCTCGTTGATTTAAACCTTTCCATTCTGGTTTTACTTTACTTGCTTGTGTTATAAATTCTCCCTGGCAACAGGACAAACCTCTGCCTCAGGACTTGGCTACCTAGGCCCCACGGGCAAAATATAGCCCACCCTGGTTTCTTAAAATACAATTTGTTGGAATACAGCCCCTGCCTTCGGTTTGCCCACATATACTCTGTGGCCACTGTCATGACAAAATGGCGGAGTCAAGCAGTTGCTATGGAGACTGTAGGGCCTTCGCAAAGCCTGAGATGTTTGCTGTCTGGCTCTTTATGGAAAATGTTTGACAACCCTGCTCTCTTTAAGTGGCTAGTGTTCCATCTGTCTTCACCATGTGTTATGTTCCTGGGAAACTTGATTTGACTTATTATTTCTGCACCGGTTATAGATCTGATTAATTTAACAAAGAATCTAAGGCTTCCATATTGGTGTCTCGCCCAGCAGTTCTGCAGGTGGGATCCTCTCCACCACACTCCTACTAGTGATGAAAACTCCACACCATCCTGCTGAGCACTTACTCTGTACAGGACGAGATGACACAGAGATGACTAAGGCAGGAATAGGCTCCATTCATTATCTTCAGTCTATTGAGGCATCTATAGGAACAACGGATTTATGGCAGCAGATGAACGCAAAGGTAGATTGGAGTCATGTGCCATCATTGTCTCTTACAATGGGACAGGGGTTCATCTCAGAGTTTCATGGCCTCCCCGTGTGAGAGGGATTCTTCTTCCCATCCTATAGGCAAGAAACTGAAATTCAGAGGGGTGGGGACTTATCTAGCATCACCCAGCCATCTGCAGAAGAGTAAGAGCTCAAACTGACGTTGGCTGACTAGTCCTGGGCTCTTCCTGTAATGAGCGTGACAGGTGCTTGTTTTGTCACATGCTCTCGAAGTGCTGGTTTGTTCCAAAAAGGGGGAAAGGATTCAGACTATAAGAGCAGGGGACCGCTTTGCACTCCGCCCTGATCCCCAGATTTCCATTCAACCCAATGCATGTTGATTCAATAGCTCCTCTGTGTTGCCTTATGATGGTGTTCAAATAGACACAAGAGCATGTTTTTGTTACAGTCTCCCATGACTGAAGGCGGATGCTACAAGTTCTAAAGTCTGTCTTTAGGGAATCTTTGTTTTGCTTAATGGCCTGTCTCCAGCAGCTCTCTGTACCACCCTGCTGGCAGCCGGAAATGGTTTGAGGATCTTCTGTTCTCCATAGCCAAGGCATGACCAGCCCCATTAGAGGGCGCTGATGCAAAATGGTCTTTATTCCCTAAGTGTGGGCCAAGTACCTTCTAGCCATAAAAGTGACAAGTTGGGGTGCTGTGTGCAAAAAGGCACCACTATTGAAGGAAAACATTGAGCAGTGTTTAGGAGTCTGAAGCGGCTGGAGTTAGCATCACTATTGAGTAAGGGTTACTGGCTCTGTCCAACATCAGCTCCCAACACACATGTACGTCTAAATTCCTCACCTGAAACATTTTCCCTGATGGAGAGAAAGGTATCCAGTGTAGTATTAAGTATGGGTCATTCAAATGCAGTAAACTGGGAGACTTCCGCTTAGCACCTATGATATTTAGTAATCTTTACACCCAAAAGAACTAGTCAACATTTGAGCCCTCCTAAGAAGTAAGCTGCAGTGAGATACAATTGAAGCTACAACTGCTTCCTCTTAGGACAGTGATGGCCAACCTATGACATGCGTGTCAGAGGTGACAGGCAAACTCATGTTTTTGGTTGATTTTTCTTTGTTAAATGGCATTTAAATATATAAAATAAATATCAAAAATATAAGTCTTTGTTTTACTATGGTTGCAAATATCAAAAAATTTCTATATGTGACACGGCACCAGAGTTAAGTTAGGGTTTTTCAAAATGCTGACACACCGAGCTCAAAAGGTTCGCCATCACTGTCTTAGGATCTTCCACTTTGACTTTTTGCTCCTTTTAAATGATGTGCCCAATGAGTGCTTCGGTAACTCAATAGTCAGGAATGTGAGCTTTGGACTTGGACTCCTAGGTTCAAATCCTGATATCACTCACCAGTTGTGTAGTCTTTAGCAGTTAATTCCTCTTGGCCTTGATTCCCTCCTCCATAAAGTGAGAATAATACCCACTACTTCGTAGGATTTGTTATAAGGATTATATGAGATATTCATGTGAAGGAGAAGTCATACATGTTAGAGATCATCATCATTATTGACATCAGTGACCTGCTGGCCCTTTGGATCCTTTCTATTCCTGAAAAGGAAACCAGACAGCCGTACTTTACTACCTAATTCTTAACACAACAGTGGAGAGAACAGGGCAAGAGAATGAAATGCAAGCATGGGCTTGGCCACAAAATGGGATCCTTGCTTGGGTCCTCAGCCCAAAAGGCTAATTTAGAGAAGTGTAAAGTTTCAGAAAGAGTTGGGATATCAAGGCGGTGTGGACAGAGGAATATTTGGATAAAATTGTCTGAGCGCTTTACAGTTAAATGAGGAGTCAAGATAGTTTAATCCAGGAGTTCCAAGTGAATATATGGGAATTAATGGGAAATGAAGTCACTAGAGACTCCTATCCTGAGGTTCTTTATACCTGTATTAATTAGCTAATTCAATTTACATGTAGATTTGGGTGCAAATAATTAGCTTGGGAATTTGCATTCGTCTGCTCAGACTGCCGTGACAAAATGCCATAGACTGGGCGGCTTAAACAGCAGGAACTTATTTTCTCACGGTTCTGGAGGCTGGGAAGTCCCAGATCAAGATGCCAACTGACTGACGAAGGCCCTCCTCCCAACTTATACACTGCCAACTCCTCAATGCGTCCTCACATGACACAGAGAGAGACCCTCGTGACCTCATCTAAACCTAATTATCTCCCAATGGCCCCATCTCCAAATACTACCACATTGGCAAGCAAAGCTTCAACATATGAATTTGGAGGAACAACATTAAGTCAGTCCATGGCACTTGGGGAGGGTACACAAGTTAAAAGGAAAACCATTCGAGTGAGCAGAATTCTTCCCCCCGCTCTCCTCCTACTTAGCCATGCTCCAGCTCTTCCATAAGAAATGGGTGATTACTGAAGGGGCAGGAATGGTGTCATCATGAGAAAAGTTGAAGAAAGAGGAAAAGGGATTGCTTAAACATACATGCGGAGCTCTGGGTGGGAACACAACGAAGCTGGGCCATGTGTCCTCCACAACCACCACAAAATGCTGTTTTTGTCTCCTCTGGACCAAAGAAGTATTGAGGGTTGGAGGGAGGTGTTATGGCGAAAGCAGGTGAAAAAGAGGAATTGGGGGAAAGGAATGGACAGTTAGCACACAAGAGTGAGAAAGCAGAAATAAAAGCCAACAAACCACAGAAAGAAGAACCTCACACCCCCTGCCCCACCCAAGCTTTGACCTTGGGCGCAGATGGGTCTCAGATCTGTCCTCTCCCTCACCCTCAGCACCAGGCAACTTCTGAAGGAGGAAGACTGCCTGCCCGCAGGAAGAAGCCCTTTAGACACCAGGAGAGGCAGCAAGCACCACAGCACTGGGGCAAGGCTTTACTCTCTGGGACAGTAGGAGAAACACCTTAAGTCTGTCGGTTTCTTTCCTTTTTCTTTTCTTTTAAAATATATTTTTACTGATTTCAGAGAGGAAGAGAGAGATAGAAACATCAGTGATGAGAAAGAATCATTGATCGGCTGCCTCCTGCATATCCCCGACTGGGGATCAAGTCTGCATCTCAGGCAGGTGCCCTGACCAGGAGTTAAATCGTGATCTCCTGGTTCATAGGTAGACGTTCAACCACTGAGGCACGCAGGCCGGGCTGGTCTGTCAGTTTCTGCTTTTGAGTAAGGTGGAAGTTCAGTCCAGGAAAGGGAACGTGAGAAAGTACTAAAGAGGAACTGAAGAGCTAGGAAGAGCTAGACCTTTTGAAGGGGCTGCCCTGAGCTGCCCAGGAAGGCTGCCTCAGATCTCCATCAAAAGAGTTATTAACTCTTCCTCTTCTCATTGTTGGACTGAAGCAAATCCCTCACTTAGCCTTCATTCAAATGCATGCAGACCTTGAGAGAGGACCAAGAGGGAGAGGAAGGAGGCGGCTGGTTAGCGGAGAAGTGAGAAGTGACAGGTGTTGTGAGGCAAGTTGACAGGACAGGAGATGATGCAACTGAATGAGTGTAAGGTGACACATCCCCTTGTGGCTTCTAGTCTGTGTTGTGTCCTGTTTACCAAGAAAAAAATCACCCAGATTAACCTCACTTCCTTTTCTGCTATACTTTGGAGGCTGGTTAATCAAGAGCTAGCTATATAGAGCATGTAGGATCTGCAGCGAGGTGCTTGAACCAGAAGGAACAAGTGGCATTTATGGGACTCCGTGCCTAACTAAATGACCGTACCCAAAGCATGACGACTATGCGTCATGTTTACCTGGAGATCTCTCCGGGTTGTGCTCAAGGCCTGTTGAGCATTTTTGCTGACAACTGGAAGGCAAAGGGAGCAGCTTGTCAAGTGTTCAGTTGACACAGAGTCAGGAGATGGCACTAATAAGCCAGCTGACGGGAGTGGACGGGTTAGAATGATGGATCAGAACTAATGAGATGAAAGATAGAATCCCTAGTTAAGTTCAGGCAGTTCGATGCACCAGGTAAGGGAGATTTGAGTTCACGTGTGAAAAAAAGAAATATGTGATTTTGGTTGATTGCATGCTTGATAAAAATTACTAATTAGCATGACATGTTTGCAGCTTTAAATTGCTTATATAGAGTGGTCAGTACATTTTAAAAAATCATGACAGCAATACATGCGTGTTTTAGAAATTAAAACCACACCCAAGAGGAATGAAAACAAATGCCCATATAAAGAAGTGTGTATTAATGTTCATAACATTATTCCTAATAACCCCAGAGGAAATCAACCCAAATATCCATCAACTGGTGAATGAATATCATGGAATACTGTTTAGCAATAAAAAGGAGTGAAGTACAAATACATGCTATATAACATGATGAACCTCAAAAGCATTATGCTAAGTGAAAGAATACGAGGCAATAGACTACATATTCTTCGACTTCATTTATAGGAAATGCTTACAAATGTTTAATGGCAAATTTCTAAAGACAGAAAGCAGATCGGCGGTTGCCTTGTCCTGAGACTGTTATTAGGGATACAATGTTAACACCACTGAAATTCATACAAAATATTGGTACGACTAAAGAATGTGTAAAGTCTCCTGTGTTTTCAAATTATAACCAGAGTCGTTCCTACTATAATGGCAACCTGACTGTGCCTGTGTTAAAGGACAAATTGAAAATGGTCGTTTTTTGAAAGGCACACAATGAAATGAAATTGAATTAGCATTACATATTGTAAAGCAAAAAGAATAGAGCCTCAGAAGAGGAGGGCCTTCGGTTTGATTTTTATGTTAATATGCTGCTACCTAGTGATCATTTAGAAAATGGCAGGACTCGTTTTTTTTCCTTCTTGGATTTGTTAAGCCATGTCTGTATACCACAAATATCTGAATGCTTGGCTATGGGGTTGGTGAAATATTTGCGTGAATCACTGAATAATTTATGCTTCACAAAAATACGACAGTGGCAAGAACTGGATTGGGAATCTCGAAAAATGACTTCCAGTCCCCATCTGCTGGTGTCAGCTTTGTGACTTTGAGCTGGGAGAAGATTAATTTGATTCCAAAGTCCAAGGAGAGGCTCTTAAGGCAGTGGTTAGGAGCAGGGCCTTGGGGCAAGCTCTAAACTTTGAAATCTTATGCTTTAAAATAGGGATAAAAGAATGCCCACTTGCAGGGTAGTTATGAGAACTAAGAATGCATGTAAAAGCACCTAGCTTACACCTCAGAAAAGGTTAGGCTAGCTCTGGCCAGTGTGGCTCAGTTGGTTGGAGTGTTGTCCTGTACATCTAAACGTCTTGGGTTCAATTTCTGGTCAGGGCACATACCTAGGTTGCAGGTTCGATCCCTGGTTGGGGCACTTACAAGAGGCAACCGATTAATGTTTCTCTCTCACATCCATGTTTTTTCTCTCTCTCCTTTCCTCTCTCTCTCAAATCAATAAAAACATATGTTCGAGGGAGGATTTTTAAAAAATAGGCTCAGTGATGTTTCCCTATTAATTTGCATCATAACTGTGACCCCCTCCCACCCCATCCCAAAACAATGAGCAAAACCCACAGGGATATACATTCAGAAAACTAAATATATTTTGGTTTACCAATTAATTGGAAAACACAATTGAATAATTTAATTTTAAAATAAGGTTGCATAGAAGTTGGAATTTTACAAATAACTTGAAACCTGGCTTTGCTGATTATTTTTATACTAGAGGCCCAGTGCACAAAATTTGTGCAAGAGTAGGCCTTCCTTCCCCCAGCTGCTGGAACTGGCTTCCCTCTAGCACCCGGGACCCAGGCTTCCCTCCAGCCACAGCTTCATCCTGAAGGACATCCGTTCAAATTAGCATATCACCCTTTTATTATTATAGATCATATGGATAGTGCCAGGATGTCAAGGTTGGCTGTTCTAGCTGAGCCTCTTACCACTGGTATCTTCTAGATGTCTGACATGTTTATATATGCCAGCCAGCACAACACTGACTAGAGAAAATATGTTCCTTCTATTTCCCCACAAACAACAATGAGTGTTTAAACCACTCTGGATTTCATTTCACACACTGGAGAACCAGTCTGCTTAAGGAGCTACATTGTCTGAAACGGAACAGTTTCTACTATTTTACTTCTTCTTATTTCCTTAAGATGTCAAAATAGCTTAGATAATTAACCTTAGCTCTTGTTTTCCATGCTGACGTTCTGACATTGCTAATACATTATATCTTTTGTTTCTTTGTTTTGTACAGCTTCTATTGAGGGATAACTTAGATACTACAAGAATTCACCTAAAGTATGCAATTCAGTCTTAATAAATTTGTATAGTTGTGCAGCCATTACCACAATCCAATTTGGGAGCAAACCCATCACATGCTTTGTGTTTGACTAGCCCCGGAATGGAAAGAATTTATTGGACCATTAACCAGTGTATTTAAGCCATCGAGCTCTAGGATCTAGCCTAGGCATTCCTTTTGAGGAAATCAATCTCTAAAGAAAAACCAAATCAAGATCTCAATTGGACTCAAAATAGAGGTCTGTAAAGCACATTCTTCAATGGTTTCTCCACAGGTCTGCAAGCTATTTCAGGACATAAGTTAAAAATGTGAGTAAAGAGTCAGAGTTAATGCACATACCCTACTGTACGTGTATTTATTGAAAAGAGTATATTGTACAATTCATTATAGTTTATGCTCATTTATGGCCACCCTTCACCCAGTGACAAACTTGTTTTTTCACTCTTATGAATATGATTAGGTAGGATAAACTGTCCAGAGCCTAAACATTTTTTCCTTTATTTTTATTGTTGACATTATTACAGATGTCTAGCATATCACATATTTATGGAAGAAATATTCCCCCTTTCTGTGATCTGGCTGTGCACACTTTCATGGGGTTGGAGCTGAGATATTGGCTGGGATGCTTACAGAGGAAGAGCTTCTTCCTGAATGGAATATTTAGAGAGGCCCTGATTTTGTCTTGTTTCAAAAGGATATTATTCAAAAACGAATTAAATTACTATGCCCCTCTTCCTGCAAACCCAGTGTTTATGGTCTGTTTCTCTCAATACAGAGTCTATTAAATGTATGTACCTAAAAATGTCTCTGTGCAAGAATTATAATCTGGGGATGATGAAAATGCCTCTATTAGTTTGTTTTTGCTTTGTCTTATCTCTAAATTTATCTATAGGCATTTCAGAGGGGTAGTTATATATAAACTAACTCCACTTAGGTTCCAGGAACATCTTTATCTAGCCGTACAGAGTTTACTGCTAATCCCACTCATCTCCACATTTAAATACTATTTTACATGATTATTTAAGTGTTCAGTCTCTACCAAATATTAGGTAAGCCTTTTCTTTTTAGTTGTTAGAAACTTTGTGTGTATGAATAAATAAATTCTATTATTTCTGAAGTGCCCAGTCCACACCAGGCACACAAACAGCTATTTACTATGTACTTGTTTAACTAATAAATGATACCCAGGTTTGCCTTCCCTCTTCCAGACCCCCGTGACATTTACATTTATCATATAGCCCAGGCTTCCTAGACATTGCAGCTTTTCTGTCCTGCTGTCCCCACTAAGTAGAGCAGCACATGCCACACCATATGTCTGCGCATATGGACCTCAATAGCTGTAATACGAAAACATCTCTATTGCAATAAGTCTGATTTCTATCCCTCCATTTTTAAAATCTTTTTTTTTCTTTTTCAAAAATATATTTTTATTGATTTCGGACAGGAAAGGAGAGGAGAGATAGGAACATCAGGGCTGAGAATCATTGATTGCTGCCTCCTGCACCCCCCTTACTGGGGATTGAGCCCACAATCAGGCATGTGCTCTGACCAGGAATCCAACGGAGACCCTTCAGTCTGGAGGCTGATGCTCTATCTGCTGAGCCAAACCAGCTAGGGCTCTATTCCTCCATATATATATACATATACATATACATATACACACACACACACACACACATCTCAGATTCTGGAGTAAGGCCAATTATTCTGTTAGGATGAAGTTTTGGTCAAAATTGGACAAGAACATATCTGAATGCACATAGTACAGCATTGCCTAAAAGTGCTCAAGTCAACCACATACTCTTCATTCATGCTGAGTCTATGAACATGAGCAGAAAGGACATAAAGGGCCCCAGGAGACGGTAAAACAAACAAACAAAAAAACAGGACATTTGAAAATGGCCTGAACTTTCTTTAAAAATTTATATATTTTTATTGATTTTCGAGAGGAAGGGAGAGGGAGAGAGAGAGAGATAGAAACATCAACGATGAGAGGGAATCATTGATCGGCTGCCTCTTGTACACACACCCGCCTACTGGGATTCAGCCCGCAACCCGAGCATGTGCCCTTGACCGGAATCAAACCCGGAACTCTTCGGTCAGCAGGCTGAGGCTCTATCCACTGCAGACCTGTCACTAGGCTATTCCTCCTTTTTTAATGGATAACTTGGATTGCGATTTCAAATACAGGCTCCTTTCCTTTATTTTCACCCTCGATTTGTAATATTATCAGAGCATACTAGTAGAAAAAAGTTTGACAAAGTTCCCCTCTACCCCTACACTACCAGTGTCTAGAGGACATTCTGTACACACAGGAGGCCGCTGCGCGGTCCCCTGGGCACTGGTCGGTAATTCGCTGCTTCTATGACCTGGAGGGAGTCGCTTTAACCCCTCTGAGTCTCGGGGTTCCTCCATAAAATGCTGCCCATCTCTCCAGGTTGTGGAGTAGAGAGACATGCGTGCGTAGGCATTCTGTGGTGTCCAAAGCGCTATTGTGGGGTCCGTATGCCTGTCCTGGGGCAGACCTGTCAGCTCACCACGCAGCTTTAAGGGACGCCCCCATCACCTCTCACCCGCACCTCCTCTTGCCCCCGTTGCTCCAGCACCACAAGTTCTATGGCTCCTCCTGTGGGGCCTCTCCTCCAGGCCTGTCCTCCCCAGTGACCGTGACCGAGCGCAGCGCCAGAGCGCCCCCTAGCGCCAGGCCCCGGCCTGGGGACACCCGGGCAGTTCCCGGCGCGGCTACCCGGCAGAGGGAGCCTTCTTTGCGGCGCTCCTCCCTGCGGTTTGTAAACCCGTGTTTCCTCTAGGGCCGCCCCCTAGAGCAGTGGTTCTCAACCTTCCTAATGCCGCGACCCTTTAATACAGCTCCTCATGTTGTGGTGACCCCCAACCATAAAATTATTTTCGTTGCTACTTCATAACTGTAATTTTGCTACTGTTATGAATCATGTAAATATCTGACATGCGGAATGTATTTTCAGTGTTACAAATTGAACATAATTAAAGCATAGTGATTAATCACAGAAACAATTTGTAATTATATATTCAATATGTGTTTTCTGATGGTCTTAGGCGATCATCATGAAAGGGTCATTGGAATCCCCCAGTGGGGTCGAGACCCACAGGTTGAGAACCGCTGCCCTAGAGGGTCTTAAGTGGAAACCCGAGTCGCCCGTCTCAGTCCAGCCTGTAGCTCCCCAAGTTGCTGCCAAGCGAAGCCTCCCTCTCCCCGCCCACCTCCTGTCTGAACCACCCTCCAGCCTTAGCCACGCCCCCAGCCAAATGCCCCGCCCTCACGCCTCAGCCTCAGATTTGATTTCTGCGCGCGCCAAGTCTTAGTGTAGCTATGATTGGTTGGAGGTGAGCGGACCTCCAGGATGATTGGCTGGTAATAGCTAGAGGGTGGGGTTAATGCCACGGCGGTGAATTATGGGGGCATTAAGACTGATGATTGGTTCAGGAGGACCGACTGAAAAGCGGAAGCAGGCGTTGGGGCGGGACTTGGTGGGAGAGGCCCGGAAAAGAACGGGATGGAATTAGTTAGGTGTCCGCAGCATGGTGAGCGGCCAGGGTCCGAGGGCCCCCCGGGGTCGGCCCACCTGTCACGGCGTAATTGTTGTCGACCTTCTCTCCTCAGGGACTCCCTGCTTCCTGAAGACCGGCGTTCGCGATGGCCCGAATAAAGGAAAGAGCTTCTACGTGTGCCGGGCGGACGCTTGCGACTTTGTTCAGCCCACCGAGTAGGTCCCGAGCTGGGCCCGACTCCCCGTGACCTCGCGGAGGAGCCGCCGGCTCGGCGTCCGGCGTCACAGGGACTAGGAGCGAGCGGTGGGGCCCCTGGTGTGCGGAGCCAGGGCCCTTGAAGTAGTTGGTAATCCCAGGACCGCGGCGGGTGCTGGGGAGACGCTCCGCTCCTGCTTGCTGTGTGACCCGAGCCTGGTTGCTCACCCTCTCTGGGTCCCCAAGAGCCGTATAATAGGGGATGCTTTCCAGTTCTGGGTTTCTATTGATTTGTCGGGCCTAGGCAACCTGGAATTCCCCTCCTCTGCCCCCTCTAACTGAAGACCTGCAGGCATAGTAGGAAATAGTTTTGAGTTAGTTTTAGGCCGAACTGGTTTTTAAGTGTTGGAGGTCAAAACACCCCGATGGCCCCATCTAAAAACAGGATTCTCTGCATTTAAGTGGTGATAATGATAACCCAAAGAAGCAAGTTACTTTAGGGGTTAATGCCAGAAGAAAATCAGATAGCTGATTTCAGCACTTTATAGTTTTACAAAATGGGCAGCTGAGACCCAGCAATATTAAGTATCATTTTTTAAAGTGAGAAAAGTTAATACTGTTCTCAGAGTGTTCGTGTTTTGTAGTGCCAGCTGTCCACAGTCTCTAGAGAACTTGAAAACGATCACATCATTAAACATTTTTCCCTTCTCTCTATGTACTGAACTTGGTAAAGAAAAATAACTTTTCTCTATTCCATGTAAAGCACATAATGGATATCAACTAGAAAATAAAGTATTTTTTCAACGTGTAATGTTACCTTTTCCGAGAAAATATTCTTTTAGCCCTCTACTAAGGTTTTTAATTGAAAGAAATTACTGGGATCCACTTTAATTAAATACAAAATGATTTTGAGTAAAACTGTCAAATCTTGAGATAGAAGGAACCAACCAAAAATAAGCTATCAACAGCGTATTATGTTAGGGTTTGCTATTTATTTCTAGTTGCTATTCTGAGCTTCTTAGGTTCTGTATCTAGCTCAAGTTTCGTGAAACATGAAAGCATGTTCATATTACAGGCAGTCCTCAGGTTACGTTGGACTTGACGTATGTCGCATTGTGGTTCCTTTCGTGGTTACATTGCCATCTCCCATTTATTTATAAAAAAAAAGTTCCGTCATTTTGACGTATGTACATATGTGCTTTATGTTTTTTATTATTTATTTACCACAAGTAAAGGTCAGGAATTGTTATCTTTCTTTTAAAATTTTTTTACTGTTTCACTTCATTACTGCTGTGTATGTGCTCCATGTGAGTGAAGTAGGTGCTTATGTAGGTGGGTTCCGACTTACGGGGAAAATCCCCTTTATGTTGCGCTGTAGGAACGGATCTCCGACATAACCCGAGGACCTGCTGTAGTAGGAATTAAGTATCAATGGTAGCATAAGACTTGGTTTTACATTAAAAGGAACATACCCTTATATAGACTGCCATTTGTACAAATGTACTGCTATACAAACTAATCTATAATGATAAAAGCGTAATATGCTAATTAGACCAGACATCTTTCCAGAGGAAGCTGGGGCTGCAAGGGAAGCCTGGGTCCCTGGTGCCAGAGGGAAGCTGGTGCTGGCAGCCGGGGGCAGGAAGGCCTACTCTTGCACAGATTTTGTGCATCAGGCCTCTAGTACAATAATATTGGACTTGAAGACAGTCATTTGATAAACTTGATCTATTTGGAATATGTCTGGTATCCAGAATATAAGCAAAATAAAAAGTGTTGCAGGACATAGGAAAGTAAATTTCTTCATTTAAACCAATTTACTCTCAAATGTCAAATTTTCTCATAATAAGAAGTTGGAGGAGGAGTTAAGTTTATGCCAAGCATGAACAAATTAGGGTGTGTTGCTACAGAAGGTACGTCAGGCATTCCCGGGGTCTTATAATGTAAAGGTCACATACCACAGTATATTTTAAAACTTTTGAGTCATCAGGAAAAAGATATTATTGTCATGCATTATTTGGGGGGTGGGAAAGATGAAAGCTGTGGATACTTTCCCCAGGGGAGTGCACGTACAAATGAAATGTCTGGGATTTACAAGCTCAGTGGAAGTTATGTGTGGATTCTTACAGTTTGGATTTAATTGTAGGATGTTAGCTTCTGTTCTTTGCCTTCTAAAACAAAATATCAATTTCTTCCCCCTCTAGCCTTCCTGTTTCTCATTGTTTATTGCATGAGGGATTTGTGGTAGAACTTCAGGGCTTACTGCCACCCCAGGGCACGAAAGAATATAGGTAAGTGTCCAAAAGGAACATCTAAATACATTTGCTTTTCTTTTTTTCTTGCCTGGAAGAGTTAGAGCCAGGTATGTTTTCCTAGGATTCTTTAACACTCATTATTTAAAAAAACAACAACACAGCAGTATTTTTGCATGTATTGAATATTGTCTGAGCTGTCACTCCCTCACTGCTGAGTAAAATTTCAGGATTAAATTGCTCCAATGGTCATTAACTTGTCAACTTTCTCATTCTATAATAGAATGAGGTAATGTGTAAAAATGTCTAACATATGTTAAGTACTCTGTGAATGTTAGTTGCCCTTTTTATGGGAACTCAGAAGGGCAAGAAAGTCTATTTAGATGTCAGATGATATTTCTCATGAGAATTAAAAGATAAGTAGGAATTCACAAGGAGCAAGAGAGGGGTCATATTTAACTGATTAATACTCTACATTAGGGAACAGAGGCACGAAGTAACAGAATTACATGCATTTGGTTCAGTAATAGTTTAGCACATGTTTGAGTAGAGACTTCAGAAGATAAGGCTGGCCAGGAAGGCAGGGGCCAGGTGTGATGGTCTTTATATGATACCAGAGGCCTGGTGCACGAAATTCGTGCACGAGTAGGGTCCCTAGGCCTGGCTGGCTGCAGGCCAGGGCCTTCCTTCACTCCGTGCCGCCCCCTGGTGGTCAGTGCACATCATAGTGAGCAGTTGAACTCCCAAGGGAACAATTTGCATATTAGCCTTTTATTATATAGGATTCTGTGCAGTTTGGAATTTATATATTCTAGATTGATTTTCCCCAACTCCCTCCCTGCAAAATAGAGGCATTCAAGGGCCATCTTCACAATTTTACATACCTGAATACTGCCTGTTTTACTATTTTTCTTGATTGAGCTATATATTCAATAAGATGCACAGATCTTAAGTTTTCAACTGGTTGAGTTTTGAGAGAAGTATATACCCATCCTTACGACCAAAACCCCAATCAAAATATAGAATATTTCTATTGCCTAATTAAGTGCTCTTGGACCTGCTTCTAATTAATCTCCTCATCCACCATAGACAACCACTATTTTGATTCATAATATATACATTCTTTTTTTGTTTGACTTTTATGTAACAGTATCTGTGAAATTCTCCATCTGGTTGTGTTTATCAGTAATTCATTTATTATTATTGCCGAGTTGAATTCTACTGTATGAATTCCACAGTTTGTTTCATGTGCTCATTTGCCATCTGTGTATCTTTGATGAAATATCTGTTTAAATTTTTTGCCCATTTTTTTTAAATTGAAATTTTTATTTACATAATTGTAGATTCACTTGCAGTTATGACAATACAGAGAGATCCCTGTAGACTTTACCTAATGGTAACATTTTGCAAAATTTAGTATAATATCACAACTAGAATATTGATATTGATAAAATTCATTGATCTTATTTGTAAAGATAGCTTATACTAATTTGTATACTTATACATTTAGTTCTATACAGTTTTATCATGTGTAGTTTTGTGTATTCACCATGACAGTCAAAATATTGAACAGTTCAATCACCACAGGAACCTTCCTGTTGCCCTTGTATAACCATACTCCTGCTCCCGCCTCACTCCTGGCAGCCATGAATCTGATCTCCATTTCAAAAATATTACATAAATGGAATTATTCAATATGACACGGGACCTTTCAGTCCGCAGGCCGATGCTCTATCCACTTAACCAAACTGGAGATTTTTGTCTTTTAAATATTGTGCTGGCTTTTATTATCGAGTTGGAGTTCTTTATATATTCTCTATACAAGTCCTTTGGCAGATAAACACATTCTGAATATTTTCTTCTGTTTGTGATTTTCATTTTCTTAACTGTCTTTTGAAAAGCAGAACTTTTTCATTTTTATAAAATTCAGTTTATTATATTTTAGTGGCTTGTGCTTTTTGTCTTCTCTCTAAGAAATCTTTGCCTACCCAAGATCATAAATTTCTCTAGTGGTTTCTTGTAGAAGTTTTATAGTTTTGCTTATGGCTCTGTTTATTTGTTTGTTTAGTCTATGGTTGACCTCAAATTAATTTTGGTTATCTTATGAGATAGGAGTAGAAGTTTATTTATTTTTCCATGTAATATCGAATGAATGCTATGCATTTGTTTCTGCACTGTTTTCTGAAGACATTCTTTTCTCCATGGAAATGCTTATTAAAAAAATTGGTTGAGCCCTAGCCAGTTTAGCTCAGTGGATAGAGCATCGGCCTGTTGATTGAAGGGTCCTGGGTTCGATTCCGGTGGGGGCACATGCTCAGTTGTGGGCTTGATCCCCAGGAGGGGGTGTTCACGAGGCAGCCAATCAGTGATTCTCTCTCATCATTGATGTTTCTATCTCTTTCTCCCTCTCCCTTCCTCTCTGAAATCAATAAAAATATATTTAGAAATATTTTTTTAAAAAATTAGTTGACCATTTGTGGGCTATTTCTGGACTTACAAATCTGTTCCACTGCTGCCTTAGCCTATCCTTACACAATCAGGTAAGATAGTGTGTATCTTCCAACTTTATTTTTCAAGACTGGCTATTCTGGGTTCTTTGCATTTTCATATACAATATAGAATCAACTTTTAAAATTCCTCAGGGCCGAAACCGGTTTGGCTCAGTGGATAGAGCGTCGGCCTGCGGACTGAAAGGTCCCGGGGTCAATTCCGGGCAAGGGGATGTACCTGGGTTGCGGGCACATCCCCAGTGGGAGATGTGCAGGAGGCAGCTGATCGATGTTTCTCTCTCATCGATGTTTCTGACTCTCTATCTCTCTCCCTTTCTCTCTGTAAAAAATCAATAAAATATATATAAAAACAAAATTCCTCAGGAAGCACTGTTGGGATTACAACGAATCTATATGGATCATTTGCGGGACAACTGACAATAATATTGATCTTCCAATCCACGAGCATGACCTATTTATGACTTTAAAATTTCTGCCTAGTATTGTTGAATAATTTTCATTATGGAGTTCTGTACCCTTTTTGCTAATTTTAGTCCTCAATGTTTATGGTTTTTGATATGGTTTTAAATGGAATTTTTAAAAATTTCACGTTTCGATTGTTTTCTCTGATATAGTGGGGCTGGTATGCTTCTAGTACATGAAACCATTTGCAAACTACTGGGGGCTCTATCATGCAGAAACACTGTTCTAGGTGATAGGAAACCACTGAAGAATTTCTTATCCAATTCGCATTAAAGAAGAACTAACTATGGAGGATAGATTAGAAAGTGAAGATAGTGGAGGCAAGGGGACAACTGAAATAATTGCTACATAGCATATTCATTATCTCTTATTGTCATAGATTCTGCTGCGATAAGTTTCAATACCCCTATTTTACAGACAGATAAGGAGAAATGTAGAGAGGTTAGAATGGAATCCATGTTCCCATGGTTATAAGTTACATTGCTGGTATTCAAACCTAGTGAGAAAAATGGGCTTGGATTGAGGCAGTGGCAGTGGAATTGGATACACTTAGATTGCAGGAAACTTGCTGAAAGAGAATTGATAAGACGAACTTTCCGGTAGGGCATTGACGCATGCTTCTTCCCTTCTTTCTCATCAGGAATAGTGATCATGGTAGCGGCCCTTGGCGACTTTCCTAAGTTGTGAGGACTCAGTGGGGCTGTGTGTGATGCATTTAGTCTGGTGTTTAGGTTATTGTCAGTGCTCAATAAATGGTTGCTGAGTTGGGGTTTATGGGTGATGAGTATACCATTAAGCAAGACAGGAAGAAAGGGTTGGGATGTGATTACGTAGAGAGCTTTAGATTAATCATGTCTTGTGTAATGTGAAACGAGCTAAAAGAGTGAATGTGCAGCTTTGAAGAGAGGTTTAGGCTAAACAGAATTTTGAGAACTTACCATTAATATTCTTCATACTAGGTAGGTGAAGCTGAGAGGTGATCATTGTTTTAAAATAGGGCAAAAAAAGTATGCTAAATCTAATTCTTTTAGCCCAAATCCAAAGCACTATTACTAGGAGGTATTTACTAGAGCTTTAAAAAGGTTGTTTTAGGATGAAGAAAATAAGTTCTGCAGCATACAACCACAACAAAAAACATGCATCTAGCTGTGTGGTGCAGGCGGGAAATATAAGCAGAAGTAGACAAGCCCATGGATGATGATGTCCTTTGCAAACAATAATACATTTAGCCAGAACTCCTATAGTATACTCTTGAGAATGACCTCAGGGAATACAGCCCCTCCTTCCCCCAAACTGGCTTTTCTTTTCAAGAACTTAGGTACTTTATTTCCCCAAATTAATACCATTATGAGTAAAGCTTAACCTGAACAGGAGACAGGTGCAGCCAAGTAATACCCCTTCTATACACCTTGGATGCAGCTGCATTTGTGTGCAGTTCTCCAATTTAAACACCAGATGGTCCCACTCACCAGCATTTGACTGGTCCTTCAGCCATGGCCCTCTGTTGGGCAATGAAGGAAGCTATGCCAGTCATTCAGTAGAACCCGTGGGAAGAACTCTTGCCTTGACAGGAGTGTTTACCACATAAAAGCGGCACACCTTGATTTACAAATGTGGGACATTGTCTTTGAGCTTCTGAGTTCATGTTCTCTTTTTTCCTCTCCCTGCCCCCAGCCCTTTTACTTTTTATTCTCAAGGATATGGGATCAAAATGGGTGGAAATAATAATACTCTTTTGCCTATAAATAATAATACAAGTTAGTTCTTTAAGAAACTGGTTTTAGTAGTATGCTCAGAATATTTTATTTTTAATAACACTTGAATCTTTGAATGTCTAGAAAATTTCTTGAGTGGTTACTTTTTGGGTAAAATTGGCATGCAGATTATCTGGCCAATGAAAATTACCTACGCTGCTGAGAAAGAGGCATTAAGGCGCGGGCCAGAAGGACCCCAGGCCCCAACAACACTTAAAGAACCCACATCAATAAAGCCAGTACCTAGTAGGTGTTTTGGAGTATCATTCTTCACTGTGTTGTACAATAGGAGTAATCCTTGTATGTAAAGGATATCAGCCCTTTGTAATATGTGTAGCAATTACTTTTCCCAGCTTGCTTTTTGTCTTAGAATTTGCTTATAGTATTTTTACTATATGGAAGTTTAAAACTTATGTAGCCGAAATTCTGAATTCTTTGTCTCTCAGCTGTAGGTTCTTATACTAGTAGTCATGCCAAGAAAAGCCTTCACTTTAGGATTACAAAGATATTCATCTGTGTGTTTTTTTTCCTTTAGGATATTTATAGTTTCATTTTTGTTTCAACTTGGGTTTTAGTGTAAAAGCAGTGAACCCATATTCCTAAGTGCCCTATGACAAAACTGGGTAAGAACTAGACATAGGAAAGTCATTGAGCAGTCCTATCTGCACAAGTTAGAATGCTGAATTGGATGTGTTCAAATGCCAGGTGCTTCTGTGACTTTAAGACCTACAGTAAGAGATTATTGCTAATCAAGATTACTTAGAAAGTGGAGGAATTCAGACGTCAACTTGGCCTTGAATGACTTTTAAAATCTGGGCAGAGATAAGGACAAGGGAGTGTTCCAGGCTGTAAGCAGAGGTCTGGTTATAGGAATAAGCCCCTGTGGCTGCAGGAGTGGAGTTAATGACTGCATTTATTAAGTTCTTAATATGGGTCAAACTTTGATCTGACTCTGTTATCTTCACAGTGACCAGATGAGGTAGGCACTTATTTATTAGAGGCCCGATGCACGAAATTCGTGTAAGAGTAGGCCTTCACAGCCGTGGTGGCTGCCTCGATCCTGTGGCTACAGCCCCGACTTCATCTGGAAGGTCATCCATAAGGACGTCCAGACAGCTGTTTGGTTGATTTGCATATTATGCTTTTATTATTATAGATTATTATTACTTTTCACCATTGTATAGGAAAGTAAACTGCCACAGGGGCCAGTCAAATACGGTGTTTTCATTTTCAGATCTAGTTATGTGGTAGGACTGAGATTCGAATCCTCCCAGCCTGCCTGACAGTGTGATGCTGGGTTGGACAGCCAGCCTTTAGTAAGAAGGGAGGATTGGCTTTCTGATGAAAGAGACTGAATTGAAGAGGTCTGTCCTCCTCTAGCTGGTTTCTTCATCCTTGTTGTTTATAACCTGTCGAATCCTCCCAGCCTGCCTGACAGTGTGATGCTGGGTTGGACAGCCAGCCTTTAGTAAGGAGGGAGGATTGGCTTTCTGATGAAAGAGACTGACTTGAAGAGTTCTGTCCTCCTCTAATGGATGTGTTTCCTACTTAACCAGCCAGCTGGTTTCTTCATCCTTGTTGTTTATAACCTGTGTCCTGGAAAATAATTAATATGCTACAGACATCACATTCTTCTGATAGTGGAATCAGTATTTGCTTTCACATGTGTTTTA
>NW_006290034.1:9812931-9852945 GCF_000327345.1 Myotis davidii
AACCTGTCCAAACACTGTAGCTTTTCTCCACAGCATAGGGCAGTGATGGCGAACCTTTTGAGCTTGGCGTGTTAGCATTTTGAAAAACCCTCACTTAACTCTGGTGCTGTGTCACATTTAGAAATTTTTGATATTTGCAACCATAGTAAAACAAAAACTTAAATTTTTGATATTTATTTTATATATTTAAATGCCACTTAACAGAAAAATCAACCAAAAAAATGAGTTCGCGTGTCACCTCTGACACCCGTGTCATAGGTTAGCCATCACTGATTTAGATTTTCTTGACTAACTTCAGCATCTTTTTATAGACTGATATCTCCTTGATATTGGTATAAGCTGATTATAATTCATAAGCTCTTAGAACACGAGAACTAGGAGAGATCCCACAGATATCCAGTAGGTGAGAAACTACACCAGTGATGGCCAACCTATGACACACGTGTCAGGGGTGACATGCGAACTCATTTTTTTGGTTGATTTTTCTTTGTTAAATGGCATTTAAATATATAAAATAAATACAAAAAATGTAAGTCTGTGTTTTACTATGGTTGCAAATATCAAAAAATTTCTATATGTGACACAGCACCAGAGTTAAGTTAGGGTTTTTCAAAATGCTGACATGCCGAGCTCAAAAGGTTCGCCATCACTGAACTAGACCTAGGGAGGTGAGGAGACTTGTTTTGATGGAGGGATAGCTTGAACTTATGATTCTAGACTCCACAGTGAGATCTTCCAAATCAAGTAAGCATAGGACCTTGATTTGGTTTGGGGAAAAGTTCATCTTGAGCAAATAGTTTTTCGTGAAAAGAATCCATGTGGCTGTTGCTATTAGAAAAGCTCTTTGATTTAGTTAGCACATTTCCTGGAGGCCTGGAAAGCAGTGATCATGGACAGAGAAGGAGCCAAGCATTGAAAGTGCTGTTAAGAAACAAATACTTCATGAGTTTGACAGGAGTCTTTTCTAGAGGCAGGGATAGTCCCAGGAATGTTCAGAAATTTAAAGTGCTTTTACTGTTTCCATTTCTTCTGGGAAAAAAAGGCATTCTAGAAATGAAGTTTGCATTAATATCTTATATTAGACTAGAGGCCTGGTGCATGAAATCGGTACACTCGAGGGGTCCCTTAGCTTGGTTTGTGCCTTCTCGCAGTCCGGGAGCCCTTGGGGGATGTCCACTGATGGCTTAGGCCTGCTCCAGAGCGTGCCTAAGCTTGCAGTTGGACATCCTTAGCGCTGCCGTGGAGGCGGGAGAGGCTACCGCAACCACTGCTGTGCTCACCAGCCATCAGCCCAGCTTCTGGCTGAGCAGCGCTCCCCCTGTGGGGCACACTGACCACCAGGGGACAGCTCCTGCATTGAGCGTCTGCCCCCTGGTGGTCAGTGCACGTCATAGCGACCGGTCATTCCTCTGTTCGGTCGATTTGCATATTAGCCTTTTATTATATAGGATCATGTTCTTTTTCCTGTAGGATCCTAATTCCAAAGAGCATTCTGTATTCAGCAAGTCTCAACATGCACCTGAGCCATCTCATTATCCTTCCATCCAGCAGAGAAACCCGTTCAAGGTACTTGACAAGAATCAAGAACCGTCTCTGTGGAAACAGCTCATCAAAGGTGAAGGTGTGGAAAAGATGGCTGATAAAAAGCAAAGGGAAAAGGAAGGCCCACTCTTGGATCAAAAGAAGGAACAGAAGCCTGAATCTAACTGTTGGGTGGAGAAAGATCTCTCATCTGGCCGGGTGGTAAAGGAAAAATCTGCAGGTCAAGAGAAGCCACGAGGGGAGAAAGCAGAGCTTCGGTGTGAAGCAAAGGGAATTGAAGGGACGCACAAAAGAAACCTTCCTGAGATGAAATCCAAGCAGTGCCATGGTAATGAGCTGAGAAAACCATCTGCGGCTCCTCAGGAGAATCTGAATGGTGAGAGTCATTATGTCCAAAAAGAATCAGAACCTCTGAGAGAAAAGAAGACCAGGCCTTTGCCTCAAACTGTTCGCAGCCAAAACCCAGTAACTAAGCCCCTGGAAACAGGACACCCCAGCAAGGAGCAGCCCAAGATTCGGGAGGCTAGAGAAACAAAGGCCAAGGACGACCCCAGCACGCAGGCCACCCAGAAGGGGCTGCTCCAGGGGCCTTTCCAGGCGCAGGCAGAGGCCCATCCTGCGCCTGCTCCAAAGGGCCCGGCCACCCAGCCTGCGCCACCGGCTGCAGGGCCGTCCCTGGGGGAGAGGCGAGAGGCGGACACCAGCAGTGGTGAGGAAGATGATGTTATTTTCGTTTGCTCTCAGCCAAGGATCCCCTCGTTCTTAGACACGACTTCGGGCTCACAAAAGAAGGAGAACCTTCCATTCCCTGGTCAAACTGCGCAAAGAAAAATTTCCCCTGCCTCCGGTGTTTCCAGGAAGGTAGAACCTTCAGACCCAGCATCCCAACGTGCGCACCTCACAACACAACTGAAACAAAAGAAGGTACCTACTCCCTTGTGCTGCCTTTTGAAGGTTAGGACTGTGCTTACTCTGGGCAGATAGGGACTCCACCAACGAGCTAAAGATGTTAATGTGAGCAAAGGTCTATAGGTGGGTGTTTACTTCTGCCTTTCCCTGTGTTTATATTTTCCGGATTGGTAAATCAGCTGGGCTTAAAAAAAGTTTTGGTTTTCGCATGTATAGTTAAAAGATCAAATTTCAGAGTTTTAGCATTTTAGGTATTTTAATCTGAAGCTGTCTTTAACAACTGGAGAGGAGCGATCCATTTTATGGGACCTGTTTTTCAGAGCACACTGGCGTCAGTGAACATTCAGGTTCTTCCAGACAAAGGTCAGAAGTTGCTCAAGCAAATTCAGGAGTTGGAGGAAACACTCAGTGCTCTTGCCCTCTCCCCAGAGCAAGGTAAATGGGTTGTGCCCCAGAACTCGGGTTTGCATGAACTTTACAAGAGACATTCGAGAAGCCATCTTTTTAAAAATATATATATGTTGATTGATTTCAGAGAGGAAGGGAGAGGGAGAAAGGGATAGAACCATCCATAATAAGAGAGAACCATGGATCAGCTGCCTCCTGCACCCCCCACACTGGGGATCGAGCCCACCACCCGGGCCTGTGCCCTGACCGGGAATCGAACACTGACCTCCTGGTTCACAACCCCCCCCCCCCCCCACCCCACTGGGAATCGAACCTCAACTCAGGCTTGTGCCCTGACTGAGAATCAAACTGTGACCTCCTGGTTCACAGGTCAGTGCTCAGCCACTGAGCAATACTGGCCAGGCATGAGAAGCCATCTTGATAAAGAATGTTGACTCATTCACCTTTCCATTTCATTATCTGCTTCTGAGCTTCCTTCTAAATCACAAGTGTAATTTATAAGAGCTTCCTCCTATTTCATTCCTTTACTTTTCTGAACTTTAATCTGTTCTTCCCTTGTTTTTTGAACAGGCACAGATGAGAAGAGTAGCACTCAAGTACCACAACAGAGTAACTTCGCCAAAACCACCACTGCCCCTCCCCACTTGGTGCCACCCAAACCCCTACAGCTGCAGGGTCAGGCTCTCCAGCCTCTGGGTTCTCTGGGACTGAAGGCTGCCAGCCAGGCAGCTGCTGGACAGTCCAGTCAGCGCTATGGAGGTAAGATCAAGGGCCTGGCCCTGTTGTGAATAGCTACCCCTAGGAGGTAAAATTCTGCCTGGTAGATGTCTTTCTGCGCACATGAAGGCGAAGCCATTCCTGGGTTGTTAGTTGCCTGTGTGAGAAAGATTGCGATGCTCAGCTGAGCTCTGCACAGTGTGTTTAGATCTCTGTGAGGGCAGACACCTTGTCTGCCTGGTTCACTGACCTTGATCAGTCAGCCAGGGGCCGGCACGTAGGAGTCAGTAGTAAATGTGAATGGAAACTTGAACTCACAGCATGGTGAGGTAGGTGGACCAGCAGATACGTTTGTCTTCTTCCCTCTGTGTCTGGTAAGCAGAGCAGAGGAATGACATGACTGAAGACCGATAGCAATAGACCCAAGAGCAGTAACACTGGTGTAGCTCAATATTTTCATCCTGAACTTTCCAGAAAATGATGAATTTAGAAGTGACTGTGGAATGAATATCTCAAGGAGAGCCTCGGATATGTAATAGGATCGGTTGGCGTGTTGATCACGAGCCAGGAGCTCAGGTTGGCTGGCAGTGACCAGTTTCCCCCCAGTGAGAGCTGCTAGAGGAAAAGGGAAGGGGGGAGAAGGAAGCAGACGGGGAGAAAAGGGAGACGGGAGAAAGCTGAAGAGCATAGTTCACCAGGGGCTCTATACTCTGCCTGAGGAAGCTACGGCCCCCGTACTTGTTAAAGTAGCAGAGTAGTCAGGGGGGTACAGGAATGTTTTGAAAACGTTACTATGTTGCAGCATCATCCCTACTCATAATGGTGATTGAGTCACCTAGAGGAAAATTAGATTATTAAGGTTTTGGAAATAATCCCATTAAAATAGTTTTCCTTTTGAAAGCATTTTAACATCTAAGTGGTTAATGTTTATTGATCGAAAAAGCTTTTATTTGAATACTTCATCCCTAAAATTGCAGTCAGCTGAGGTGCCTGCATTTGTTAACTAGCTTCACTAGAATTGTCTAGAAGGCTGGGCTACCAGCATGAAGTATTTCTCGGTGCAGGGCATTCGGCTCTGGCGTGCGCTACAGGGCGGTCTCTGTCTGCCTCAGCCTCGCCTGGCTTGGCCTTTTCTGTTGCTAACTCCTTGCACTCGGCCCCAAGGATCTTTTCTGTCCAAAATACTGATGGTGTTACATTTCCTCTGCCACCTCTTCAAAGCTGGAAAAAACTTAACCAAAAATATATTGGGTTATCTTATTTTTTCATTTTACTTTATATTATTTTGTCCTTTATTATGTGATTTTAAAACACACACACACACACACACACACAGGGAATGGGATAGAGGAGCCTGTGGGCTAGGAGAATCTGCAGGCAGGGAGTTTTAGTCCAGTATAGTATGTCAGCTATAATTAAAAATAAAGAAAAAATTTTTAGTCCATACAAATCCATCATTTGGCAAATAACGAATTTCTTTTTGCAGCCATAACCAGGACATGCTACTGGCTATGTCACCTTTAGGTAACACCTCTCTGTACACAGGCCCTACAAACCAAGACCGCCTTCACTCCGTGTGGAAAATCACAAGTGAAGCCATTGATGAGCTGCATCGATCACTTGAGTCCTGTCCTGGTGAGACAGCTGTGGCAGAGGACCCAGCTGGGTTGAAGGTGAGCTGGGGAGTGTCCTGTGGCGGTGTCCCCGTGCCCATGGAGAGGTGACCACTGTGCGACGGCTCAGCAGAGTGCCACTCGGATGTGTTTCCCGCAGATAATGCTTCAGTGGCTTCCCTTGCATTATTTTGTCCTTTTCTGTTTAGCAGTGAGAAATAAGCATTTTTTCCCTTAAAGTCATAAAGTTATACAGTTGACCTTGCACAATACTGTTTGAACTGCATGGATCCACTTATACTTAAAATCCGCATATAATTGGACCTGCACAATTCAGATCCGCTTTGTTCAAGGGTCAGCTCTGCACGTCTATAGCAGAAGCAGATCTACTTAACAACCTTTGGTGGATGCCACAGGATACAGAGGAACTGCTGCTCTTAAAGAACTAGTTAGGGTGACAGTGCCTGCACAACATTCATAGAACAATAGAAAGGGACTTGAAGGTAGGATGAAATGTGCATTGTAAGGCACTATAGACTGTCTACAAAATGCAAAAGAGATTCAAAATAAAGGAAAAGTCACGCTAGGTCAGTAATTACTAGTTGTCTGCCCACTTTGTGCCTGAAGCTGCAGGCCTAAAGATAGCTGGGAGGATGGAACCCAGATACCCCAGTTAGAGGGAGGGGTGGCTAGAGGGAAGATACAGAGAGTGGTATTAATAACTGGTGACAGGGTGACATCAGGACCTGAGCCGGAGCAGCAGGTGATGTTACTGAGTGGGAAGACTCCCGTGCTGTGGAGCCTGGCCTTGGCGAAGGGGCTTACATCACACTAGCTCAAGAGATATTATGGAATCACTAGAATTTTGAGCAAGGGTGTTTTATGAAGATTATTTTTGTCACTGAGTACAAGATAAACAGGAGCAAGAAAAGACTAGAGAGAGGGGTGCCAGTTAAAGGGCTGTTGAAAATTATGGTTAACAATGCAGACTGGGATGTTGGCTACAGAGAGGAGAGTGAAATCTATAATAATAAAAGCGTAATATGCAAATCGACCGAACAGCCAAACAGTGGAATGACTATCCATCTGGACATCCTTTTGGATGACCTTCCAGACAAAGTCAGGGCTGTGAGGGCCCAGACAGCTGGGCCTACTCTTGCATGAATTTCATGCATAGGGCCTCTAGTTGAAGAGATAATAAGGAAAAGCCAACAGAATGGCTGGTAAAAGCAGGGTGACCCATCAGAGGCGTGGGTTGCAAACAATAGAAACTGACTTTGGCTGATTAGACAGACAAACCAGGACTCTCACTTGAGGGTGAGAGAGGGGGGCTTGATAGACATGCTGGACAATAGGCATAAAGCACACTGTCCTGGGCAGTCCAGGATGTACGGGTGCCCAAGGGGATATGGTGGGTCAAGGACCTCAAGGTTATATGACATCTAGACTGTTGGGGGGATCACTTAGAGAAAATACAAGAGTAGAATGTGCGTCGCTGTGGGCGGGATCCAGGATAGCCTCTCGTGAGGAATTTGAACTTGACTTTCGGTGATTACTTTTGTCAGGTCCCTTTGCTGCTGCACCAGAAGCAGGCATTAGCCTGGTTACTGTGGCGGGAAAGTCAGAAGCCACAAGGAGGAATTCTGGGTAAGTGTGGTATTATGGAAGGAGCCAACAAAGATATTGTTGTACTATTTCCTATGATCCTCTCCACGCCTCTGGGGTTGTTGCCCTCTGTTACAGTTGAGAAACGGTTGAGAATGGCTAAGCAGCATGCTCAGGACCCCCAGCAGGATCAGCCGGGTCCCAGTTGCCAGCTGTAGAAGCTGACTCTGGCTGGTTAAGCAGAGACGGTTTGTTCTGTGGTGGGAGGTGTGGAGAGCCAGGTGGGAGCCAGACTTCTAGGAGCAATGGTCAGAGCCAAGTAATAAGCTAGTGTCTTGTGGAAACTGTCATGGCTGCTTCGCTCTATCAGGCACCGCTACCCCCAAATCAGACACTTGTGTGCCCAGCCCTTCTAGCCACTTTTCTCGGGTCGCTTATATCTGAATCTAGGTCTTAGGTGAGTACTGGTGGTCTGTGGAGCGGGTCATGCTGGCACTGCCTTCGCTGCAGGAAGCCGAGGAAGCAGGTTTTTCAGGCTCTGCTTCGGGCACTGGTCAGACTACATTTTCCAAGGTGCTCAGCTTCTAGAAAGACATGACAGATGTCCACTGTGGCTAGTAAGTGGCTATGTTGGTCCCCAAGACCACCTCCAAATTCAGTGATTTGCTAGGAGGATGTAGAGCATATAGTCACACTCATTGCTATATTGTATTACAAAATAAAAATAGTAACAACATTTATTTGATACAAATCACACTCAGCAAAGGGAAAAGGCACATGGGATAAAGTCAGGGGAAGTCCAGGCGCCAGCTTCTGCGACCTTTCCCATGGGAGTCACACAGGGCAAACGTAATTCTCCCAGCAGTGAGATGTGAGAACACGTGCAGTGCTGCCAACCAGGGAGGTTTGTTAGAGATCCGGTGCCCAAGGTATTTCCTGGGGCTGGTCACATAGGCAGCTTCAGCCTGGTATGTATGTAAGTTCCATGCTTCCAGAGGGAAAGCAGGCATTCAGCATAAACCGTGTTGTTTGTACAAATAGGGTAAGCACAGTGAGCCAATCTTTTTAAAAAATATATATTTTTTTATTGATTTCAGAGAGAGAGGGAGAGAGAGAGAGACATCTATGATTAGAATCATTGATCAACTGCCTTCTGCATGCCTCCTGGGGATCAAGCCCGAAACCTGGGCATGTGCCATTGACCAGATCCAAGACCCTTCAGTCCACAGGCCAACGCTCTCTCCACTGAGCCAAACCAGCTAGGGCCAGTGAGCCACTCTTGTCAGTTCAGGGAATGGTGAGTTCCCAGATGCCAGCCACAGGTCAGTCTTCCCTGGAAGCAGGGATTTCAGTGGATAGCTGTGTTTCCTCTTTTTCTGCACGGCAGCAATGCCAGGATTTGAACCGGAATTCATGACATCACACTTTACTTCTGCTTATGTCAGAGTGATTATTTAAATGGTTGAAAAGAGGATACTATTTTGCAGGGTATAAATAATAAACTAGGTAAGTTCAATTACTGACACATTGACAGTTCTCAAGGAATGCTAATTCATGCCTCTCTCTGATGAATAAGTGAGGGGATGGAGGACTGTTTTGAGTTAACTGTAACTCCAGAAATGTAGAAGCACCAAGAAAATAGGCATAGGATATGTTTATTTTCTGGAAGCTGAGTTGATTCTTTGCCCTAAGTAATTAACTCTCCTGTCTTTATTTTTATTTTCCAGCGGATGATATGGGATTAGGAAAAACCCTGACAATGATTGCACTCATTCTGACCCAGAAGGATCAAGAGAAAAACAAAGAGAAGGACAAAAACACGACCTTGACTTGGCTTTCCAAAGATGGTATTCAAGTGCCTTCGTGGCCTGTCATTTCCTCCATCAATCATTTGAGCCAGTGGAGAGTGGAAACTTTTAAGCCACAAAAGTACACCTTTGGTCATATTTAATTAATCTATTGGAAATCTAGTGTTAGACTACTTTTCATTTCTGATGCTGAATATGCTAATTTAAGTGATCTTTTTTCTCTTTTAATATAAACTTAGCTTGACCTGTGAACTAGAAAAATTTTGTGGAGAGAGCTAAGGCTCTAGGAGACAGTCTATACATAATGATTACTTTTATTAATATTAAGGATATAATCACAGGATAAGTCCAGATTAGTTAATGTATTATTTTTTGAAGCAGGATCTGTCACAAACTCAGATTAGAGCCACCGTAGCAGAAGCTGTTTTTCATGTTTCTGAAGTTCTGGAAGTTTCCAGATTCTAGACAGTTTGTATCTTGTTTCATCCTGTTTTTAATCTGTAATGGCTGTAAGTACTTTTAAGTCCTGTGTATTGTTTATAGACACCACCACAGTAAGTTGCCATGGACACACTACATTTCTCAAGTGGTTAGATAGTTAAAAAAATCAGTGACCGTCTGCTCTCAAGCCTCTGATGACCACTGTTGCAGCTGGATCCTATGTCCTTGTGTGGAGTAGCAGCTTAGGTGTGCACACACACTTATGCACACATGCACGCATGTATACAAACACACACACACACACACACACACACACACGGAATGAGGGGCAGTGGTACAAATACCACATTACTACCTGTTTCCAAAGTAGTGTTTGCCCATTTTAGGGGATTTTGTACTTATATTTTAATGTAAATATAATTAAGCTGATGCTTTTCAGAAAAAAAAGTAATACTTCCCCATAAAGCCCAGGATGAGTTAGGATATGATCCAGCTTCTACCTTCTGGCCACTGAGAGTACACTGGTTTTTTTGGTTTTTAGACTGAAGTTGTGTACCACACGCTTTCCTCTCCTTTTTTAGCCTCTCTGTCTGACACCTATGTAAGGGTAAATTAGAAGTAATTAAGTATTTTGAGTTAAAAGGCCATCGCTTTCCTTTCCTATTCTGCTTACCTATGTGTAGAAATAAGAGCAGCAGTTGTTAAAAATATTGATTGAAGGAATGGAGCCAGTCTAGAAAAAGGTAATGTCTCTCAGAAGCTAAAAGCTGTTTAATGGGTGTAACTAGGTGTTGATTTTTTTCCTCCTGAGACTCCACGGAGTTTACTTCCCATGGAACACTTATCATCTGTCCTGCTTCCCTGATCCACCATTGGAAAAAGGAGGTGGAGAAACGTGTGAGCCACAACAAACTGAGAGTCTATCTCTATCATGGCCCAAACCGGGATCAACGTGCAAAAGTGTAAGTGCAGAAATGTTAAAGTCACTGGGCTTCGGAGGCCTCATTGACTGCCTGCTTCCCCTGAGGTTTCATTTAATCAGAACTAATGATATTGTCAGGACCAAAGGTACTCTTATCCCCAAACAGCCTTCACCTGTATTAAGAGATAACTTTTGAGAGAAACGGTGTTCTTGTGGCACTCTGCAAAAAGAGCTGCCATGTGAGCAGGCCAAACACGCCTGAGTTGTCAGCCAGGCAGCAGCTGCATTCCTGGTAGAAAAGGCTCTATCACAGGTATTTCATGATGGTGAATTTCTGATTCCAAATTCACATTCTTTTCTGTTAGTGTGAATGGAACTAGCCCAGTCTTAAAGAGCATCTTGATACAACTATTAATGATTAGTTGCTGTATGCCGATTATATTTTTACTAGAGGCCCAGTGCATGAAAGTAGTGCACAGGTAGGCCCTAGGCCTGGCCAGCGATCAGGACTGATCGGAGCCTTCTGGCTGCCAGCTGGGGCCTCCCTCCCCTGGCTGCTGGCTGCCAGCCAGGGCTTCCTTTGTTCCGTGCTACCCCCCTGGTGGTCAGTGCACATCATAGCGAGTAGTTGAACTCCCAGTCGAATTCCCGAGGGGACACTTTGAATATTAGCCTTTGAATATTAGCCACAATAGATGACTGTATTTTTCATGTGTGAATGGTCTATTTAGATGCAAGAGTTTAGGATTAGACCTAACTGAATTCCGGAGGAGGAATGATCAGGAAGGGGAATATTTCCTCAGATGTTAAATTGAGCCCTAGTCTTTGTCTTTTGGTTTTAAATAATTTGGTTTTTTTGTTCCTAACTGATATAAGGGTCTGGGTTGAATACTTGCTGATCTAGTTAAGAATGGATTTGTTGCCCTAACCGGTTTGGCTCAGTGGATAGAGTGTCAGCCTGTGGACTGAATGGTCCCAAGTTCAGTTTCAGTCAAGGGCATGTACCTTGGTTGCAGGCACATCCCCAGTAGGGGGTGTGCAGGAGGCAGCTGATTGATGTTTCTCTCTCATCGATGTGTCTAACTCTCTCCCCCTCTCCTTTTCTCTCTGTAAAAAATCAATAAAACATACTTAACAAACAAACAAACAAAGAATGGATTTGTTTCCATTTCTCTCCCCCACCTCTGATAGTGAATCTTTTATCCCCTAAAGAACAGGGCAGTGGTCTTTCAGGGGTAAATTGCCAGATTGGTGACCCCTATATAATGCACCAATTCTTGTGACTGAGAGTCCCTTCAGCCGACAGGGCATTGGGGCAGCAGCGGCAGGCCTGCATGCTTCTCCGGCAGAGAGTGCTGTGCGTGGCCTGCCTGTATTTAGAAATAAATTGCATCTCATTGGTTAGCACTTTCGTCATACCTGGTTTGGTATTCAGAGTGCACTAGTGGACTGATTGGAATCATTCTCAGTTATACTTTATATGATGCTAATGCCACCTGGAGTCCTTGCTGCCTCTCTGAATTACGCATATCATTTTTATCAAAGGTATTTATGGACGTTCTCTCAGGTTCACATTATTAAGCTTCTTTGGGAAAAGATTTATGCCTTTCATTAAGAATCTTTACATGTAAAGAGTGTAGGCAAGGTAAACTGAAAGTTACAGCGTGATTATACCCACATGTCAAAGCTAGATCAATGGGTTTTTGAAGTCCATTGTAGAACAAAGAGGAGAAAGCATCCTTGATGAAAGGCAAACTGCTTTGAGAGTCTCTACTTCCCTGGGACTGTAGCATCCACTGTGTCAAGTCATTACTAAATGTTAGTTCCCAACATTCTGTACAGGCCAGATATGAAGGTTAATATGAGCCCAGCTGGTTCTCCTTTATGACTCATTGGATGGGAAGAGGGAGGCTGTTCTTGTTATAGTGAGTAGGCTGTAGAAATGATCAGAGGGAAGAGGGAAGGAAGCCAGATGAGTCAAGTTTACCTCTCCAGAATCACGTGTGTTGATGAAGGCATAAATGAATGAATTCTGCCGTCTGTCCATCCAGCCATAGGCATTTTTATGAAGAGATCAGCTCTGCTTCTCATTGTCAGACACGGGATTGTTTACCATTTGCTTCGTGTTATGTCTACACAGCCTCTCTACGTATGACATCGTCATCACCACCTATAGCCTTGTGGCCAAGGAGATCCCCACAAAGAAGCAAGAGGGACTGGTCCCGGGCACAAACCTCAGTGAGGAGGTGAGGCTGGGGGCTGCCAGGGAAGGAGAGGTGGAGCCCCATCTCCTTTCGCTCAGTCTTGTCACAGCATCAGAGAGAGCAGAGGTACCCTCCTGTGAGGTCAGGAGTGTCCTAGCCGGTCCACCTGTGGGAACGAAGCGCTCTCTGTCCCCTCTTTTATTCTAGACCACCTCCTCAGCGATAAAGGGTGAGGCTTGGCACAGTTTTAGCTGTGTGTGTGTTTTTTTTAAGAAAGAATGGTAACTACATCGCAGTTGTGGTGGTCATCACATGATGATAGGAAAACCTCACTTGTTGCAATTTTTACTTTAGAACCTGTGAGATATCCTCTCAGGATATGTTTTATATTTGATGTGAAGACTGGTATTTTAGGACTAATATTTTGGAATTAGGCTATCATTCCCTGCCTCTCTCCAACTCTCAGGAAAGGGGGTTGAAATAATAAGGCTACACATGGGCCAGAGGCTAAATGATAACCACGAAAACCCTGATGTTTGCTCTGCACTCAGGGGAGTCGCAGTTGTCTAGGGCAGAGGCTTTATTGCTTAAGTGACTAAGGGGCTTTTTTGTCCTGAAAATACAGTGTTGCTCCAGGAACTCCTCTTTAACATATGTCTTTACAATAGAATAGTCACAGATTCTGTATTTGGGGAGACCTCTGGAATGGAGACATCTGATGATCAACTCTGCCTTTTTGCAGATGATTAACTTTGCAGATTCCTCAGTGGTTCCTCATTGCTTTTAGGATAAAACCTTACTCTTTTTACATGGTATTTTAGGCTTTTATGACCTTGCCCTGCTTGCTTGTCCCTTTTCACCTACATCCCAGCCCTCCTGTGGCCCCCCTTGCTCAGCCATAACAAGGCACATGTGCTACTCCGCCAGCTCTGCCACCCTCTTGTGCCTTTGTTCACAATAAGTGGAATGCTTTGCCTCCTGTTTGGTTAAATATGTCTCTTATGCTTATGTGACAGCACTCCATTTATCCAGCCAATATTGAGCTGCTGTCTCGGGTATTATGGGTACAGAGTGAACAAGACTGGGTCCCTACTGTCATGTGCTGAAGGATGCAGGGGGGCTTATTATACACTCACTGTGTTGTATGTAGTTATCTTGGTGCTTGCTTTTCTCTGGATTTTGAGCTTTCTGAGGGTAGGAACTGTCCATTTGTATGGCTTAGTATCTCACATATGAAAGTAGACTTTTAGTAAGTTTTCAGTGATTTTTTTTGTAAATTTAGTAAATATTTTATCAAATGAGTGAATACCTAGTGAAGTCCTGACCCATAGCCATTGCTCAAAAGTGGATTGAAAGAATAAAGGAAAACTCATATTAGAAAACATTTTATTCTTGAGCTCAAGGACTGGGGCACTCAAGTGACTGGTCTATTTGGACCCATTGAGAGTTTCCACTCTCGGTTTCTTAAGCTTAATGCTTATTTCAGTGTACCTCAGACTTGAAGGTCAGATGGGTCTTCACTTGTTTGTTGTCTCCCCTTATCTTCTTGAAGACATACGTTTTCCCATACCGTTGTTGGGTTTCACTGGTGTTTCTTCCAGGGTATCGCAACACCTTTGCTTCGCATAGTCTGGGCCCGAATCGTCCTGGATGAGGCTCACAATGTTAAGAACCCCCGCGTGCAGACTTCCATAGCTGTGTGTAAGCTGCAGGCTCGTGCCCGTTGGGCCGTCACTGGAACCCCCATTCAGAACAACCTGTTGGACATGTATTCACTGCTGAAGTGAGTAAACTCTTTGGAATTCTGTAAACGTGAACCCTGTCAGTAACCTTCCTAATTATTTCGTATCTCATGGTAAAGCTCTGGTGTATGCTTGGTTATCTCATGTAACAGATGGCAAGCCTCTCAACCTTTAAAGGGCAAAAGAGTTAATATTTATGAGAAAAATAACCAGTTGATTGACTGGCTGATATGGGACTTTGATTACATTTAGCCAATATATATGGAAAAATATAAAACAGATTAAGTTAAAGGAAATAAAATCACCTTTCTTCAGTCCAGTGAATGTTTTGGGCTATTTCTGCTTTGAAGCATATGACCTGGGGTCAGGACTATAATTTATTTGAAGCAAACAGAAAAGAATGCTGATTTTAAAATACTTGCTTTTATTAAAGTCAGCCTGTAAGAGGATATGGAATTTCTTTGCTAGCCTTTTAAGCTTTAGGAATAAATTCTAGCTATTGGTTACATGTCCTGTTGCGACGATACAGACAGTGTGTTAATGGGAAAGTTCACAGTTTTATAATGTGGTTTTCGTTGTTGGCCTAGGTCCTTTGGATCTATCTAGCAGAGCTTTACTATGACATTCACTTTTAAAATGATGGGATGGCAGATGTAACAAAATCTGATTTGTTTTCCATCTGATGTCTTTCTTTGAACCTTTATTCTATCCTCCCATACTTTTCCTTCTTTCTATGTCCTTCTTCCCAACAAAAAAGATTTCTCCGTTGTTCTCCATTTGACGAGTTCAATCTGTGGAGGAGCCAGGTTGACAATGGTACAAAGAAAGGAGGTGAACGGTTAAGTATTTTAACCAGGAGCCTTTTGCTACGGAGAACAAAAGACCAGCTGGACTCCACCGGCAAGCCCTTGGTAATCTCATTTATGTGTGTCCAAGGGGGAGGCCCGGGGAGGATGGGGACTATGTCCTTGTCTTGGGTTGAAGAGCCATCTGCTTTGCTTCGGGAGCCTCTGAATCCCACTTTCCAGGGCAGAGCCCTGGGCTGCTGTTCTGCACCTGTGTCCCAGCAGCCCTGCCGTGCTGTGTGTTAGCAGCCCTACTTTTAGGGAAGGGTGGAGGCTGCTGTCCAGCCTTGACTAGACTTCCAGGGTCAACTCTGGGAATGTACTCTAATATTCAGTTAATTTCTGTAACTTCATCCCAGCTGCCTTTTCCCTTTACTTTCCCAGGTGGTGCTGCCCCAGCGTACATTTCAGTTGCACCGTCTAAAGCTTTCTGAAGAGGAAGAGACTGTTTATAGTGTCCTTTTTGCAAGATCAAGGTGTGTGCCAGGAAGAAGCACCTTCTCACATGTACTGTTGCTTTTCTGTCCTTGGCTTGGCAGTGAGTCGAGTGTCGAGTCTTCTCAAACTGTATTTAGGGTGTTACTGATAAGGCGGATACCTGTTCCTTTTTTATAATCTCCGTCTTGCTCCTTACCCCCTCCCCAGCTCACCTTTGTCTCACTGACATTGAAGGCTTTTGAAGCTGCTCTTCATTGGCTTCCTTGCACAGAAGTGCTAGGGTATGGTCACTGCACCAGGTCATCTGGTCCTCGAAGGGCCATGTTGGGAAATTATCTCTTTGACCTTTCACCTGTTACCCAGCATCTCATTGGAACTTAAAAACAAAAAACTGCTCCGTAATCCTTGTCATCTGGTCTTTGCACTTTCTGTAAAACCCTTCTCCTTCCCTGACTCCAGATTTACTCTCCCACTACCTCTCACTTCCAGCATAAATGTGTTTTTTCTCTTTGTATACCTCATATTTATTAATATTCATCAATAAATAATATTAATAAAACATTATAGTAATTAATAATATCAACATGTCAGTTAATTACATATTAATATTTAATATTCTGACATTTTGCATTGATATTTATTAATTATTTAAAAATGATTTTGGGGAGGGCAGAGGTGGGGAGGATGGGGAAAAAATGATTTTGGGGGTTTTCCATAGTTTTCGTTGCCTTTGGGCCAGTGCTTGCTATGAGCCTGACATAACAAGTCCACCTTTATAGTTTTTCAAGGTGCTACTGCAAGCACAGTTAAGCAGTGGCCATTGTAAACCTATTTAGTTGTAGCGGACATTATATGTGCATTTTCTTTTTTGATCTGAGGCAGATCAGCTCTCCAATCCTATCTAAAAAGACAGGAAAGTGGGGATAAGCAATCTGGACGAAGCCCTGATAATCCATTCAGTAGAGGTAAGCAGTGGGGCACTCAAACATAACTAATGACAGTGTGCAGTCAGATTCATAAAATTACAGCAGGGAGGTTGTGGATTCTTGGTATCAGAGATTTGATCTTAGCTGGGAACCTCAAACCATAGTGTATATACTGATCTGTAAGCATCAGTCCTGGTGACCTAAGCTTCTTTTTAATTATTTTCAAACTCTGATCTATTAAATATAAGTAGGTCAATAAAGAAAACCAGCATTTCATTTGGCTTATTTAGTATAGAAGTGTTACAACTAATATCATTGAGCCTCAGATCAAAGAAATTTAAAATAGCATCATTTAGTTCTTGATTTGTCCCCATACCTGTTTTAACCCCTCACTGTTTCCTGTGGTTTGTTTTCCCTCCTGAAGTGGCACAGGAGTTTGGGTCTAGTGGGCCTGGACGCTCTGTGGCCACAGACTCACAGCCATCGAGCACCGTCCACATATTGTCACAGTTGTTGAGACTCCGCCAGTGTTGTTGTCATCTCTCTTTGCTAAAGTCGGTAAGAAAAGCCTTTAGCTTCATGCCCAGAATGGCTGCCAGGAAATTCCTGTCTTTCTGCATCTGGGACCTAGTCTGCTGGACCAAGGAAAATGGGGTTTGCGTGTGTCTTTGGTTTTTGGTGGGGCAGAAAAGAGGGTGCTTGTTTATTTTACTTGGTTTTACATTAATTTTTATTGGTCTTGATAATTCCCATGGTGTTGAGAACAGTTTTTATTGTTTGTTTTGTTTTAAATAAGCTTTTTACAAAGAATGGAAAATAGCATTTTGTTAAGAAGGAAATCATTTATGAATACTTTGGTATTTTAGGATATCGTGAAGCTAATTTAGTTACTTTTTTTTCTGCCTTTAGGCAGTAGGACTTTTAGGTCTAGTTATGAAAACTCAAGTATTCATACAATTGAAAAAGTTGCCTTTATGTTTGAGAGAGGTACATCCATAATTAAGAGGAGTGTTTTATTCTTTTGAGGAGTAGTTGTAATGTATCTTGATTAACAGTACCTTAATTTACTGTACTATCCCAGCTGGGGAAAAAAGAATGATCATGTGATCTATCTGGCAAGTCACTAAAAAGTTTCATTATTTGATTTATCTTCAATCTGGTGAAAAAACTTGCAAAATTACATTTTTAATCATGGTTTCTCTGAAGAGCTACTGATGATCAATGAGAAGACATTTTGCTGTGTGAAGGGTTAACAGTCAGCACTTCATTGGCAAGTCCTGTGGCTTGCCGCCTCCGTGCCTACCTGCTCCCATCCCGTCTGTCTCCTGCTCAGGCCCTGGATCCGACAGAACTGAAGAGCGAAGGCCTGCTCCTTTCCCTGGAGGATCAGCTCAGCGCTCTGACCTTGTCCGAACTCCAGAACTCAGAGCCGTCTGCCACTGTTTCCCTGAATGGCGAGTGCTTCAGGGTGGAGCTATTTGAAGACACGAGAGAGAGCACCAAGGTACTTCGTCGCCTCTATTCTGGCAGACAGAGTTGGCCTCCTCACACATTTGTCCAAGAGGGTACAGTCCTTTGATGGCAGAGCTAGAACTGTTCGATTTTAGCTGGTCAAATTCTCCCTCCAGTCTTAAATTCTAATTTTATTTCACAAATAAAACTAAAGTTAGATAGTGGGCCAGCCCAGGCATGAAGGCAGCTTTTCGGTCATGGATTACTGGGAAAGGAGCCGATCAGGTTTACGCTGGGACAGGGCCACAGTGAGCGAGCAATTTGTTTTGGGAAAGCTTTAAAGGGAAACAACAAAGGCTGGACCCTAGAGGCTGTAATACATCTGAGTGCCAATGGCTCTGACTTGTTGAAAGGCTTCCATCCGCACTAGTGTTTCCCACACGGCCTCCTGTCTCCATCAGTCATTCTGTTCTGCTCATTAGAGCTCTTTAAGGCGGAGGGCCCTGTTAGAGGAAGGCTGAGAGGCGCTGCAACGTGAGCCCTGCCTTTCATCTCATGCCCACTGCTAGCCTCAACCTCTTTCTTCAAAGGCTTCTTAAAAAGTAACTAGAAAGGCGGTCACTGCCAAGGGATTGGTGTTACTTAAGAATACTTTTAATTAAAATTTTAAAATATTTACCTGGGTCTTTACCACTAATAACTGAGAGAGACATAAGAAGAGTGCCATATGTGGCCAGACTTCCTGTCCTGGCACCTTCAGAGTTTGTGATTGGGTTAAAACTTACATTCCTAATAATTCGTGTTCCTTGTCTAAACTCGCGTAATGTTTATTCACAAGGCTTCTTAGCATAAGCCCATTAGCGATAGCTCACACCACTGAGGTTGCTCTGTGAAGGGAAGGGAGTTTTCTCTGGTTACATAAACCTGAGCTCAGGCAGAATGTCACTGGGATTTGACCCCAGCACATGGACCATGAATCCTACTCACAAGAGTTTTCTCAAAATACTTGTGGCCATTCTTTTCACATGGCAATCAGAGCACCTTCTAGAACCTCGAGTTGCCAAGATACCACACACTACACGTACCTGCTTTTTTTCCCTACTGATTCAAAATGGTACGGTCCTGTGACTCCCTTCCTGCCCGGCATCAGCACGTGTGGGGGCCTCTACAGGTCACTGCTATAGCCATGGTGTAGACTAGTGTAGGGGCTGAGGGACCTCAGAATTCATCTGGCTCAACCCAGTTTTTTACTGATGTAGAATCTGAACTCGTAACGGGAAGTTCCAAAGTGATACAGTCATATGGCGGCAGAGTAAGGATTTTCTTCATCTCCTGGTTCCTGGTCTAATTTTCTTCCTCCTCCACCATTCTGGGGATGACCTCTGGGGCCCTTCGGAGGCTTTTGCAAGGTCATTCACATTAGCAGTCAGGAGGAATGCACTGAGCTGCTGTCCAGAGTCCTGCCCATGTGTTCTTATTGACTGTCCCCTGTGGACTCAAATTTGACAAATAACCAGAGAGATTGTTTGGACGCTTTAGCAAGTGTTCTCAGTCCGGACACATCCTCTCCTTCAACAACATTTGGAGCAGGCCTTCAACTGGGGAAAGCCTTTTTACACTCTTCCCCAAACGTTAGGATGGAACCTTCTCTGGTCTAGTCGTGTGCTAGGGGTACAGAAGTGAACCAGACATATGCAGGCTCTGCCTCCTTGGAGCATCTCAAGTTATGGAAGCAAGAGATGATTAAGTGAGCAGTTAATATATAGCATGAAGACGACCTTGGTGATTGAAACAAAATGTGCTGTGGTAGCACGTAGGCAGTGGGCACCTGACCCATACTTTGGGGGCTAGGGAGGACCTTCAAGGAGAAGTGACATTAAGCTGAGGGGGAACAGAACGGACAAAGATGAGACAAAGCATGGCTTGGTGAAGGAAGAATTTTCGTATGACTAGAGTGTCGTTTGGGGAGGGCAGAGAGAGAGATGAAGCTGGAGATGGAAGCAGAGGCCAGAGCAGCCAGGATCAGTGTACAGAGCGTGGGCTTTATCCTCAGCGGGGAGCCACTCAAGGGGCTTGAGCCCGGGAGGAAAGTGACACTGACATTTTAGAAATAGCTTTCTGGCTGCAGAGATGAGAGTGGGGTAGAGAGGGTCAGACCAGAGCAGAGAGGCCATCCAGGTGCCGCTCAGTAATTCCGGAGAGGGACAATGAGAAGAGTTCTTAAGCTACATATGTTAATGTAACCTTTTCCAGATTTCATCTCTGTTGGCAGAATTGGAGGCAATCCGAAGAAATTCAGGGACTCAAAAGAGGTAAATGTGTTATCTCATTATCCAGGTATTACGTGTAATTAAGCAAGAAAGTTTGGTATTGCTGATAGTTGCAAATATTAGTTTTTTATATTAAGGACCTTGAGTCATATTCAGCAGAAAGCACTGACGTTATAGCCCAACTTCCCTCTGATTTCTAATTAAAGTATTTGTGGCACTGATTAGAAAGGAAGTCCCTGGAGGATCAGAGAAAGCTAAGCCTCTGAGAAGTGTTTAAAAGTAGAGCAGTATCTAAAGAGAATCAAGGGTAACAGATGCAAAAGGGAGGGAGAACTGCGTGAGCAGGCCGGGAGTCCATTTGCTGTTTATTTCAACTTACGTGTATGTTATAAATCTGCATCTGTATATGTGAAATATTTTTATCTAAAAACTTTAAACTCTAATTAACACAGGATGGAGAGGTTGGGTGAGGGGAGTAGAGAAGTCCTAGCAGCTTGTTGTTATGACTGGTGACGGGTCCCTCTCTGCAGGACCACAGAGCTCCTCTGGGTGAGCACTCGACCCCCAAATAGTAGGAGGCTGCAGTGCTTACCGGAGTCTCATCACCACTGTATCCTCACTTCATTCAGTGCCGGGTAGATCGTAGGCTGGATCTGGAGCATTATAATCTTTCTTACCATGTCGCAATTTATCTATTTATCCACATATAATCCTAAAATGTGACCTAAGCATGTGCCTTTCCCCTGTAGGTAACAGAAGGCCTTTCCTCTTCCACATGACAACTGAGTCTTAAGACTCACAGGGGCATGACGGCTGCAGATGAGTTTAATCTGTTTGGGGGGTTGTTTTGTCCTTCCTCCCAGTGTCATTGTCTCTCAGTGGACCAGCATGCTGAAGGTTGTAGCCTTGCACTTGAGGAGGCACAAGCTGACCTACACCACCATCGATGGCTCTGTCAGCCCCAAACAGAGAATGGACTTGGTAGAGGCATTTAACAACTCCAGGGGCCCCCAGGTATGAGCTGGTCATATTAGAGTTATAGAATTAAGAGCAATTTTTTCTCAGTAATACAGAGAATTCTAATGTAGCTGCTCAATTTAAATATATTCATAGCTTTGATCCCTCCAGGTCTTTTAAATTTCTTAGACATTTATGGGGTACATATCAAAGTATGCAGATACTCTAAAGAGAATAAAATATGAGGGCTAAAAGGAGAGGGAGAGCAGAACTGGGCAGGTTCAAGAGAATCTTTGTGGAGGAGGCAAGTCTTAAAAATGGGTAGGATTTGGAGATGAGGAAATACGGAAGTGGAAGAACAAGGCATCTGATGATGGATAGTAAGACTTTGGAAAGCATTCGTGAGCGACAGGAGGATCATAGAGGTGCTGAGGATGGGGGTGCAGAGACGGATGGGATAGACAGAATCTGGTTAAAGGGAAGTGTATTGAGCTAGCCACCCCCAGTCCTCTAGAGTGTAGTATTTGTATATTTTGGCAGGCGTATAGAGTTTTGAGATTCACTCAGCAAAAAACTGAAATGAGAATTTTCTTAAAGGCGGGGCATTTCACAGTTTCAAAATAGTGCATTTACGGCAGCTGAAGGAAATTCGATAGGAACTCGGTGCTGCTCTGTACTGATGCTGGCCTTGAACCTGGGACAGAGGAGAGTATATTACATGGAGTTACTGATGTGCTTTCTCTTGTAGGTCATGCTCATCTCTCTTTTGGCTGGAGGTGTTGGTCTAAACTTGATTGGTGGAAACCACCTCTTTCTTCTGGATATGCACTGGTAACAACAGTTCTGGATTTTTCTTGAGTTTCACAGCAGAGCAGGGGACCAGCAGGCTGGAGGGGCAGCAGGACCTGCCTTCTTTGTTGACTCGGCTCTATCAGTGTTAGGGAGATGCCGCTGCACACGTGTGTGGAGATGCAGGGCTAGTGGACAGCTCTGAATTCCTGACCAGCAAGGCTTCAAATGCTACTGAAAATAGTACATTCACTTTATTGTTATTCTAACATCTGTTTCCATGGAAACTGGGAGCAAGGCTTTTCCTATGACTAAGACCTAAGACCTGCATCCCTCAGTTCTGACTTCACAATACCATATTTCAGACATATGTGTTGACCTCCAGGGAACTCTCAACCCTGGAAAAGAGGGAGCAGCATTACTCTGTCTAAAAGGAAAAGGGGGAGGGATTTTCTAATTATGTTAGGACTACACTTACCATGTCGCCCTGGCCTCCCACGTAGCGTCAACACCAAGAGCATAATAGCAAGCACCTTTCCTGGAAATAAGATAAACGAGTATGTGTTGTCAGGACAAAGTGTCATAATTAGTCCCAGCTTTTGGTTTTCCGTTTATGCCAGCCAGGGATTGCTGCACGTGGGTCTAATTCTCTGGCAGTTGAATCACAGAATATGAAAGCTGAGAAAGGAATTCAGCTCTCATGTTTCCAGGTAGCAGCCAAGAATGTAGAGGGTTGAGGTTAGATGACTTGCCCAGGGTCCCCCAGCTAGTTAGTGACTGAATTTGAATGTAGGTTCCACCTCTGTTACTTACTGTTTGAACTGATGATAATGCTGAGTCACTATTAGCAGTGGCCCCAGTTTCTCATTAGAGAGCGGGAAATATCTGACACCACACTGTCTGCGGCCAGTATAGCCAGGACAGGGATCTGCAAGCTTTCTCTGTATATAGTTTAGGCCAGATAGTCATTATTTTAGGATTTGAAGGCTGCATAGGTCTCTGTTGCATATTCTTCATTGTGGGATTTTGCTTGTTTTTACGACCCTTTAAAGCTGTAACAACCATTTTTAGCTAAAGAGCCATACCAAAGTCAGGCTGTGGGCTGGATTTGCCTGTGGAGTTGGCTGCCCTGGCCTAGGATGTCTGTGCCTTTGAGCTTTACCTTCTTTCTACCAGGAACCCCTCACTTGAAGATCAAGCTTGTGACCGAATTTATCGAGTAGGACAGCAGAAAGATGTTGTCATACACAGGTAAGTACGGGTCTCCCAGGACCTAGGACCCTCCCCAAGTTCTGCTTTCATGCCCGTCTTTCTTGGGTAGATTTTAATAGAATGTAAAGTATTTGGTGATCGCTTTACTAATGATGCTACTGAGGCACATGCGCCCTTGGACTCGCAGTCAGGAAGGGAACACAGGCAATTGGAGGATGACCTTGGAATTGGCCTCTGCAAAGAAGAGCAAGTTCTCTAGAGTAGTGAGCCTTAGCTCAGTCAGGGCAGCCCATGAAACGACCCTCTCCCTCTCTTGCTTATAACTTATTTTGACGTAATTTCAGACATATAAAAAATGTAAGAATTCTTATAAGAATAATACCAAAAATATCCTGCGTGTGCATATGTATGTGTGTGTGTGTGCATGTACATGAAAACTATTTTCTGCACCATTTGAGAGTAAGTTGCAGGCATGCTGCTTATTTATCCCTAACTACTTTATTGTGCATTTTCTAGAAATAAGGACATTTTCTTACATAACCACAATAAAATGGTCAAAATCGGGCTGTTAACTATGTACTAGTGATAGAATACCTGACCTATGGACTTTATTCTGTTTGCCACTTGTTTCAATGACGTCTTCTCTGCAAAAGAAAATCCTATATCCTGTGAAGCATTCTGTTGTCATGACTCTTCTCTCCTTTTATGTGGAACAATATCTCAGTCTTTTTTGTGTTTTATGTTTGAAGAAACAAGCCAGTAATTTTGTAGAATAGTCCTCTGCTCGGGACCCCCTTCTCTTTAGAGACAATGAAACCTGCCTTGATGCCACAGTCCTCTAGCTATGGGCCTCTTTTTCTCCTTCCGTTTCAGGGCCACCATTCCTGGAGAATTAGAAATCACTGACTCTCTTTACTTGCTTACCTCCCATTCATTCCTCAGACTTTACCAACTGACTTTCACCCTATCGTTCCACTGAAATTACTCTTGCTAAGGGCACCAGTAAATCCCAAAATTTGCCAACTACAGCGATTATGCTAGCTTTCCTGTCTTGAGCTCTCTTCTCACTCTGGATGCACCTCTCCTAAAAATCCTGTGGACTCCAGTAACTCCCACATCTGTATCTTCAGTTCCAAGATCTCCTCAACTCCAGACCTGATCAGGATCTGAATTGACTGCCCAGATTCTCACCCATTATTCATTGAGAGTTAACTCCTCGGTGGAGCCTCCGTCAGTACTCCAGACAGATGTACTTGCTCCTTTTGCACACAGGACATGCTTCCATCATGGCACTTTCTGGCTAGTATCATTATTGTTTATTTTAATCTCTTTCTTTTGGGTTCTCTTTGAGAGCAAGGCTTATGTTAATCTCTCTATACCTACACTTAGCTTAGTACATGGCATATAGTGAATGCTTAATCAGAAGAGGTTGCGTGATTGAGTGACAACAGTGGCATTTCCTCAGTTTGTAAAACCTGAGACAGTGTGAATTAGCCCCAAAATCAGATACTCTGTTTAAACCAGCACACGTGCCTAGCAGAAACTTCTTTTCCATCTTATCAAGGCAGAGCTGTTTGTGTAAAAGCTGGCTCTCTATGCTTTAATGGACAGGGATATCTTTTGCTCGCATTTCTCAATTACCTTGCTGCAGAAAGAAATAAAAAAGTCAGTCTGAGTCACATCATTTTAAATGGACATATATTTAGTCTGGGTTGTCTGGGTTGCCTAAACTTAAGAGTTCTTAACCAAACCTAAGAAAGCTTAAAGGAAGACACCTCATTTAAAAACTAAAGCATAAATAGAAGTTTGAACATGTTATTAGATATGCTGCCTTGGTTTCTAATTGTTTGCTTGTCTGTGTTTCAGATTTGTTTGCGAGGAAACAGTGGAAGAAAAGATCTTACAGCTCCAAGAGAAAAAGAAAGATTTGGCCAAACAGGTTCTATCAGGATCTGGAGAATCTGTCACCAAGCTGACCTTGGCTGACCTCAAAGTCCTTTTTGGCATCTAACTGCCTGTTTGTAGAGCTCAGAAGGGTGCCACTGTTGGTGTGTGTGAGGATCTGGGAGCACGGCCTAACCATGGTCCCTTGGGCTCTCCTTGAGTTCCATGTCACCATCACGCCTTCTGCCCTCCTCACGTGAGGCATACGCTTACCCCCAGAACTGAGTGAGTGACACAAACCGATACATGACTTGAGATGAAAGAAAATGTCTTTTCGCTGGGTGACTTTGGAAAACAACTCTGGGAGGGTTGTGCGGAAACTTCAGTAAGAGTTCTGTTGCCTTTTTCTTGTCAGCTGATGGGGGCCTAGTGTTACTGCCTTTCTCACATCTCTCTCTCTCCTGCCCATGAGGCTGCTCCTGTAACCGTCTCTTTATGGGCCAAGCAGAGAGTGGACCCACGCCCATTCCTCTGCAGTGGTCTCACTTCCAGGCCCTTCTCCCTCTCAGGGTAAGATCAGAGAGGTGCCCTGTACATCATTGTGTATTGCTGTCGTATCGTGTACGATTTGTGGCATAATTTATCATTTTTATCATTTTTATAGTTTTTGTATTTTTACAAATCTACAGTACTCACAGCATTTAGTATTGTTGTGTTCTTTAGTCTTTGTACCATTGTATCATTTAGCATTGGTACAGTCTAATGTGTTTGACAGTGTAACAGAGATAATGCTGTGTTCATTAAACCACATTTCCTTTCCTCCTGGGTACCCAGAGAGCCAGTCTTTACTTCAGTTACATGGTCATATTACTGAGTTCTCACCCGGGAATGAGGACAGAAGTGATGGAAGTCATTTTTTTATCTTTCCTCTAAAACTTTGCAAGAGATTCTTCAGGCTGTTTCTTCCCTTACCAGCCCACTGGATGCAGAGGACCCGATGAAAGATTACAAGGCCTCAGAGAATTGCAAAGCCTCTAGATTAGAGATTCGTACCCTGGTTTTTGCCATGGACCCTTTCGGTTCCTGAATGACTGGGACAAAAGTCTTCCCCATATGTGCCTCCCTGCTCACCCCAGCTCACCCACATTGCACTGTGACGGTTTTTAAGGCACAGAGATTTTAGGGTTGTTTCTATAAGAGTTAGTTAGTACCCTAATACAAACCCTTTAGAATTTTATACTTTGGGAAACGAGTCAGATTTCCTTCTTCCCATTAGCAGCCTTTTCCAGAACACTTACTGTGCTAGTTGTGCTGGAAAGAATTGTAGTTTTTCCTAGATAGACCACTACCCTCCTTTGAGTTGGGAATAGGAAACGAAATCCTCTGTTAACCCAGTCATGGTCTGCAGATAGGGGCATTGGAACCTGTTTAAGCAAAAATGCCTTTCTAGGACAAGGCCTAAGGTAGTGATGGCAAACCTATGACACGCATGTCAGAGGTGACATGCGAACTCATTTTTTTGGTTGATTTTTCTTTGTTAAATGGCACTTAAATATATAAAATAAATATCAAAAATATGAGTCTTTATTTTACTATGGTTGCAAATATCAAAAAATTTCTATATGTGACACGGCACCAGAGTTAAGTTAGGGTTTTTCAAAACGCTGACACACGGAGCTCAAAAGTTTCACCATCACTGGCCTAAGGCCTACAAAGGGAAAGATATTATGGCCTGGTAGGAAGGGTTCGGTTTAGAACTTAGACTTAACTCCAGTTCCAGGTTCACCTTGGCAGGCGGTGTAACCTTGAAAAAAAATCCTTCACTTCTCTACACTTTGGTTTCCATATTTGTAAGGCGGGTATTGTTTTCAGAACTCAACAGCCACAGTGCGGTCGCTGGTAAAATCAGGAAATGAGAGACGTCAGATCACCCTCCCAGAGGTATGCTATAAGGTCAGCACACCCGGGCAGAGATAAGTGTCACCTGAGCAGCAGTGGCTCCCAGGCCAGCAAGAACGTACGAACCCTGCCTCTGCCCCTTGCTGATTGTCTGATATTAGGCTGGTTACAGATTCCCCGCACATCTCCATTCTGTTACCTATAAGATACCTAGATTAGCATATAGCTCAGTGTGCTCCACTGGGAATTCACTAACCGACACACCTGCTATGACCCGTTTGACTAGATGGACAGTGGGTCTTCATCGGAAAGCACGTTACATGAACATAGTCGGTGTTCGTTCCAAGCACTGGTTAGGACAGAGGAGCTGTTAGCTTGGAAGTCCAAGTATTCTTGCTCTTGGTCCAGAGAGGGATGAAGGGATTAGCCTACAGTATTCGGAGTCCATGGACAAGTGTAATCTGCTGTAAGATTCCTTCTGGCATCATAAACAGCTTCTCTAGTGTTCCTTGTTCTGATGCTGAGCTAGCAAAGCCGCTTAACTATGTCGTGGGTAGGTGTTCCTGTAACAGTGAGATGCTGTTGATTAGATGTGTATGCAGTAAAATTCGGAACCACTGTCCTGGTGGCATGAAATATACTAAACATGCACCCTTAAATTCTAGCCCCAAGGTGAAAATTTCTCATGGATTAATTAACCTAAGTGGCATTCTGGTGACTATCTCAAGCTCACGTTCATTTTAGTTACCGTGAGTCAGTTTTTTAAGCATAACCAGGTAGGTCTTTGCCCCCTCCCAGGGGGTAGTGGTCTCATCGAGGTGCTGCCCTCTGAGTCCTGGCAGAGCCAGGCAGCCTCCCTCTCTGACACCACAGCTGCCAGGTCTTGTTCCACCTGCCTGCCCACCTCACCAGACTTGGGCAAGGATGAAATAAGATAAGAGTTTTGTAAACCGTGGCATGCCATACAAACACCAGCGTTACTGCTGTGGGACCAGGCCTGGGAATATGAGAATCCGGCTGCAGCAGGGGTGTGGCTGAAAAGCCAGATGGTGAACATCTGTCACCAAAGCGCAACACTGCTGAGCACCAGTTTACGGGGTATATCCCATGGGACGGAATTGCCTCATGCAAGGTTTATAGTTTGACTTCTCTAGCAGAGTTGATCAAAAAAAGGGCATTCATTGTGCTTGCCATAGCTGGATGGAACCCTGGCCCTTTAAAAACCCGCCAAGGTTTTTAAACCTTGCATGCAGTCATCATGAACACCAGTGGGTGGAATGACATTTGTGGGACGCGGCCCATTTCTCTAGGAGTGGTGATGTAGAAGGACTCTTAGGAGCAATGGGTGGTTTCCTCTCTGATGGTCTGTGTTGCCCAATGAAGTGGCTGTCAGCAGGCCTCAGGTGAAGCCAGATTCACCTGCGCTAATGGGAGGACCATGGACACCAGTGCTCGGTGTGGCCTTTCGGGTTGTCTGAAGTCTTGCTGTCTACCGTAATGTCTGGAGAGAATTGGGTTTACAAAGTGGGATATTGTACTGTGCTATGTAGCAACTGCAGTCACAAAGTGAGGTATAGTAGGAATTTAGAATTCCTAGGCATATAGCTTAGATTAAAATGTTTTCATAAATAAAAATGAAGTGAGGGTCAGTTCCAGTACCAAGTACCACAGGACTCAGTAGCTAGGGGACAAAGCCTAGCCCCTAGGGAAGGAACAGGCACACACACATGTAGCTACATGGGATCTTTACTAGCTTGAGTCCCTTTTTCCAGAATCGACAGCTGACTCTCAATGTAGGTAGAGATTTTATGTGAGAGAAAAGGTCGGGAGAATACTCTTACTGCTTAATTATTTATACATTAATTAAAATGTGTATATTAAATGTGTCAGGCACTACTGGGCATTGAAAAGGTAAAACCAAAACCAATCCCCATCCTCCTGCGGCTACAGTCTAGGAGGGGGACAGGCATTACTCAGATCCTCATGGATGACTGTGATGTGCAATGGTGAGATCCACATGGAGAGGTCCATGTAGCTGGGGGAGCTAAAAACTAGGAGTTGACCTGCTTAGGGAAGACTTCTCTGAGGAAGTGATGAGGGAATTGGACTCAGTATGTAGAAAGTAACAAGGCCAAGAGAGAAATGCCTCTTCCCTATTCTGCTTAATTCGCATTCACTTCACCCAACCGCCTCTTCACTGAGACAGACCTAACACCCGGTGTACAGCCCCTGGAGTGAAGCTGAGCGACTATTGCACTTTAGAGATTAGAGAGTGGGTGGGCTGGCAGGTGTCTGTGTGTGCTTGTTACCCAAGACAACCTCAGTGTTTATCCTTTACAGTACCCCAGGGGACGAAGACTAATTATGGCTCTTTTTTCTGACCTGTTAGCACCAGAGGTATAACTTATATCATAATACTGCATCGTGTGATGCTTCAGTGCTCACTACTCAAAGGTGATTTCTGAAGCACTTTGCTACACTTGGGGACGATTCCTAAATGCTCAGACTTCTTTTTCTCCTTATCTTGGAGTCGTGGGCTCTGCAGCTCATTCATACTTTGTCAGGTTTTTCAGCTGGCAGGGTAGCTCAATTAAATTGAGTGTAGATTCCACTGTAGCGTAGGCCAAGGAACACCCCTACCCCCAACTGCACAAACTTTCTTAATATTTGTAATGGAACTGTTGCCATTAATATTGCTTAAGGGCTACGGTATTTGCCAAAACCTAGGTATCTTATAGAAGTTTTCTGTTGCTCATCTACGGTAGTGTTATCCAATTATTGAAATCTTTTCCAGCTGAAATAAATAAGCTTTTTATCCTCATTTCTGAAATCTGATTCATTAAAAGACCGTGGAGGGGTGGGGATGATGTAAATACAATAAGCTTTTTCGTGGCAAGCAATTCCCTAAATGTCTGAGGTCATTAGAAAATTCAAGGCTGGTCCCTATGGTGCATTTATCCAACATGTTTGAAAGAGACCGAGATTTTTTTTTCTAAGTGGTATTTGGTTAAATGGCAAATAATCAGATTTTTATTCATTCAACAAAATATTGATTAAGCTCTACTGTGTGCCAGGAACAATGTAAGATACACAGGTACAATATAGTAGTTAATAAATGCCAAATCTCTGCCTTTATAGTGCTTACAGTCTAGTATAAGAGGACAGACAATAAACAAACAGAATATATATGGTAGATGGTGATTAAGCCCAGTAAAGGTAACATGGAGTCCTGGTGAGGGGAGGATTGCTCTTTTATACAGTGTACTTAGGGACCTCTCCAGGAAGATACTTGACAAAGCAGAAACCTGGCGGGGGGTGAGGGGGTGGGGGGTGATTAGGCTGCAAGACAAGAGTACTTGGAGGGTTTGAGAGCACCAGGTAGACCAGCGTGGCTGCAACAGAGTGATGGGCGGTGGGGCGGGCGGGTAGGGAATGAGAGAAGAGCAGGTCGTGCAGGGTCTACATGCTGATGCAAGGACTGGATTTGTTCTGAGTGCCATGGGAATCCACTGGAAGGTGTTGAGCAGAAGCTGATCGCCTGGAGGAGCAGGACTGCTGTAAAGGTATGAGGTTCTATCTCAACACCACTTCCCTTTATCTACTTCCTACTTGTGAGCCCTTACCAAGTAGTCATCTAGGCTCTGGGGGTACGAGATAAACGTGGTATGGGGGGTTGGGGAGGAAGGGCACTTCCATCTAAACAGCAAGCTCACATTACAATCCATTGAAATTGTGCTAGTGAAAAGTGGACACGGTAAAAGGAGGTGTTTATTCTGTGGAAAATATATAAAATGTACCTCAGGGAGAAATAAAAAAAAGGTTAATTACCAAAAAGTAAGGAACCAAACTGTTATCGGTGGGGTGTCCTCCATGTCCCCACTGGTTGCCAGTGGAAATGGGCTTCTTGCAATGTAACAAGAAAAGGAATTTTCTAAGACTCGCATGGGAGAATGAGTGATACTTACTAGCATGGAATCAAACCCCTGAGTTTCCAAGGTCCCATCTCCCTCTATCCCGCCAAGAAAAAAGTCCATTTTGTCTTTAGCAGAGCTAGGATTAAAGCCAGTGGCCAGGATTTCCACTTCATATTTGCACAGACCAATTCAGCACCAGGCTGCTTAGCTGTATTCCCAGAGGCAGTCCACTGCGTGTGGGTCTGCATGGCTAGGGCCACAGCGTTATGGAGGGAACACGGGAAAGTGCAGGGAAGCAGGAGCGGAGCAAAAGAAACGAGGAATAAGAGAATTCCTTTCGGGAGTTTAACCTTAATATTTTGTGCATTTACAGTGATTTCACCCTCTAGTCAATGATCCTGCTCCTAGGTTTGACTGACAGGCAAGCATCTTTCCTGTATCACCGGACTTTATTGTGTATTTTGTGTATGTGTCCACCTTCCCCTCCCCCCAGTGATCTGCAGTGACTGGAATGGTGGTCCCCTGGAGAGTGTGAAATTGCAGCTTCCTGGCGAAGCGCCCAGATGGCCATGCTTATAATGTCTGGCCTCCCTTTTGCTCCTTTCCTCTTTTTTTTTATATATATTTTAATTGATTTTTTACAGAGAGGAAGGGAGAAGGAGAGGGACAGAGAGTTAGAAACATCGATGAGAGAGAAACATCGATCAGCTGCCTCCTGCACACTCCCTACTGGGGATGTGCCCGCAACCAAGGTACATGCCCTTGACTGGAATCGAACCTGGGACCCTTCAGTCCGCAGGCTGACATCCTATCCACTGAGCCAAACCAGTCAGGGCTCCTTTCCTCTTTTTAACTAGCTAGTGACAAGAGTAACAACACTGTCCCCATGATCTCGAAGTTTAAGGGCATAGGTACCTTCATACCCATACAAACGGAAGACAGCCTCCTTTGCCATATAGTGGTGGCGTCTTGTGCTCCACCGTCCACACATACAATCAGTGAATAACTCACAAAAAGTATTTGAGCTCGAGCATCTAGATAAGGCACTTTGTGTTTAATTCTATGCGTTTCTTCAGAATTAATCGAGGTCCGCGGTCTTCTGGTGATCTGAAGCTGTGCCGGCTGCAGCGTTAGCGGGTTGACCTAGGAAACCGTCAGAGTGCCACCGTCCTGAGGAGACTCCTTGCTGTGCTCTGCCCACCTGTCCACGTGCATTCGGACTTCTCAGTAAACTTCCCACAGCATGACCAGTGGGGGCGACCTGGGTGGCCTTTGTGTCCATGGCCACAGCCTAGGTACCCACCTGTGTCATACAAAGAGGAGAGGGAAAAACACCATCAGAGTGAAGTCCAGCTGTTACCATGGAAATTAAAACTGGCAACATTCCAACTCCTGGATGTGAAAACATCTAATAAAAGCCTGGTGAGGGGAACACACTATCAGATGCCCCTGTAGTCAGGAGGACTCCCAGGACTGAAGACAGCAAATCAAGTAAGGCCAGCCGAAGTTCTGAGAAGAGTGTTATTTTAACATGGTGCTAACTCAAGGAGATGCACTGGTTTGGATTTTAACTCTGAAATAATTCAAATAAAAGAGAAGGCTAGAGTAGTGGAAATAAAAAGGAAGATAGATCCTAAAACATTTATAGCAAAGGGTGCAAAAGCCACACTTAAGGCCCACCATTGGAGTAACGACACAATAGAATGCTTTTAAAAACTGATCTCTTGCCTGAGCTGACCCCTTACCCCTGAGAAAAGAGTCAGACCTGGTTCAATTGGTTTAATCATCCACGCCCCATCCCTGCCTCGTTTGGAACTTCTTTAACCTTGTACTAGTAAAAGGAACAGGATGGGTTAACATTTGTTATCCTGCCAGGCTGCTGGAAAGGGCAGAACAGGAAACCAAGCATCCAGGGAGAAGCAGGGCTCATGGGATTGGTGAACTATATCAAAACGAAAAGAGCTCAGAACTTGTAAGCTTGCTGTTTCAGTGTTCAGAACAAAGAGGCTTTAAATGAAAGTTCTAGAACTGTGGTACTTGTATCCACAGACTATATTCTTTCTTTCTTTTTGTTTTGTTAATCCTCACACACGGATATTCCTCCATTGATTCTCAGGGAGAGTGGAAAAGAGGGAAAGACAGAGAGAAACATCGATGTGAGAGAGACATTGATTGGCTGCCTCCCACATGCCCGCGACCAGGGCCGGGGCCAGGGAGGAGCCTGCAACCAAGGTACGTGCCCTTGACTGGAATTGAACCTGGGACCCTTTGGTCCGCAGACCAACGCTCCATCCACTGAGCCAAAACAGCCAGGGCCACAAACTATATTTCTTAGAAACAAAGCCTAAGGCAGAATATCCCAAACTCAGTGTCCATGCTAATTCCCATTGCTGGGAGATGGTCCCAGAGGGGAAGGACTTTCAAGAGCGACTGGCCCTCCTTACCTGGCATGGTGCCCCCACAGGCACAGCGAGCAGTTTTCTGGCCTCCACTGGAGCAGAACGTGCAGCAGTGAAATACACCCGGGTGTGAATGGTGCTTTTTCCTCACGGTCACAGTGAATGGCGAGCCCTTCAGTGTTCAGACCAAGAGCAAAGAACAGCACCTTACGTATGAGTCAACAGGGATGTGCTGAGCATCCATGTCTAAATGGAGTGCAAGTCACAGGGCCTGCCCTTAGAGGGAATCACTCGGGGACAAGAGCTAACTGGGTGCTCAGCTGGGTGGGCCACACACAAAGGCAGTGACAGCCAGGAGTCTGCGCTGCCCTCCTAACACCCAGACCACGTGACACACTGGTAAACCCCGCCTGTGCTTCCATGTCACTGCCTCGGCCTCTGGCTTCTCCATTCTCGAGGAATCTCGGGTAATTAGTGGAGCGCCACAACCACAGGCCCGGACACCCTGTGGTTCTTTCTCCAGTTTCTCAGCCTCACACGTCCTCCCTCACAGACTGAGCTACCTCCTTCCCTTCCACCCCTCCATCCTGGACATACTTGTGTACCCACCCATTTATCCTGGGACAGTGGAGATTTGCAAGGGAGAAAGGTTAAGAGCGTGGTTAATAAATTCTCAAGTTAGAAACTCCTACCTGCCCCCCTTCCTTCAAGGATAACTTCCACTCTCCAGTTTCTAGCCCATGTTAAGCAATAAATATTCAGTAAGTGTTGCTATGTGCCTACCCCTATGTGAATCATGCAGTCGGAAAGTACCAAGTCGAGAGTCTGGCACCTTAAAGCCTTTCAGATGTTAAGTCTCTCTGCCTTTAAAGAATTTACAATCTATTTTAAAAATAACTTGGAGTTTTAAAAAATGGGGTCAAATTCTGATTTTGCTATGCAGGTACGGTATGCTTTGACACATTTGGTGTCTCAGTCTAATCCAGCGGTTCTCAACCTGTGGGTCGCGACCCCTTTGGGGGTCGAACAACACTTTCACAGGGGTCGCCTAAGACCATCGGAAAACACATATATAATTACATATTGTTTTTGGGGTCACCACAACATGAGGAACTGTATTAAAGGGTCGAGGCATTAGGAAGATTGAGAACCACTGACCTAATCAGTTGATGATCTCCATACCTAAAAATGGTTTGGAGGAAAAATGAAATAAATGTATGCAAAAACACCTAACCCACTCTGGCACACTAGTTAGGCAAGCAACGTGTGGCTAGGGAACAATGAATCTTCTGGTGTGAAGACCACAGGCCTGACATGTCATGACTCTATGGTATTTGTGTCCCTGTCAGTGTTGATTTCTGATTGGGGGGAACCTCTGATTACGCAACTGTCAGCAGAGAGATTCTGCTGGACATGTTGAGTATGGCCCAAGTTTTTAAAAATTCATCATCTCTAACCAGAAACTGTTACATTTGTCTGTGGAGGTTGTATGGTAACCATGGTAACAGTTAAGCATATATGTCAACAGAGAACCACATGGGCAGCAGACAGATGACTAGGCGGTTGAAAGGAGAGGGTGTATGTCTCCCAATCGTATTCCAGTAAGTCCACCATCTGGCCATCGTCTGAACAAAACTGGAAAATCCTGAGCCAGATTATATTTCTTGAGTGTGTATTCTTGTCTGCTAGTAGATTGCCCCTTGTGATTAAGGCATCTTTCCCAAATTCAGAGTTCCAACAAGCCAACTGGGAGAATGATGAAATACAAGCATCACTGCCCAGAGGTAAAACGGGGGTCCAGAATTCTTAGTCACCAGCATCCTCTGGTAAGAATGAGTCACAAAATCTGGGGCACTTCTAAGGGAAGGGCAATAAGAAAGAAGAGAATCCTATTCAGTCCCTCTATACTGCTGATGCTATGAGAAAGGTCTCCATATCCGAAGGCGACAGAACCCACGAGGGTCAGGGGTAAAGGAGCTCAGGGAAGCGTACGCACAGGTCTCACTCACCTGCACGTGCTGCTCTTTGACGCAGACCAACACCTTGTAGATGCCAGGCTCCTTGGGGGTGTAGGAAACGCCGTACGTCCCGTCCTTGTTGTCTTGCACCATTGTTCTGACTGGACTGGACGGAGATAAGAGTTCCAAAAAGCCACTCACTCTCACAGCCTGCTTCAGTGACCACTATTGTAGGATGGAAACTACACCATTAAATTCAACCAAATTTTAAATGTTCCCCAAACAGGGTGCTGCTTCCCCCTCTCAGAAATTAATTTCACAACAGAAGGAAGCAAAATAAATGCTAACGTAATCTGCTGTGTGGGTGAATTCCTTGAAGACCTTACAGCTCTGCTGTGCCCTCCTGTACTCTGTCCTTCCCTTCCCTCACCGGAGCCCCGTAGCTCGGCTCCCAATACCATTGAGTAGCCAAGAGGGGCTGAATTTTGAGAAGGGAACCATTTGGCCAAATATAGACTATTTTTCACTCTATTTAAAGCTTGGGACGAAGACAATCGGGCAGATCAGACCTTTGGGAGAGAATTGCATATAGGCATAAAGCCCACACAAGAAAACACATCTGGTCCAATTGATCATATCCTTTTTAGCACCACAGGGAGGCAGATGGTAACCACTGCCCTTACCACTCCACTATTACTTCAGACCTCAAGCTTCCAGTGTCGTCACCCAGGACACGTAACTGTGTGGTACAGACCTGTCTTTCTTATCTTTCGGGACAACTGCGACTTGAATGTTGTCTCCTCCCCTGCCCATGCTCTCTCCCGCTGCATCCTTGCAAAGCAGGGTGAAAGAGGCGGTCTGTTTCTCCCGGGCTCTGTGCAGATCTGCAAGAGAAACACGCAGTCCTCACCCTCACGGCCAATGCGGTGACTACCTCCCCAGCTCAGACACCGTCTTGCTTTTTCTCTTAGAACAAAGGCTTGTGCTTCCTGGGCATGGTGGTCACCCTGTTCCCTTTCTCCTCTCTTCCCGTTCTGTCTGCCAGCGCCTGCCTCCTGGGAGTCTCCCCTAGTTCTCTCTCACAGCAGCTGCTTTTGGGGCACAGGATCCTGGACCTTAACGTCAGCCCCAAGGAAGCTTTGAAAATACTCAGGATTGGCCTAAGTATTCAGAGAAGAAAACCTCCAGACCCTGTGAGGGAGGCTGGTATCCCCAACACTACCCTCTCTCAGTGCAGATACTGCTAGAATAGGCTTGGACTCCATGCTAAGAGCCTCCACAACGCTGTAGTTCATGCCAAGGTGCTGGGATGTTCAACAGCAAGGACACAACAGAATACTTAAAAAAAATAACTGGACCTCTTGCCTGAGTGGATCCCCTTCCCCCAAGAAAAGCGCCAGACCTGTTTCTGTTAGTTTAATCATCCACCCCACCCCCGCCCCCATCCCTGCAGCCCCTAGTCCAGCAGTCAGATGAATGGGTTCAGGATCTACTGTGAGGTCTATGGAGGGTCTAAGAACCTCCTCAAATTGCCCGAGGTAGTGGGTGTTTCTTGGGAAAGAGCGTTCTCAAAGGGACCTGTGACCTCCAAGCAGTTCCCAGTTCCTGTGCCAAGTCAAGAGGACTCCAGGATACAGCCTTCCTGTCAGGGCTGATCTGTGATGTGTACGTGTGAACACCATGCTTCTTCTAGAACAGAACACTGTGGTCAATGATTGTCTTCCCCTACTGACTGAAATGCCTACTGTCTTCTTTTAAATGCCAATGGGAACCAAAAGGGATCCAGAAAGTAAACCATAATCCCTCCCTCCCTCCTCTGAAACTCTTCAGAACTGGATCGAAGCAATCTGGGGCCTGCCTGCTCCCTTCCGAGCACTCTGGATCCCGCCCTGCCCTGAAGTCTACGCTGTTATCTCCGAGGCGTACCATCTCAGCTTTGTCTTCTAATAGAAAGAGCATGATCCTTGAGGTCCTGGGTGGTGACTACATTTCTCAACTGGAAAAGGACCAAGTCTCACACCTGCAAGGGACAGTAGCTGTACCCTGACCAGGACAGATCGAAAGGTAAGGGCAAGGAAGGGGGTCATTGTCCTTTAGTAAACTGGCCAGTGGGGAGCTCCTCCTAGCTGAACAGAGGCCTCGCTGAAAAGCTACACATCTTTAAACACCAAGTCCCTGCCCACTGCCCCCTCGGTGCCAACGGGCAGTGCGTCCCTACCTTTTCCTTGAAGGACACATTTGGCTGGATCGACCTCTTTGGTATTGATGGCGCCGTACACTTCATAGCCGCGGCACCGGCCCGCTTTCTCCTGGGGAGAGAAGCATATCTTATCGTTCACTCTGGGACGGGCGCTGTACTCGACTTGGTTCAGCTTCGTGAGCCGCTCCACTACCACCCCCTTGGTGATGAGAATCTCCAGGTCACTGCCACTGGTCAGCAGGTGCTCGGTGAACTCCACTCCGGTGCGCATGTCTGCCAGCAGCTGCTCCAGCTGTGCCTTCTGCAGCTGCAGGGAGTTCTCCTGCTGGGCCCGTATGTCTTCCAGCTGCTTCAGCAGCTTGTCCCGGTGCTCTTCAATGGCCTTGATGTAGCCCTCGGAGAATGTTCGGATGTCGGCCGCCACAGCCTCCACCCGCTGCTGGAGGGCACCGTTTGTCTCTTTGACCTGGGCCAAGGCTTTCTCCAGGGCCTCCACGCGGGGCTGGGTGTTTTTGAGGAGTTCCCGCACGGAGTCCCCATGCTTGTGGATAACGTTGCTGGTGAAGTCACAGGGGTGCTCCCGGTGCGCCCCCACCACGCAGTCTCGGCACACAGGCTGGTCACACAGCTCACAGAACAGCCTCAGTTCCTCTGCAGGGTGTGCAGGACACAGAATAGCTTTCCCAACCCGGCTGTAGCCCTTCAAGTCCTTTAGGTCCACCACGGTGTGGAAAGTGGTCTTCTTCTGCCTCCTGGGGACAAGGAGAGTACAGAGTCAGGAACAGGAAATGAGGGGACCGTTCTAGTTGGGAAACAGCCCAGCAGTTGTAAGAGCATGGTCTCTTAAGTCAAACCAACCAACCTTGATCTAACCTCTGACTGACTACCTGATCCTCTCTGATCCCAGTCCCCCATCTGTGCAGTGGGGATAGTGCAGCTGTGGGCAAACTACGGCCCGCGGGCCAGATCCGGCCCGTTTGAAATGAATAAAACTAAAAAAAAAAAATAGACCGTACCCTTATGTAATGACGTTTACTTTGAATTTATATTAGTTCACACAAACACTCCATCCATGCTTTTGTTCCGGCCCTCCGGTCCAGTTTAAGAACCCATTGTGGCCCTCGAGTCAAAAAGTTTGCCCACCCCTGGGATAGTGCGTACCTGAGAGGGCTGTTGTACGGGATACAGAGTAAACTAGGGCTCTCTGGCGCAGGGCATGGCGTTGCAGCACTAAGTCCAAATCTTAGAACTTTACCCAAAGAGTTAAACTGGCAAGTCTAGACAAGAGCCACAGCCTCCTCCTCCAGCAAGCTAGAGGTGAGAGCACGGTGAGAACCCAGCCCAAGAAACCCCGGGCCACTGAAAAGCAGCCAGCTGGCCCCAGAAGTCTCCTTTCATCTAAGGTGTTGGTAGAGCATTTCCTTTGACCAGTGCCTATATCACTCAACGCAGCAAGCTAGAATTTTCCTCAAGAGTTATCAACAGTAGAAAGAGTGAAATCAATGATCAGAATCAAAGCTCTTTGAATTCCTCTTCTCTGTAGCTCTCCAGAGATTCAGGGGAACCCCTGGTAAGCCCTGGTGCCTGTTGGGGCAGAGGAGTGGCTGCAGAGAAAACAGGGTCAGCTGTTTAGCTGGCAGCAAGACAGTCAGAGTTACACGTTAAAAATAGACCGAGGACCACTAACTTGTTCTGTGGGTGAGGCCAGAGAATAAATGGAAGGGAGAACTTAAAAAACTGCTTGACGCTAACCCTAAAACCCTGGTTATTTTCCATTCTGATGTGTTGGAATGAGCCCTGGGGTGCTCCCTGTGACTTCATCTTACACTGGGAAGGCAGCATGGACTAGTAGAAAGCAGATCTGGATTTCAGAGTCAGTTGTTACATGTTACTTACCAACTGTGGGGCTGTGGCAAGTCACACATTGCGAAGCTAGTTCCTTCAATAAATAGCGGGGCGAAGCAGTGCCTACTTTTTTAATAAGAGGTGCAAGGATCAAATGAGATTGAGGCAGGAGCCATGCTATTTTGTTCATTCTCTTTCCCCAGCACCCAGTGCAATGACCCAGCATGCAAATGGCTGATGAGCCAAGGACACCGTGAGCGTGCTTTGCAAACTGAGAAGGACTATGCAAGCCTTTGATGCTGTCATTACCACAGGTATTATCTAAGGCTGCAGGAATATACTACCATTCTGGAGTATTTGCTCTCGGACTGTAGGTTGCTCTCTGACCTTCCATGGCATTTGAGAAAACTTTCCTTTCCATCCGCTCACCAAGGAGGGATGTCTGTCTCAACACCTCTTTCTCCTCTGCTCATAAGCCACACGAGGTAGGGGTATCCCATCTTTACCTATGGGCCTGGCAGCAGAAATGGCAGAGATTGGCTTTGCAGGTCTGACACCTCTTCTCCACGTCCCTGTCGCTGCACAGGTCACACACCAGGCCCTGGCCTTCCCCACACAGACTCTCCAGCATCACATCGTTCATGGCCAGGTGGTCTATGGTTAAAGCTTTCACTCCACCCACGGGCAGGTCCACCTGCGCATCGCACACTGGGCAGAGGATGCCGGTCTGCGGCCGCAGGCCGGGTGGCTTGAGTTCCTGGAATAGTGACCCCTCAGAGCTTGTGTCAGAGTCTCCCCCTCGGATGTCCACTACTGAGAAGGGTTCCAGCTGCTCCAAACAGGTGGTGCAAACTGTGTGCAAACAAGGCAGGAGCCTCGGGGCTTGGAAAAGGCCCATGCACGAAGGGCAGTGCGTCTTGCCGGAGTTCCCAAGGGCAGGCCCACTGGGGAGTTTGCCCATGAAGCCCAGCAGCGGCTTCCTCTTTTCTGACATATTCCCCACGTTTATGCCCAGTATCAGAAAAGGCCCCAGGCAGCTCTGCAAGGAAGTAGTTGATTAAGCCCACCCAAAGCGAAAGCTTCCGGAACGTGAACAGAGAACATGGGGAACCGCT
>NW_006290034.1:9852973-9859193 GCF_000327345.1 Myotis davidii
AGGAGTGCCCCCTCCTCTCCACGGCATCCCATGCCAGACACGCCCACGCCCGCCTCTGCCCCCCAAATCCTCCCCGGAAGCGCTTCCAGGTCCAGGTCTGGCACCAGTCTCGCTGCTTCCTCCTGGACCTCTCCCTGCACCTCTCTACACCCTCCCTCCCTCCCGCCCCACTGGTCCCGCGCTCGACACGCGACAAGAGCCCCCCTCGCCCCCCGTGATGAGGTAGGGGGCCTCCCGCTCCTTCCCCCGACCCGGTCCTGGGGGGAGGGCACACAGCGGGCCGGGACGTGGCGAGTCCGCACCAGCTCTTCGGCAGCCACAGCCTCCCCAGGTTTGGACCCCAGGTGCTGAAGGGCTCCGGCCCCTCCTCGCACCAATCCCAGCCCTCCACTCAGGAGCGTCCAATCATCGTCCGAGAGGGGCGGCCCGAGGCCCCCACCGCCCTCTAGATTGACATCACCAGCACCCAATAAGCTTTGGAAATCCCACATCGCCTGTCCACTCAGGCGGGGAGGAGAGAACCAAACTGAGGGGCAGGGCGGTGGGAGGGCTCGGGCCTCTCTGGGGGGAAAAAGTAAAGCGGGGAGTGAGCGGCATAGTAGAGCCAGCGTCACCATTTTACGGGGATTGTCCTCTTTATCTCTGTGGTGACAGAGAGGCCAGAGGACCACTTGGTAGGCCTCGGGGATGGCCTCCTTGGCGCCCTCAGATTGGGCCCACAAACCCAGGCTGGGCCCACCCATTGGTGGGTGAAGCTGTCAGTCAGCCCAGGGCATGCTGGGAGTTGTAGGACGAGATGTTTTCCTGTTTCCGGCTGCGGCGACGGAAGTTTCCCCTCAGGCCTAGCGTGTCCGCTGCGGCTCGCTGGCGCCTGCATTTTCTGGGACCAAGGGCCCCTCAGTCCCTGGTTCCGGGACCCGATCCCCTGGGGCTGGAGAAGCCGCTGTTGCACCCAATACGGCCAGGGGTGAAAACGACCTGTTTGTCGCCCAGAACGGAGCAGGTTTGTCCCGCTGGTTTATCAGCCCCTGCAGGAGGGCCCGCGACTGCTCACAGTGGGAGAGTGGAGGATGTCAAGGAGGGTAGAAATCAGCCCTTGGTGGGCGCACAAGCTAATTGGGCCGATGAACTCACGGAACCCCCTTTATAATTTGTCTCCTTTAGTAGTGTCCTTACCAGCCGCCTCCTGGTTCGGCCATGTGGGCCTTTGCTGTTCCTGGGATCCGGCACCGCTCTCCCAGACTCCACAAGTGGCAGCCCTAGCTTCTCACCTCCGCCTTCTCTGTCTCCAGCCGCTTACCCCTGGCGAGTGGGTTCGGTCGTCTTTGCTCTGTGCACGGCCTTTCCTACCGGAGTTGGGCCCAGTGAACCGCTGTTGCGTTGATGTCTGCCTCATCCGTATCTACTCGAGGCACAGTGCCTAGAGCACAAGCGTTGAAAAATACGGAAATCTGGAAAACAACCACAAGAAACTTGTCGACTCCAAAATATGAAGAAAAAAAATAACTATTTACAAAACTTAGAAATGTTTAGCCATTTCCAAAATAGATATATGTCATGTCCGTGAGTCCAATGCCACTTCTACAGGGGGAGGCAAACAGATGTTTGCAGTTTGTATAGAAAAATAATACGATAATGAATAAGTAATAATACCAAAGGAAGCTGTTTGCTATACTCAGCTGTAAACCCACGTTTGCCCCCACCTCGTATATAAAAATGACACGCGATCTCCAAAATCAGTAAGTGTGCCTACAAAGGTCTTAAAATAGTCCTTACCTAGATTTCTTCACCTGCCCTGACTCAGTCTGCTGTCTCTGTCACGGTGGGCTGGAGTTAGGTCACACAAACTGCGGACTTGGGTTTGCTATATATCCCCGCCTGAACTTCACCTTCACCTGATGCTTGGTGCTGCTTCATCTCTTATTCATGCCCTATGCCATCTCCCAGGTGGCTGTTCCGAGCTTCTCTTGTTTAAGAAGTACTTTATAATTTACATCAGCATCATCTTGTTCAATCCTTTAACGATTCTTTGAGGGAAATCTCAGAGAAGTCTGGTGGTCAGCCCAAGGTAATACATCGGAAGACTTGAACGCAGCCTTCTAATGCCATTTCAAAGATTTTTTACCCCAACCACCTCTTTCTTTCCTTTCCCAGCTTCTTAAGCATCTCAGCAGATTCTTAAAAATTTAAATATTTTAAAGATCAAGTATTTAGCCTTTAATTGAGAAAAGGAAAGCTATTTGGAGAACTCCCTTACCTTCTACTTAAAAACCTGATATATCATATACCTCCTCTCATACCCCTCCTGCCTGCCTGCCTTCTGTTGCAAGGGTAACCCCTCAAGACCTTTGCTCTTTAAACCCAGCCTCTCCTGCCTCCTCAAAACCTTGCTGCTTCTACATTTTCAATCTGTTCTTTAAAAAGAAAAATTTTTTTTCAATTGCTGTTTATACTCAGCATTATTTTGCGTTAGTTTCGAATGTACAGCATGGTGGTTAGACAATCATATGCCTTACACAATGTCCCCCCTGATATTTCCCGTGCCCAACTGGCACCATAAATATTAATTACAATATTATTGACTAGGTTTCCTAGACTGTGCTTCAGAGCCCCATGATTCAGCGCATTCTCTACTAGCGTGTTCTTCTGCCAATAATTACAACCAAGTGTTAAAGGGGGAACCAAAGCCCCCATTGACTCCGCTGCCTTTCAGCTCAGCTTTTGTGACTCTCGGCTGTACATGTCTGGGTAGTCGCACTCTCTGCTCTCATCATCGCCTTCCATTATCATCATCACCACCCGTAGTTCCCTGCCGCGGATGAACTCACTGTTGACCCGCTTTCCTATTCAAGCTTTCCTCTTGTGGATCACAGGTGGTGTGCTCCCTGGCTTCTTACACACAGCCCCGTTAGCAGTCAGCATTGCTGTGTACTTCCTCATCCTTACAACGTGCTTCTTCTAGACTTCTCAACTCCTCTCTGGCCTTCTAATCTCTTCGGCTGCTTCTCACGCTCTCCCTCCTCCTTCCCCTACGTTATCCCCTACCTTTCCTCTCTGCATTTTTCTCTCATGCAGGTGACTCCCAGGTCCACACTCTCAGTACTGACCTCTCCCCCGAGCTTTGGTCACAGCCGTCTATTAGAACTCTGCCCCCGAATGTGTCCCCATCCCCTGAAGCCCCACATATTTTCAATCTCATTGAATGTTTCTGCTCACTAAACTGTGCTCTCTGAATTTTATTGTCTCAAGGATACCATCATTCTCCCTCCCCTCCAGCTTGAAACCTTATAGTGCTCTTGGCCTCCTTTATCTTTTTCCATATCCAGGCAGGTACCAATTTCTTTCCATCCTCACTGCCAACACCTTACTGTGTAGACTTTTAGGACCCGATCATCCTGACCTCAAGTATCACCATAGTCTCCGAATTATCCCTCCCCTCTGTTTTTTTTTTTTTTAATGCAATCCTACACAGCTTTTCCAAGTTAATTGTAAACAAATAGTACATAGTCAGCCTTTGTTCTAAAAGCATCAGTAGCTCCTGAATTTCTGATATAGATCCATAAAACTGGCCTGTTATTCCCTGAACATTGCTAAGCACACTTCTTGGTCTTTGCCAATTGCTTTTCCAAGTAGCTCCTTATCTCCATAGGATAAAATCTGAATTTCTGAATAGATCCATAAAACTGGCCTGTTCGTTATTCCCTGAATATTGCTAAGCACACTTCTTGGTCTTTGCCAATTTTTTTCTGCAGAATTTGTTCATCTTTATTTAAACCTACCCTTCCTTCTGTGTCAAGCCTGTTTGAAACTTGCCCTGTTACTTCAAGGCCTCAGATTTGCGCTCCAATAGCTCTTTACCTATACTTTTCACTTTCAAGTTTGTGCTATGTTGTAGTAGCAAGTTTTTTTAAAATTTATTATGTATAATGTAAACACACACACACACACACACACATCTATTCCTTATCCCTCTATTAATATGAAATGCCCTTGGCAACCAGTCCTGTGCCTTCACAGGAGGCCTCTAGTAAAAGACCTGTTATTGAAGAGACAGGGAACGATGACCTCACATAAAGGAGAACAAACAGGACTGCCCTTAGCCAAAGGTTTTCTTTTTGTAAAAAATACAGTTTTATTGATTTCAGAGAGGAAGGGAGAGGGATAGAAACATCAATGATGAGAGATAATCATTGATCAGCTGCCTCCTGCACACCCCCTACTGGGATGGAGCCTGCAACCCAGGCATATATGCCTGACCCAGACTCGAACTGTGACTTCCTGGTTCTTCGGTCGATGCTCAACCACTGAGCCACATTCTATATTTCAATTTTTTTTCAAGTTGTTCGATAAATATTTGTTGAATGAATAGGTCATTGCTGTGTTTTCTTCCTGTGTTTTTTTAAAGAAAAGAAATCACACTAAAGTAAAATCACACTGGCATCTGTTCATTATAAAGAATTCAGTAAAACACGCTGAAATCCCAAAGATGGAAGAGAAAACAACCCCAACCCCACCAGCCATAATAACCAACCACATTCGGTGAACATCATTTTGGACAACTTAATATGCAAATACAAGAAGGGAAGCATGGGTAATGAAAAGATGGAGATAATTTTTTAAAAACCAGAACAATCATATTTCAGATATAATTTTAAATTTTACTTAAATTGATGCTGAAATCCCAAAGATGGAAGAGAAAAAAACCCCAATCCCACCAGCCATAATAACCAACCACATTTGGTGAACATCATTTGGACAACTTAATATGCAAATACAAGAAGAGAAGCATGGGTAATGAAAAGATGGATAGAGAGAATTTTTTAAAAATCAGAACAATCATATTTCAGATATAATTTTAAATTTTACTTAAATTTCACAAAAGAAAAAGAAAGAGAAGTTGATGGAATTGCTGAATTCATATAAATATTTCCTCTAACCCTAGCTGGTTTGGCTCAGTGGATAGAGTGTCGGCCTGTGGACTGAAAGGTCTTGGGTTCCATTCCAGTTAAGGGCACATGCCTGGGTTGCAGGCTCGATTCCCAGTAGTGGGCATGCAGGAGGCAGCTGATCAATGATTCTCTCTCATCATTAATGTATCTCTCCCTCTCCCTCTCTGAAATCAATATAAAAAATATTTAAATATTTCCTCTAGACAAGAGATAGTTCCTCTAAAATATCCTTTCAAGATTAAAAAAAGAAACTGAGAACATTAAAGTTTGAAGTCATCATGATTTTTTCCAAGGACATATTTTCTTTTTTGTGTGTATAGACTGACTTCTTGCTGTGAAAGATGAGTTCGTTGGCCCAGCCACCCAGGCATGAACACGCAGTTCTGAAAATACGGAAGCCCTCTGTACCAGTTAGTAAATGTCAGTCACTGGACTCTCCCCAGGGCTCTCCCTCTCTCTCCTGGCTGCCCCATCCCACTGCCAGGACCAACCCCAACCCCCATCTCCCCAGAACCAAGAGCTACAGGGGAAAGGGGACTCTGGTCCCATCTTCCAGTGCCTTCAACACCCACCAGTTTGTCCCAAGAGCTAAGTTTCCATCTGTTTTACATAACAGCCATCAGGTAAGCCTTTGTGTGCAGAAAGTATTCAGTGTGAAACCATTTGAAAACCCCTGCTCAAGGTCAACCCTCAGGCCCTTGCAGGTTTCCCAGTCCGGGAATTTCGAGAATGGAGGCCTTTCTCCCAAACACACTAGCTCCTTATGAAGTCAAGTGCACGTCTGCATCCTGGTGTGATTCCAATGGACAAGAGACACAGACCTGCGGGTACAGAGACGACCCCTGAGCCAGCCCCAAATCAGATGAGGCAGAAGGTGTTGGAGCCCAGGCTCAAGTGGAGGCTTTGCTCCTTAACCCCTGCTCAAGGTCAGCCCTCAGGCCCTTGCAGGTTTCCCAGTCCGGGGGAATTTCGAGAATGGAGGCCTTCCTCCCAAACACACTAGCTCCTTATGAAGTCAAGTGCACGTCTGCATCCTGGTGTGATTCCAAATGGACAAGAGACACAGACCTGCTGGTACAGAGACGACCCCTGAGCCGGCCCCAAATCAGATGAGGCAGAAGGTGCTGGAGCCCAGGCTCAAGTGGAGGCTTTGCTCCTTGCCCAGCCCTGCATCATCCTGCAGCCAGCGGGGGCTGGGCAAGGCGGTGGGGAGTCCCTGAGCCACCTGGCCTGCCCTTCCCACCAAGCAGCGTGCCTGGTGTGCCCACTGC
>NW_006290034.1:9859325-9860314 GCF_000327345.1 Myotis davidii
TGCTTAGATTATTTTGTGTAATACATGGTAACATATTCATTTATATATTCATGGAAGTTCCCATGGGCAAGAACTGTATCTTTTGGTTGTGTATCAGCAGTTTAAACCCACTTAGGCACTCAAATATTTGTTGAATTAAATGAAAAAATGCCACAGTGGTTTCCTCAGTTCTGCATTAATTTTTCCAGAAATGTCTTTGCTGCTTCTGCTATAGGCTAGAAACTGTTTTGGCTCAAACAGTAAAGAAATAGCCATAGAGGGCACATCCCCAGTAGGAGGTGTGCAGGAGGCAGCTGATCAATGTTTCTCTCTCATCAATGCTTCTAACTCTCTATCCCTCTCTCTTCCTCTCCGTAAAAAACCAATAAAATATATTTAAAAAATAATTAAATAAAAGCCCCAAAAGGAGGGGTCTATTTCCGGAGGCTGCTGCTCCGATGACTACAGACTGGCCTAAACCAACAGGAACAAATGCTCTCCCCATCTGGGAGTCCAGGGCTGTGCTCCCCCCGAGGGCTCTAGGGCAGGGCCCTTCCTGCCTGGTCAGCTTCTGGGGGCTCCTGGGGCTCCTTTGCTCCTGGCCCCATCCCTTCAATCTACCATCGTCTTCACGTGGCCTCTCCTCCTTCCTAACCTAAGGCCACACTATGTTCACGTGGGCACTCTTGGCCCGATCACGTGGTCAGGCCCCCCTGTTCACATGCGCACATCAGGTTGTCCACGTGGCCACGCCCCCTGTTCACGTGCCCACTTCTGGCCAATCACGTGGCCACTCCCTCTTGTTCACGTGCCCATAGTACAGGTGAAGCTACTGCGGCACAGAGAGGGCGAGTGACTTCTTCCTTGGAGGGTGCACAGCAGTAAAAGGACGGAGCTGAAAATGAACCCTCGGCCGCCCAGAGCCTCTGTCTCCTTGACCTGTGACCTCTGGGTAAGCGGCCGTTTGCTCTGTTGGGCTTCACCCTTCCCCTCACCCCCTCCTCCCACCC
>NW_006290034.1:9860800-9879507 GCF_000327345.1 Myotis davidii
GCAGAGGCTGTTGCCCTCTGCTGGCCAGTTCCTGTTACTGCAGGAAAAAAAGTCACCTGCCACCCAGCCCAGCACATCATTCCCATCCACAGCTCAGAACCAGGCCTCGGCGCTTCCCTCGGCTGGGATGGAGCGGAGCTGGACTGGGAGTCAGGACGGTCTCTGCAGCTGATGTGTGGTCCCCATTTCCACGAGCCCAGGAGGCTCCAGGCCCTCTGTGCATCTGTAACTGTGGCTGTATTACCAGAGACCCCTTCAGGGCACAAGCTGGGATGTGGCGGCCAGGTCTCGGATTGGAGCCCTCTGCTGTTGCCTCCACCTGCTGCAGGGACATCCTGCCAGGCGCTCCGCTCAGAAAGAAGAGGGCACCTTGCCTCCAAATGGGCAACCGACTCAGGCCCGTGGGTATAGAGAGGACCCTGAGCCGCTCCCAGTGGGACAAGGCAGCAGGTGCTGGAGCCCAGGCTCTAGTGGAGGCGGCAGGAAGGGAGTGGGCTTTGCTCCATGCCCAGGCCTGTGCCAGGTGCTCACCGTCCAGATCCTCTCCAATCTTAAGAGAGGTGTTTCTTTGCTCCCTCCCTCCCTCCTTCCCTTCCTCCTGGCTTTACTGAAAACCTGTCTGTGCCAGGTGCTGGGGTACAAAGGCAAAGCTAGCATCCCCAAGATCTCATCACCCCAGAGAGCATCATCCAGAAAATGGCTGTGACCGTGGTGGGTGCAGGATGCAGGGGGAGCCCCAGGGACTCAGGGAAGGTTCTTCAGGGGAGTTAAAGCCGGCTGGGACCTGAAGGCTGAGGAAGGGCATTCCAGAGGGCGGGAACTGCATGGGTGAAGGCAGGGAGCCCGCCTGGTCTGGGAACTGTGGGAGGGCGATGGAGCCGGGTCCAGGAAACCTGCTGGGCGAGGTTGGGGTCCCAGAGCCCACTCCTTGGACCTTCTGCCTCCTTGACCTCCTTTGCTCCGGGTTAGGAAGAGGCCCCGGCCCAGCTGCACAAATGGATGGCTTTGACATCGGAAAGAGGGAGTGAGCAAGGAGGGGCCGGCTGATGTGTATTTTTGGATTGCTTCTCAGAAATCTCCTCCTCCTCCCTATATTTCAATTTTATTCTTGCTTATCTGATCCTGCCCTTGGCCCTCACAGTAACCCCACCCTCCCCACTGGGACCTCTTAAGGACAAGGAACCGTGTTTTATTTCTGCATCCCTAACGTCGGGCACAGTGTCTGAAACATAGTAGGGTTAATAAATAAGTGAATAAAATGAGATTCATGTTAATTTCTAAGAAACTGGTCATAATGGCAGAGGACCGGGGAAATTTATTCTTTATTTCAAGATAGATAATTTTTGATTTTGAGTCTGATTCCTGAAACACCGAGTCTTTAGTGCCACCTAGTGGCAGTAGCTGCAATAAAAGGCTTGTGTAACTAAGAAAAGCTTGGACCTTGCGTACTTCTGTTTTATTTTGAACTGAGACAGAGAAGGGAGAACTTGCATTGCATTATGGTACTTTGATTTTTTATCTATGAATTCTCTGAACCATGAGATAATTCTGATGGTGAGATCTAAGAAGCGTAAACAGTCCCTTATAACGGATATTTTATGAAAAACGGGCAACTCTTCAATTTTGAGAAGGTGAAGGATGAAATGGGTAGAATGATTTGAACTTTGGAGCTCTGCTTGTGTAGCTTTTCTAGGTCAGAGTGGGATTAAATGAGACATAAGTTCCATTATTATTACCCTTTTGGAAAAGATTCTTCACTTTTTAAAAAAATATATTTCTTTAGTGATTTCAGAGAGGAAGGGAAAAGGAGAGAAAGAAACATCAATATTGAGAGAGAATCACCAATCTGCTGCCTCCTGCATGCCCCCTACTGGGGATGGAGCCTGCAACCCAGGTATGTGCCCGTGGCCGGAATTGAACCTGGGACCCTCTAGTCCACAGGCTGGTGCTCTATCCACTGAGCCAATCCGGCTAGGGTGATGCTTCAGTGTCTTATCCAAGGCCGTCTAACACCTGCTTTGTCTCTTCACTGGACTCCTAGTTGCCAGACCAAACCCCTGCCATGACCCCAGACTTTCTGCAGTTGACGTAGTCAGGAAGCTGCCCCCGGTCTTAACTGGTTTGGCATAAAGGTATTCTTAGACTATTTACACTTTATTGTACACTCGATTCATCTCTTTCTGTGAATCCTCTTTTTTTATCTTCCATATAAAATATACACTGCTAAATGGGTAATAATATAAAGAAAATGGCACATTTATAGGCTGGATTTTGTGGTGCAGATGGCAATAATTCTCGTGATTAAAATTAGCAGCAGTGTGGAGTGCTCATACTGTTGTATTAAAGAATGGATCATAAAAGGCATGCTTTGCACTCTTTACAATATTGCATTCTAATATAACATATGTGCTTTCTCCTTTTTCCTTTTAGGATTCTTCCATTCTTATGCTTAATGACCATGTCATCTTGCAAGATTCATCATGTGGGTCTCAACCTTCCTCATGCCGCGACCCTTTAATACAGTTCCTCATGTGGTGGTGACCCCCAATTTCATTGTTACAAATTGAACATAATTAAAGCATAGTGACTAATCACAAAAACAATATGTAATTATATATGTGTTTTCCGATGGTCTTAGGCGACCCCTGTGAAAGGGTCGTTCGACCCCCAAAGTATACCTCAGAATGTGACTGTATTTGGAGCTAGGGCTTTTAAAGAGGCAATGAAGGTTAAGTGAAGTAGTATGGGTGGACCCTAATCTAACATGACTGGTGTCCTTATAAGGAGAGGGATACCAAGGATGCTGGTGCACAAGGAAAAGGCCACGTGAGGACACAACAAGCAGGTGGCCACCTGCAAGCCATGAAGAGAGGCCTCAGGAGAAACCAAACCTACTGACACTTGGGCCTTGGATTGCCAGTCCCAGAACATGGGGAAGGAAGTTTCAGTTGTTTAAGCCACCCAATCTGTGGTATTTCGGTATTGCCGTCCTAGCAGACTGTTACAGCCAGGCAGTGTACTAACTGCTTTTTATGAATTCTCTCTTTAATAGTCATAGTTACCAACTTGAGGCAGGTACTGTTGTGACAGGGCCTGCAATAAAACTTTTGCCCACGGCAGGAACCCTCTTCAGTATGCTCAGACCTGACCCTGAACGTAGGTCAGTACAATACTCTGGCTCCTACGTGGATGAGGTGAGGAGAGAATGAAATGGAACCACGCATTTTTTGACACGTGTATCTCTGTCCTGGTTGTGTTTGTGTCACTCTCCGTTCATTATGTTAAGAGAGAATAGTAATTCCCGAATTTACATCAGTGTCAGTTCTTACCAGGCTCTATTGTTTGAACTGATAAGCCCCTTCTGATCATTCACTGTTCTTTTCTAATTTTGTCCTTTAGTTTGGTCTCCCTCGCCGAGAGTCACTGCTCTATACTCTGATACCCCAAGTATCTCTCACTGGTTTGATGTTTTTATGTTATATTTTCACTTGTTGCTTCATTTCAGTGAAATAAAGGTTTGCCTCCAAGGGAGGGCCATACATTAAGCTATTGAAAGAGGTAGTTAATAAATTACCTTCTCATGTGTAGCTAGATGCTAGTTCTTATTGGGAGGAGGGCAGAGTTTGTTGGAAAGAATGCTAGAAACACTGAGAGTGCTCAGGGCCTAGAGGAGGGTGGATTGGGCCACATAGGAGAAGAGGGGTAAAAGGAAAATTGAGAGGAATTGATGACAGTAGTCATTCAGCAGGCCGTGACTTGGCTTCTGCTGGGAGCACCTACTGCCTCTCAATAGCAACTGCTGTCTTTGTGTTGTCACCCTGTCACACTTCCATCCTCCCCTACCGAGGTCTGATGAGACCTGGACCTGCCACTGAGTCATGTGTGGCTACTTGAACCATCTCCTCAAAGTCATATTAAGTACATACGGTCCTGGAATTTTATCTGTCAAAACCTAAATAGTTGTCCCTAAAATAACACACGAGTGGCTACAAATAAAGTTTGAAAACTGCAAATATGGGAGGCAAAGAGAAAGAAAACAGCCTCCGTCTGCTATTGCTCACAGGCTAGATTAACTGAGCACCACTTTAGTCTTGTTCTAAAGCAGGGATATAGGACCAAGGTACCCATAAAGTTCTTATTGAAAGTATTATTTAGAGTTTTGGATTAGGGACCTTATAATTGAAAATGCTAAAAATACTTCTTAGGCCAGGCAATTCGATTTGGACTGAATAGATAAGATAATGCTGAAGGTCAAGTTTTGACTTTGAGAAGACACAGGTATATCATTATCTGGGGGAGCCAGGCTTTTCCGTAGACACAGGGCCTCCTGTAGTGATAACTACAGACCCCTCTTCTAGGCTCTGACTTAACTGCTTTGGCCCCGCAGACACCATCAGTAAACAAGGCTTCCTGGGAATATCTGCTTCACCCTCTTTTAAGAGCAAATTTCCAAGGACTGCCTGAGCTCCCATACCTATTTTGTCATCATCTTCAAAGGAGTCCAAGTATACAGCAATGAGGAACAGTCAACAAGACAGTGTGTGATTTTGTGCTAAATTGCATGTACAGATGAAGGACCGCTCAGAGACAGCTTCATGGGGGGAAGAAGAATTTTTGCTTGAGGGTGGATGGAAAAGAGAGCGCAGCTGAGGTTCTGTTTTTGAGACTGTTAATTTTCTCTCCTGGCTGCCATGCTGAAACTCCTGGAGATGATTGATGTGAAACAGGACGTAAGACAAGGTTAAAAGGAGCAAGGAGCGCAGGCACGTAGTAAGACAGTCTGAATTAGAGCTGCCAGTGGGTGTGTGGAGACTTCACCAGCTGGAGGGAGGTTGGGAATTTTGGGTTTCATCAACGGAATGAAAGCACACCACTGTGCCATCGGGCAGACGCCTCAGTGTGCAGTAATGTCCCCTGCACCCCCTCCCCAGTTAACAGTGCGTACAGTAAAGTCACCGCGCTGGTGAAACAAATCTCATACAACCTGAAAAGTATAGCTGGTCGCTACTTCCCCTTGAAGTTAGAATTGTTTGTGCCTTCAAGTGTGTTAATAATTCTGCAGTGTCTTAGCCTTTGGCACCTCGATTTGAGCTTCCCCAGATGTTTGTGGTGTAAGTGATACCCTGGTCCTTGCACTTCGGCTGATCTGACGCATCTGTTGCCTAATGCATCGCTGTGTGCTCATGGACAGGGCCAAGGGATTAACCTGGGTTGGGATGAGCATGTCATGCTTTCACAGTTTGCTTTCTTGATTTGGTTTCACAATGTTTTCTTTGTGCAAAAGGCCTGTGGGCATTTGAAAATGAGATTTTCTATAGCTTTTACTCCTCCACCAGCTACCAGTGTGATCTGGGGCAAGCTGTAGAACCTGAAGATAGCCAGTTACCCACACTTCCCCTCTGGGTCTTCATCTGAAAAGCGAATGGCCTGGGAATGATGATTTTGAGGTTTTTCTTCTGAGATTGAGAATTTGAAATTACTGAGTAGTCAAAGTCAGATTTTTTTTTTTTTGGCACTAGAGCATTGGGTTTGTCCACCAACATGTACTCTTCCACACTTATGTGCGTCAAGCCCACTGTCCTCTATTTTCCTAGATGGAGACATGCCAGGTTGGTGAGCCTCGTGGAATTTCTTTAAGAAACTAGACCCGGCCACCTGGCCCACGCTCACAGGCTCCTCTCATGTCCTCCCATTCACTTATCCATTCACTCAACAGACACTTACTGAACGCCGGTCATATGCGATCTATGACTTTTTATTCATCTTCCCTTACACTCACTTTCTTTGACAAGCCAGGCAGACACCAGTATAGGAAATGCATATTTAATCATTCTCATGAGTGATCAGAACTATACAATCAAGTTTTCTATAACAAAATGCAATACAGTCGTGGTGGGTCCAAACTGCCCGGGAGGCCGTAGTCAACACGTGAAAGGTGTGGGTAGGGGGCTGGAAACAAAATATTCTTTCCTATCAAAGCCTCGTTCCTCAGGGCCTCCTTTCAAAGGTTTATTGTCCCTGCTTTCAGATTTCTCTGTGGGCTTCAGGGAAGGTACATGTTTTTATTGTCTCAATTTGAATGTGACTAGGCAGGGTCCTGAGATCTAAATTCAGAGTGGGAGAACTTGAGATGGAACTCAAGCAGCTCCCTCACAGAACTTTATTTGTAGAGAAAAACTAAGGGAAAGGAATGCAGAAGCTCAACAGCTGCAGATAATCCGTCAAAAATTCCTGGTTGCCCCAAACTGACTTCTGGCTCTCTGGTCTGAGACCGCAGCCCACGCGACAGAGGCTAATGACTATTTTTAAGGTCCTTTCCTATTCCGCATCAGGGTTTCTTAACCTCAGCGTGATTGACATACTGGACTGGATAATTCTTTGTTGTGGGTGGATGTCCTGTGCATTGTAGGGTGCAGAATTCTATTTACTAGATGCCAGTAGCACCCCTCCCCCAGAATCGTGACAGCTAAAGTCTCCAAACATTTCTAAATGTCCCTGGGGGTTTGCAGAATGAGCCGGTTGAGTGAGTCTCACTGCTCTAGATGCTGTTGAGACCTGAGGTTCTCTCAGGCCATGCGGGCTGGAAAGCACAAGCCTGCGACCTTGTGGTGACTTAACACCCATGTGGCCAAGATGGGAGGCCTTTCCAAGCCACTCAAGGCTAAACGTCACCTGAGAAATAAAATGGCATTTGTTTGTTTTTGAAAAGAAGGTCCTCAGATCATTTAGAAAATGTCACCCAACTACGATTTTTACGTTGAAATTACAGTCACGCCCCACACTTCAGCGTTTGTCAGGTGGGAAGAGACGCCGAGGCGCGTTCGGAAGCATCATAGTGACTAGCGGATCATCGGACCCACCACTGAGATGCAGCCACCTCTGTTGGGAAGCGGCAGCTGACTAGCAGCTTCTTGCTGTTTCCACAGAAGTTGAAGCGCAGACATAGTGCAATTGAAACTTTCTGGGGGCAACATTACAGCAGGATAACAAGATCCAGAGACGGCGAGCTGCAGTAGCCCACCCTCTCACTCCCCAAATGGGGATGGGTAGGGGGAGGTCCCTGAGATATGGGGGGGGGTACACTTGTCCCCACATGCATTTTACTTCGCAGTCTTAACACACTTCTCCAGTTCAGGTGAATCATTTCCCCAACTTCTAATACATGTCCTTGAAGATAGATTTATCTTGTTCATATTGGAGTCTTCAATGGGTTGCTTTGGCTTCTTTTTGCTTCTTGATCTTGAATGTTCACTCCAGGCTTTTAGGCATGAATTCATTTCCCCCCAAGAAACAGAAAACTAGGTCATATCTTGTGGTGAAATCGTTCTGCAGATTCCTGGGATTCTGAAAATAACAGCAATAAGATACCATTACAACCATTCAGCAAACATTTATTGAGAACAGAACCTCTCCCTGCCACTGGATGAGTGTATTCTCATTCAGGAACGGCCTTGTTTTCTGTGTTTTGATGATGTTCTATCAAGGCCACATGGCACCCTAGGTTGCTGAGGGCAAGGAGATGGCTTGAGTCTCTCCTTCAGGGAGGGGATCATCCTCAGAGCTGATGCTGGAGCTGCTTGATCTTGTTAGGAACACAGGCACACACACAGTGGACCCCCCACACCATTCAGGGTTCATCTCACCTGCCGTACTAATGACGTTGCACGTTTCTGTGTGGCCAAGGCACGTTATTTTAGGACCAGGGAAGAGGAGAGAGGTAGGAGTACCCAGCCGATGGCAAAGAAAGAAGAGACACACAGGGAGGCCTTTGAGTCCAGCAGCTCTAGGTGGCTCCGCCTTCTAATCTCAGAGTCTGTAAAGGAAGAGAACAAGTTCAGGGTCACAGAGGGGAAGCTGCAGATCTTCTCCGCATGGCTGGTTAGCAAGGAAAAGTACCTGGAAAACAGCAAGTTGTTCCTAATACAACTTGTACCCAATTGGGGGGCAACTTTGTACCCCATTATCCACTTTCCCTTTCTTCAAAGGAAGCTCTATTCCATGGTCCACTCCAGTCAGCACGCAGCCAAATGAAAAATGATACCAATAAAGAGATAATAATTGGTTACCAAGGAAAGAATGGGCTGAACAATGGCCGCGGCCAGTCCTTGGTTTCAGACACATTTTCCCCCCTCTCGGCCATGACCTTTACAGGTTCTGTGTTACTCGCTTTCTTGACATCATTGCAAAGTGATGAGAAAGTATTGTTCTCATTTTGAAGTAGGGAAGAGAAGTGAAGAAATTAAATTGCTCTACTCTGTTTTTTCCCTCAACAGTCCAATCTCATTTAGTTCGTTTTGGCTCTGACACTTACTAGCTGTGTGACTTTAGTTCATCTATATGTGTTTCCATTTCTTCATCTATAAAATAGGACTAAAATAATAATAATCTACTTCTTAGGAGGATTAATGAGTTAATACATTAAAGTGCTTGGAACGTACCTGGCACATAAGTAAGCAATCAATAAGTATTAGCTGTGAAAACAACAAGAGTCACCCTGCTCAAGCCTAATTAATGAGTATGACTTCCATTAAGTTGATCATTTCCAAATCCATCTCCTTATTCTGAACTTGGTCATGAGTTTCACATCTGGATTTACAGTTGCTACTGGGTCAGTTAAAAACATAATTATTGAGTAAATGTTTGAGCACCTACTGTTGGGTTCAAAGGAGCCCAATAAAGAACACCCCTTTTTACAGCTGAGTTCTGAATCCGTTAAAGAGTAGGACAAAATGAGTGAGGCAATTGGAAGACCAAAATATCACTCGCATTACTAATAAATCTGATACAGGATGAAGCTTTGTCTGCTCGGAAGTGAGCTGTTGCCCAGGCGTCTCCCCGGACAGGCAGCACCAGCCTGGGCAGGCTTCCTCCTGCCACGCGGATTACGCCCCTGAAACACTGATGGCTGGAAAGAGCAGAGTGGAAATTATACTTCCTGAGGGTAGCTAGAGAGACAGGAAAAAAGAAGGAGCTGAGCTTCTGAAGTCCGGCTTCTTCTAATAAACTCACCCATCAGATACATTAGTAACTCCTACTTCTCTGATGAGGCATGAAAGAGGGGCGAACAGAGAGGCTGGAAGGGTTAGGTTGGTGGGGTATCTTCTCATGGAAGGAAGTATGTGGAACAGGGATGGAGCGTTCTCCCAAAACCCCTCGTACGCTGGGTCATGTGCTAACCATGGGACCTTTCTGCCTAGTAAACAACGGGCACTTTCAACTCAGCATCTCTAAAATCCCCGTCTTTTTTCCTAAACTGTTGCTTCTGTATTTTAATTGTTTGTTGGCAGTGTTATTAACCTCCTCAGCAAACAGGGTAGAAACATCACACCCATTTGACTTGCTCTTTCTCCTCTCCTTCACATTTGTGTCCCTAAGGCCTGTAGATTATTTTCTTCATTACATTTTGATTCTTCCCCTTTCTTTCCCGGTGCCACTGCCCCCATTAAGTCCCTCATAATTTCTCCCTTGGACATTGACATAGGCTCCTGACTTCATGGCTTCCTATTCTATCAAAACCATTCTTCTGTCCTGGCCGGTGTGGCTCAGTTGGTTGAGCATTGTCCCATACCCTGAAAGGTGACCGTTCAATTCCCAGTCAGGGCACATACCCAGGTTGCAGGTTCAATTCCCAGTCGGGTGCATACAGGAGGCCTCCTATTGATGTTACTCTCCCTCTCCCTTCCTCTATTTCTCTCAAAAATCAATAAAAACATTGTAAAGTAAATAAAGTATACATATGGAAACCTATGGAATGAGATAAAATATTTGCAAATCATATGTCTGATACATGTTTCCTATCCAGGATGCAAAAGAATTCCTACAACTCACTCAAATTGAATTCATTTTAGCCCCAAGAGGGATGGTTTTAAAAGTTATAATTCAGTCTGTGCATTTCTTTGATGCCAGCTCAGCCCTAGGTTTTTATGCACTAAAGCATTGCAGGGAGACCCGAGTGCTGGGCGCCCTAGATCCTGGTCTTCGCAGCCTGGGAAGCCAGTTCAGACTAGAGCTGTCAGGTAATCCTGGGCCATGTTAATGGGAGCTTGAGCTGACTAAGGAGAGAAGGGCTGAATAAGACGAAGGCAGATTGTAAGACCTTCCGTCTTTAGATTGAAAGCCTTCTCAAAGGCAGACTAGAACCAAACCAGTGTTGGGGGACTTGGCATATAGGTCACTAGCTGAATATATCAGAGATCTCAAGTAGTCATCACATCCCACTGCTTCACCAAAGCAGCCCTGCTGAGTTAGGGCCTCAGGACCCTACACACCACTCTCCAAGCAGTCAGAAGGTGTATGAGACGAAGCTTAGTTGCCATGTTTGACCTATTAGGCCATAAATATTGTTTTGTATTAGTCTTCTTCTTATGTAGTGTAATCCCAACTGGAATTGTGATCTAGGTGTCTGTGAAGAGAACTCTAGAGCTTTCTGTGCCCTCGTACATAATATATCAGTTATAGAAATTATATTTTAATTTAGATTTAATTCTCACCCCAATATACCCATACAAAAAGCATGAAGGGACCCACCTGTCACTTTGATATCCCCCGTGGCTTTGGCAATGTTGTTCTCAATCATACAGGAGTATGTGTTGTTGATTGTGACATTGTAGAGTACAGATACAACCTTCATGGTCACATTCTCAGAATTCAGCTCAAAGCTGGTATTGGAGACTTCTGAGAAGTTGGTTCTTCGGTCAACTTGGGATGTCCAGACCACTGTAGGCTGGGGGAACCATCGGGGAGCCTCACATCGAAAGCTCTCTGAGCTGGCATTGTAGTCCACATCCATCTTTGGGATGCTGAAGGCTGCAGGGTTGAAGGTCAGAAAGGGCTGATGTCAAGGTCAGAAAGAGAAGACAATATAGCCTTTGAAGAACTAGGTCTTAAATACACCGTGATTTCTATCATTGAGGTGACTCAGAACTTCACTTCCCCAGTGGGCTCTCTGTGTATGTCCCATTGTACTGTAGATGCAAATAATGATCTGCTCATGATATCGTTGTACATCACAATTCTGGCCAATGTCAGGAACTCCACAGACATAAGTTCTAGGTTCAATTGTTACAACAGGTAAATTCTCCAAGTAAGAGGAGTTCCAGTGATTACAAAAAAAGTTTATCCATTAGGGAAATTGGGTGTTTCCCCAGGGACCTGTGAAGTTCTCTGAACTTTACACTGAGTGGCCAGATTATTATGACCACCCCATCAGTACTTCATTGACACTTCCTAAAATACTGAATATTGAAAACTTCCTAAGCAAATACCCTCAAGGTTTTATTATTATTATTATTTGCATAATTAATTCACTTCATTGTACTGATGGGGTGGTCACAATAATCTGGCCACTCAGTCTATATATAGATATATAGATATACAGATGAGAGAAGGAAGAAACAGTATTCACCTGTCACTACAATATATTATTTAAATAATGTATGTGAAAATTCAGAAGAAGCTAGAGTTCAGAACAAAAGATGTTAAGACCTAGTATAATGGGCTCCTTTTGGAGTTGGTGTGGGTCTTGGACAGCAAGGATGGCTGCTAACAGACTTTGAGGGTCTTGTCTGATATTAATCACTCATGAGCGTAAAAGCATGATATTTCATCAGCTAACTGCTCTTTAGCCCCAAATAGGTTTTGGCCCTTTCTATCCCTCTGCCTAAAAATAACTCACCTCCAGTTTTATACTCCAGGTTAGCATTCCCCTTGCCTTTGGAAGTGTTGATGTAACATTTATAGGTGCCAGCATCTGTGAGTTGCACATTTTTCAGCCTCAGAGAAGCATTGCCAACTCTCACTTGATCAGCAAACACGGCTGTCCGGCCTCTGAACATCTCATTCTGGTCTGACAAGTCATCTTTGCCTTCTTTGAACTCATGGACGAAGCCCATAACACCTTCCTTTAGCCACTGTATCACGATATCAGAAAGTTTGATGTCAGGTTCAAAAGTGCAGCTCAGGATTCCGTCCTCCCCGATGTTCCCAGCCGAGGTGAGAGTCGTGACTGAGATGGAGTGTGTGCCTGCAATTTAGGAAGTAAGGGTCAATGCCAAGGAAAACTTTGGAACTTCTGTCACCAAACCCTTCATTACTAAAAGCCAAACAGAGACTTCTGTAACAAATTAGGAAGACAGAAGGGCAGGAGAGGCATAGGAAAGAAGACGTAAGAAGGATAGAAAGCAGGAAGACATAGTTTGTTTTTTATAGCTACAGCGATCTAAAATAAACAATAGCTTTTGGGGACCAAGTAACCCAATCCTGGGGAGACGATGAGAGGAGGCCATGTTGGATTTGGGGTTTAAAGATGAGAACTCAGGTCCTGGCATTGTCATTTTGTATGTGTGTGAGCTTGAATAAGTCATGTAACCTCTCTGGATCTCAGAAAAATGGAGGTAATGCTATCTATCCTGACTATCTTAAAGGATTCCTGTAAGGATCAAATCAAATGATTATGAACTTGACTTAAAAATTGTAATTGCACATATAAGGTATTGTTATTCATAGTTAACCAGAAATGGTGTAGAAGTAAAACCTCATGTTAACCGAATGTGACTAGGAGTTCTGAAGAACGTCAGACTCTAAAGTGCTGTTACTTTTATCTTTATTTGAGTGATGAAGAAGCTAAGCGGAGAGAAGATAAGTGACTTGGTCAAGGTTATAGTGCCAGCTATGGCATGATGAAGAATGATACTTAACTAAATTATTTTTTTTTGGCCTAAGATAGAAGATATCCCCTCCTCTCCAAGCACATCACCAACAGAATATGAATCATGCAGCCAGCTGTGTCCACTGCCTTTTCCGCACTTGCCCAGCCGATAGCCCACTCAGTCTATGAAGGACGGACCAGCCCTTCTTTCTGCACTGGGGCTGCTGATGGGGACGCCTGTGGGACTGATTCAATGAACTGAATCTTCTTCTTTTTAAAAAAATATATTTTATTGATTTTTTACAGGGAGGAAGGGAGAGGGATAGAGAGTTAGAAACATCGATGAGAGAGAAACATCGACAAGCTGCCTCCTGCATACTCCCCACTTGAGATGTGCCCACAACCAAGGTACATGCTCTTGACCGGAATCGAACCTGGGACCCTTCAGTCCACAGGCCGATGCTCTATCCACTGAGCCAAACCAGTTAGGGCGAACTGAATCTTCTTGAGAGGCTCCTTCTGGGTATGGATGTGAAGCCGAGATGAAGATGAGTCTTTGAGCCCAAGATGACTGTGGGCCAGACACAAAAAGTAGGGGGGTGGGAAGACCATGAAAGAAAGATGAAGAAGGTGCCCCCATCCCCAGAGCTGTCGTAGATCCTGAGGATTTTCAGGTCGAGTTCCATCCCAATCTCTGAGTATCCTTTAATACCTTATATTAAAATGGTCTTCACTAACCTCTTCTCCTTAAAGCCAGAAAAATGGGTGCTGAGCGCCTCCCAGCTTCCTTATTGCAATTCCTTCCTCTTATCTTTGCCTCCATCCAATATAGTTTACATGCATTAGTCTTATAGGCAGAGCTTAAAGAACAATATGAACATGTTAGTTTTCTAATCGCTAGCCTTTCATGACTCCCAAGGACTGTGGAGTCAAGTTCAGACTACCCAGCATGGCCTTCAGACCTAAATACTGCATGGCACATTGGAAATGCTCATTAATTGTTACCTTTTCACCTTCATTTCCCACTGCTTTCTTTCAGTCTATATTGTCTATTCATATCAAGTGATTTATTGATTTTCTGCTTTCAATGGAAAAATACACAAGCATACTTGGTATTTTTCAAATGTCAGAGGTAACATTATGGACATGAGGATATTCTCTCTTGCCCACAAGGGGTTAGAATTGTTTAGTTGGGCCCTAGGCCTTTATAAAGTAGATGAAGGTAATGGATGAGGGACAGACCTGAAGAAGCTAAGCTAGATGGGTTTATATTAGAAAGAGAGATACTGATGGAAGAAAAGTTATAAGTAAAAAAAGGCAGAGGAAACACAGGTGCACAGGCTGGATTGGGGGGCTGTTTGGAGGCTTAGAGTGCAGGGAATAGAGTCGGGAGCAGCTGCCATGCATGGCCATGCAGGTGGGAGGTTTCGGAGAGAAGTCATGAGAGAGGATGGTGCGAAGCTTTACTGTGTGATATGAATGCGAAACACCCCTTTCCCCACCTTGGCTAATCCTGGTTATACCAGTTATTATTTTCACACCCCTGTTCATCTTGCACCTCCAATTTATAGTTTCCTCCTCTCCTATCATCAGCTCTCCGAGTTCTGCTGATATTCAAGGCTGTTCAGATGGCAGCCTCTCATGAAACCCTCCTTTGATCTACCAGGACAAAATGAATAGACTCTGTCTTTACTGTCCCTGAACACTTTCCTGTGCCTTTATTATAGCAGCTGTCTCCCCTCTACCTTGTCTCCGGTCTCTATCTGGCACTAATCTGTAGGCTTTTCAAGGGCAGAAACTGTTTGAATCATATCTGTAATTCCTATACTGCTGTGATGATTAATTTTGTGTGTCACCTTTACTAGGCCACAGAGCGCTCAGACATTTTGTCAGATACTCTGGGTGTGTCTGTGAGGATGTTTCTGGGTGAGGTTAAGATTTGAATGAGTAAGCAGAGCAAAGCAGATCACCCTTCCTCTGATGGAAGCCTTAGAGGTGGGCCACCTGGGGCCTGAGGGGACTTCCCCGCCTCCAGACCTGTGAGAAAATAAACGTCTGCCATTTAAACACCAGGTCTATGGTATTTTGTTACGGCAGCTTGAGTGAAAAATATGTATTTGTTCAGTGAATGGATAAATGAATGGAAGTCAGTAGAAATCAAGGGACTGTTTAATAGTTCTACTCAAAATGATTATGGGAGTGAGGAAGATTTGACAGGATTACCACATCTAAATTTGGGGGAGATGTGAGCCAGTGAAAAAGAAGGCAGTGAGCCTGGCCAGCGTGACTCTGTGGTTGAGCATTGACCTATGAACCAGGAGGTCATGGTTCAATTCCTGGTCAGGGCACATGCCCGGGTTGTGGGCTTGATTCCCAATGTGGGGTGTGCAGAAGGCAGCTAATCAATGATTCTCTCTCATCATTGATGTTTCTCTCTCTCTCTCCCTCTCCCTTCCTCCCTGAAACCAATAAAAAAAAGTATATTTTAAAAAAAGCAATGAAAATACACAGAGATTCTCAATAAAACTGTGGGGCAAATATAACTATATTAGAGTAAGGGTAAATTTGACTGTAGTTTATAAAGTGCCATTAAAGTTGATTTGAAAAATTACTTTTCAGGCCAGGACCGGTATGGCTCAGTGGATGGAGTGTCGGCCTGCGGACAGAGGGGTCCCAGGTTCGATTCCGGTCAGGGGCATGTGCCTTGGTTGTGGGCACATCCCTAGTTGGAGATGTGCAGGAGGCAGCTGGTCGATGTTTCTCTCTCATCAATGTTTCGAACTCTCTGTCTCTCTCCCTTCCTCTCTGTAAAGGATCAATAAAATATATTTTAAAAAAATTACTTTTCAGGAAAAAATACATAATTAGCACAGTTTATGGAGAGAATGAAATGGTAATGACATATCTTAGTTCGGTAATTGTGTTACCAAATCAATTGTAAGGCGTTGGCCTTGAGCCCACAAGTGGAGGATTTGTTGGATGCTCCCTTAGAGAACTTAATGAGTAAAAGTAGCAGCCGGGGGAGCCTGAGGGACCACTGTGGGCTCAAGACCATTTAAGGTTGCATTACAGATGTGGCAGATGGAATGCGTGTAATGTTGATTAAATCCCACCCTCCCCATAGCCAATCAAGAGGAGGAATAAAGGCCTGTGAGATCTTGAAAAACCATGAGGACCAAGCCATTGCTTTGTACCCAGAAAGCAGTCAATAAACACTTACTTGTTAGGTGAATAAATGATGATAAAAAGGGATAACATACAATTTAATATGCAAGCAACAGGAAATAAATATTGCTTCTCACAAAAAAGAAATCTATATACAAACTTGCAAACAAATACTGTCTCAAGGAGCGGTGTTCTAGGGAACACAGACTGGTCTGATAGGACTCTCCAGGCCTCATAGCCACCAACGGCTCTTGTGTGATTTGGTGAGCCGCAGGGCTGTAGGAGATGAGTTTAAAGCAGCTATTTTTAAAAAATGTTTTTATTGATTTTCAGAGAGAGGAAGAGAGAGAGAGAAACATCAATGACGAGAGAACCATTGATTGGCTGCCTCCTGTATGCCCCCTACTGGGGATCGAGCCCTCAACCCCGAAAAATGAGCTGCCCTTTGAAAGGACTCAGTAAGACAGGTTCTGCAGCGTCCAGTAGCATAGAGGGCATACTGGAAGCCTTCAGCAGACGGTCACTCAGCATCTTCTGGAACGTAGCTGTCCAGATGGGCACCACAGCACATGGCTTAAAGATGGAAACACATAGGTTTACGCCTGTGCCAGGGGAGCCTGGGTTGGAACCTGTGCGTCCCACTGTTGCCAGAGAAGAGAGCAGGGTTGGTGGTAGCAGTTGCTTCTGCGAGAAGAAACTAGAAAGGATGCTGGGCCGGACTAGATAAAGGCACACGGTAGGGAAGTGGCAGCAGAGCATAGTGTTTGAGAACAAGGCGCAGGTATCAGGCTGTCTGGGTTCAAATCCCAGCTCTGCCACTTACTTGCGCAAGTTTTCTAACTTCTTTATCCCATAGCTTTTCATCTATAAAATGGGATGTTTAATAACAGTAGTTCCCTCAATGGTCTAAATGATACCACGCAGGTAAAGAGCTTCATATAGTACCCAATTTGCCACACGTTAAACCTTCAGTCAGTGGTATTGATAACTGTTATTAACTAGAATCATTTGGAAAGATTGCAGATTAGAGTACCAGGAGGAAAGAAACGGTTTACTAAGTACTTTACTTATAGTCACTCATTGTAAGCCTGATAAAACCCTGGGAGATAAGAACGATCATTTTATGAATGAGGATAAGGAGGCTCTGTGGGATTAAATGGCTTTCCTAAAGCCCTTTAAGTAGCGAGTAGTAGAGCTAGTGTCGAGCTCCATCTTATCTGGTGCTAAGCCTGTGCTCTTTCTCCCAGGTCCTGCTGCTCTCCAGGGCCAGACTGAGATATGTAGAGAGCCTACTCACTGAAACAGTGAGCCCACTCACCTCTTATAAACATAGAAAAATTACAAACTATAAAACAAGTGTAAGAAAAGCCAATAGCTGTTCATTTTCTCAGATGAGTACAATTTTTTAAAATATCAATTTTGTTCCAAACAATTTGTTCAATGCCCCTGTTTTGGTGCCACAGGCACATGCCTGACTGGCTTACTGAGTAGCCTGTAACTTTTACCCAGTGTCCAAAGATGGAGCATTTGTGTCCTGTGGCTTCCTGCCCTGGCCTCCCTAACTTCAGAGGGGGCCTGCCTTGGTGTGGCCGGGAAATTGTGCAAGTGTCAGGAGGTGGTATACGAATGCATAAGTAAGAGCAAACTCTGAATAGCACTGATGGTGTCACCATAAATAATAATGGCAGCCGCCTATTACACACACGCGTCAGGCACTGTACAAATCTTTGTCATTTAGTCCCCATAACTACTCTGACTGCCTTACCAGCGAGGAAACTGTCTGGAAAGTTAAGTTATATCCAAATGGACATAGACCATTGGTGTCAGACCAGAGACTAGCGCAGTGATGTCGAACCTTTTGAGCTCGGCGTGTCAGCATTTTGAAAAACCCTAACTTAACTCTGGTGCCGTGTCACATATAGAAATTTTTGATATTTGAAACCATAGTAAAACAAAGACTTATATTTTTGATATTTATTTTATATATTTAAATGCCATTTAACAAAGAAAAATCAACCAAAAAAATGAGTTCGCGTGTCACCTCTGACACGCATGTCATAGGTTCGCCATCACTGGACTAGACCGTCTGTCTGATTCCTAACCTCTCCCACCACATGGAGCTGCTCAAAGTCACCCAGTGAGTGAGTGAGCGACAGCACAGGGACCAAGTAGGGTCAGGGGCCTTTCCGCTGCCTCTCCCTCCTTACACGTCACCTGGGATGACAGCATGCCCTCAGTGGAGGAGAGTGACAGAGAAAAGGCAGCTGAAACTATAAAGTCCTGAAGTGACAGCTCTGGCCACAGACGGAGTTCAAATACACGTGTTGGCCTGAGTCAGACAGCTGAAGGGAAATGGAGCCAAGCACTTGCCTCAACGCAGACAGCTGCCGACCAGCTCACCCAGTGTCTTAATTAATGTGGCTTAAATAATAGATGCTTTTGAGACACAGAAGAGGAGGAAAAAGACCGTTCCTCGCAGCTGCCGTCAGATAGCTGTCTTCCGAAGCGCACCATCCACGTTTCCTACCTGGAACCACATGGAACGACAGCCACAGCCTGTCTTCTCTTGCCCTGAGCCCCCTGTGTGCAAAGACTTGCTATTCTTTAACAGGTCGGCTGAGGCTTCATTGCAAAGGAACCATCCGCCAGGCCAGCCATTGCTAGAACGGCTCAGCCCTGCAGCACTTCACCTCTGACCCCAGAACACCTTGAGCGCTGTCTGGTAGATAGAGCACTGTGATAAGCGTTCCATTTGGTTCTCTCAACCGCCTGGTGATGCAGACATTGCTTGCTCCATAAACGCGGAAACTGAGGCCCACAGAGATGAGTGACTAATGCGAGGAGAATGCAGTCAGTAAGGGGGAGGCCCAGTGCTCTACTCCCAGGCTTTCTGGGT
>NW_006290034.1:9879555-9883283 GCF_000327345.1 Myotis davidii
GGGGGCTCAGCGGTGAGTGGTGAACGGCTTGTGGTGACGCAGGAAATCACATACCTGAAATACCAAAGCCGATGATAAGGGCAATGGCTCCAGCCAGCACAATGATGATGCTAATAATGCTGTGGAGAGAGAGAAACAGGAAATTACTTCATTCCGTGCAATATGCTGATTTTCAACCTGGGCTCATCTCTGTCCTAAGAGGTGCTATCGAAAGCCCCTCAACTTTCTCTTCAACATATTCCTAGAAATAGGCACCTTAGGAAGGAATCTCGGCAATTCTGCCCCGTCCCCCTGGGGTATGAGGTAGGTTAAAGGAGTGGCCCTTTTGTTTGTTGTATCGTCTTTCTTTCCTGTGTCCAGACCAGGGAAGACCGTGCACAAAGACTGTTGGGATAAGACTGACGATACCTCTGTAGTGCAGGTGCCATTTGGGGGGAGCACTGGTCACACACCCAGCCCACCCTGAGCATTGCTGCCCATCCCTCTTGGAGCATTCACCTACCTGTTTCGTCTCCTCCCATGGACTTCAGACTTTGACCGTGGTCACGTTCACTTTGTACTCACTGTTCCCTAGACACTGCGTCCCATAGATCCTAAATAAGCGGGACCTTATTTTCTCTTATTAACAATAATACATACTAATTACCGAAAGGTTAGAAAATACAAATAAGCAAATATTCCATCAGCCAGACATAACCACTGTTAACTTCTTACTATGTCGCCTGCCAATTTCCAGTGACCAGATTAACAAATGGCATTTGGGAAACAAACAAGGAAGTATTGCTTACATTTACTGAGCGCTAGCATTATGTGGCAGACGTGTTCCAGGACCATCTGGGGCTTATGTCATTTCTCCACACGCCAACCTTGTGAGGTAAACAAAGTCATCAGCTCCGTTTCACCCATGAGGCAGTGACGGGGAGGTTAAGCATCTTCCCTAAATTCACACGGATGGAAAGTGGCAGAGCTCGGATTGGACTCTCTCTCTCTCTCTCTCTCTCTCTGGAATCTGCACTTGCCTACTTCCCACACTGTCTCCCAAGGGTGGGGGCTCACAAATGGGGTGTGTCACTCCTCTCTGTTCAGGGGAACCCAGGGGCCACCAGCTTTAGCCGGGGAGAGTGACAGGCAGAGCAGGAGGTGTGCGTCAGAGCTGGTGTGTTGCAGAGCAGTTCCTGGGAAACTTGCCCATCGCTGCTCGCCCTGGTGCATAGGTCCTCAGGCCAGTGTCCCCAGCCACACCCTCTCGCTGCTGGCAGCTCACACTGCCCACAACCACACGATGTTACTCAACAGGCAGGACAAAAGAAAGGCACAGGGAGGCGAAGAATGATGCTATAGAGAGGGGAAGCACGGGCATTTCACTTCCTGCCCTGAATAGGCTCGTTGTACCCAGCTCCCATTGGCTCAGGGCTGGGCCTACAAGGAACAGTTTGGGTAAACAGTTCCCCTGGAGGTCAGGTCCTCATGAGGTCCAGCCGGAGGGGCAGCACTTGAAGAAGCAGAATGGAGCTTTTAATACTAGGGCATCTGCAATTGATCCCAAGAGGAGACCGCATATGACCGCTTCTCCTCTGTTTACACAGCTCGCTGCAGCCTCAGTTCTTACTGGACCATGCGTGTGAGAACAGCTAGACAAACTCACAGCAAGAGGCCCTGTCTGGCTCTCTCAACCACTGAGTCAGGCAGCAGACTTGCATTTGTGACCCTGGGATTGACCTGCCTTGGGGAAATGACTTCAACTCTCTCAGACTCAGTTTCTTTATCTTTAAAATGGGAATAAGAATAATTCCTGCTTTACCTGCTATAAAGGTGTTATGGGTTGAAGTGTGTCCCCCCCCCCCCCCCCCCCCATCCCAAATTCTTACTTTGAAGTCCTAACCCCAGTGCTCAGAAAGTGACTTTATTTGGAAATAGGTTTGTAGCCAGTGTAATTAGTTAAGATGAGGTCATGCTGGAGTAGAGTGGACCCCTGATCCAATATGACTCATGGGTGTTCTTATAAAAAGGGGAGAGTTGGACACAGACATGCACACACAGGGAACACACCACGCAAAGAGGAAAGCAGAGATCTGTAAGTCAAGGGACATCAAAGATGGCTGGCAGGTCACCAGAAGCCAGGGGACAGGCATGGAACAGATGCCCCCTTCAGGAGCCAACCCAGGCGACACCTGGACTGCTCGCCTCCAGAGCTGCAGGACAGTAAATTCCTGTTGTTTAAGCGTCCAGTTCGCGGTACCTTGTGACAGCAGTGCCAGCAAACTAATACAAGAGGATTGCTTTAAGATCAAATGATGTAGTTGACAATGAATGTTGCATGATCCATTAAGGGCTACTCATATATTACTCTTTATTATTAAAAAAGCTGAGTTGGCCCTGGCCAGGTAGCTCAGTTGGTTAGAGTTCGTTCCCATATGGGAGGTTGCAGGGCGTGTGCGGGAGGCAACCAGCCGATGTGTTTCTCTCACATTGATCCCCTGTCAGGGCTCATACAGGGATCAAGGAATGGATGCATAAATAAGAGGAACAACAAATTGATGCCTCTCTAGCTCTCTCTCAAATCAATTTAAAATTTTTAAAAGAGCTTAATTGCACCTGCCTGATTAAATTTATTAGGAAAAGCTAATGACTTAAACCTGGAGAATAACCCGGCTGATAATAATAAAAATATCATAGTATTTTGATACATCAAAGTAGCAGGCCCCAGCCTTGGTGCTCAGGGTTCAGTGTGCATTTTCACATGTGTTTGAATCATCCAGTCCTGTTCTCTCCTTCCTTTCTCTTTTGTCCCTTCCCTGCGCCTGCTCACCCCCTTGCCTCCCAGCATTAGGGCAGCTCTCCTGTCAGGTAGCCCCGCGCGCAGTCTGTCCACATTGCCAGGGGCAGCAGTGACTTCAGAATTTCTCTATGACAGCAGCTTAGGGGTTGAAAGTGGGAAATGGGGTGATCACTGAGGCTTCCAGACCCAGCCTGCACAGTGCCAGTCCCAGCACCACCACTTACTAATTGTGGGACCTCAACTTTGGGTCTTGCAAAGACTGAGTCAACCCATTTTACAAAATCACTTAGAAAAGTGCCTGGCACATAGGCAGCGTCTTTAAGTATTAGCTATTCTCTATGGTTTCTATAAGGATTAGCTATCCTCATTCTTGCTCTTCTGCCACGGTCACCTAACAAGCATGTGTTTCTAACTTAGTGCATGTTGCCTTGGTGGTGCTGATGGGTATTGTTGTGGGGCCTGCCCTGTGGGTCAGCTATTGAGCTATTGGCAAGAATGATGACAACACTGATGATCACGGTAGTCCTGGTGATAGTCTGAAAACTCCCAGTGCCCTCCTGTTTCCCTCATGATAAGATTCTACTCTGTGATGTAGCCCACAGAGTCTTTCAAAGGGTTCCCGTCCTCTCTCTGCAGACTGTCTCTCCCCACACTCCCCCTGGGTCCCCCCTGGCCTCCTGCACTCCAGCCATGTTAATCACCATAGACCCACCCCACCACAGATATGCTGTCCCCCACCCTCTCCGTGGGGGGCTGGACAGCAAGGACACGGAGCAGATACCTGTACGCTCACCAGTAGGGATGGGACAGTGGAGGCTGGGAGCTCATCTCCCTCCCCGAGACCCACGCTTCCCCTGCTATGGACACAGAACCCATCTGTCAGCAGGTTCCCTTTCTAAGCAGGATCACCTTGAGCTTTGTTCTGAACTGCTGTTCCCTCGGGGAACCG
>NW_006290034.1:9883361-9888041 GCF_000327345.1 Myotis davidii
TGCTGCTTATTAATTTTTTAAAACGATGAATAAAATATTTCACATAAGGTGTTCTTACACTGCCTTTTGGTTTTCACTTCCCCAGCATAATTTCCAATAGCTATGTTACAGGAAATTTTTAATGCAAAACTAGGTCTTCTAACCACTGCGTTGGCATTCACAGGGCACAGTGGTTACTCTGCACAGAAGGGCCCAGACGCGAGTCAGTGCTTCCGGAGGGTTTTTCACGCAGCGAGTATTTATTAGTGCTCACCACGCGAAAGACACTGTGCGGGCTAAGGGGAGGAGACACAGGGAGGCAGTCAACAAGGGCCTGCCCTCAGGAATCACAGTGCAATCCAGGTAAAACACATACGCACACGCACACGCACACGCATGCCGCTGTAATAGCACAAGACAGAATGCAGCTGGGGCTTCAGTAAAGAGAAGAGCATGTTCTCACAGGAATTCAAAGTGCATTTCCATGAACTAGTTTCAAAGAAAGCAAAGAGGCTTTATTCAGGGATATATTTAGCAATTCGTGCTGCTACCTCCTCTCTCTCCAAAGCAGACACACAGAGAGCAGGGTGGTTCTGCTGCCCTGGACGGGTCAGGACCAAGTGCTCTGGGCTGGGAAGAGGTGCTTTCCAGGGGCACAGAACTCAGAGCCACCAGGGAGGGACCAGCCTTGCACCCCGGACTCTGCCATCCGAGTGGCCCTTCTCCCCTCCTTTTTGTGTCTATCTGCAGCACTCGAAAGAAATTAGGTATTTCAGTTAAGAAATGGTATATTGTGCTCCTAAAAACCTCACATTCTATAAAATTGCGCTATAAAGGTAACAGGGCTGACGGGAAAACAGAAGGTTAAGGTGAGGGCAGATCACTGAAAACCCGTGTGACTGTAATGGGTCTCTAACGGAAACAGTAGCTGGTACCTCGGGATAACTTGCACGGCCAAAGTAGGCAGTGCAGTAGGGCCGGAAGCTGCTCAGGGATGTCACACATGTGCAGAGCCCTGGCCGGGTGGGTCAGTTGGTTGAGCGCCGTCCTGTACACCAAAAAGTTGTGGGTTTGATCCCTGGTTGGGTGTGTACGGGAGGCAACTGATCAATGTTTTTCTCTCACATCAATATTTCTCTCTCTCTCCCTCAAATTAATAAAAACATATCCTCAGGTAAGGGTTAAAAAATGCACAGAAACAACTGAGCAGAAACTCTGACTTAGGGTGCTGTGAGCCAGTGAAGTTGGGGTACAGAGGGAAGGACACCCTGGGACGTGCAAGGCCAGGATGTGCTTCTGGGGGTGGGGGGAGTGCTCCAGAAGCAGGTGCTCATGTAAAATGGAAAGAAACAAAGAACTGAAAGCCACACGGAGCCCTTCCCAGTGAAGCTGTCATTCTTCTCTGCTGTTTCAGCCCCCTTGCCTTGGGGAAGATGCGTGTGAATCAACGCAGCTTCCATGATATAACTGTCCTCACTCCCCTGTGTCCCAACCGTGTATGAGCTAATCGGCGCTATAGAAACACACACTGCAGCAGGCAGGCTGTTACTGGATTTCCAAGAAATAAACTGGGATGGAGAGACCTATCTTTTAAGGACAAACTCTCGCTCTCCCTGAGGTCCATGAGGATGATAAAACAAAAACGCCAATGCTGATCGGGCACGGTGTGTGTGTGCCAGTGCTACCTATACATACAGTGTCTCATTCATCCTTCATTCAGCAATGCTATGCGTTAGTATCACTCTCATTGCCTTTTTACATATGGGGAAACTGAGGCTTAGCCTAAATAACTTACCAAACTCTCACAGCTAGGAAGTGGGAGAGGAGAGCCAGGTCTCAAACCCAGGAGCCTAATGGGCGAGCCTGTGCTCCGAAGAACCATACTTCTAGAAAAAGTCCCATGTGGCAGGCAGGAGGCCAACAGTTCAGAAGGCCTCCCTCATCCGCATCCCTGCATAGCTCCCATAGCTCCATTGCAGAAAACAAGGGCTTCTGGGTCTGCTTCGTACGGAGCGCTCTCATTCTGGAAGACATACGGCCTCAAGCATGAACGGTTTCTACGGTCTCTCGTTCCTGCCTCCGTCTCAAATGCTGACAGAACTGAGAGGTACACATTCCTCTAGATCATCCGCCTTCTTCCACTGCGTCTCCCACAAAGGATCCACCCTGGGAAAACTAGATGACGTGCGCACACGTGTGATTAATCTGAATAAGTTCTACTTTAAAATTAAATATACCAAGCAGAATGTTTGAGTAAATCAAGTAAATGTTTGGAAAAAAATCAGACATATTACTTTATTCGTAAACTGAAAAAGTGACTAGGTCTATAAACTGAAAAAGTGAAGACATTGATTTCAGCCTGTCCAAAAAGTCTTTCTCTCTCTTTTTCCCCATAAAAGGAGAAAAAGCGTTATTTTTAAACACTATGTGGAACAGAGCATGTGTTCTGTAACCATTTTTTTAAATATTGATTAGTATGGGTTCTAGGTTTCTGAGACGCTTAGATTATTGTCTATTCAGTATTTTTTCTCCTGAAGAATCTTTTATTTTCTGTAGAGAATGTTTCCTCTCCTCTGCATGCCTCTCCTTTTTTTCTTTGTGCTGGCGAATCAAGGCCAGCTTTGATCCAGGGGCAGGAGAACATGAGCATGAAGAGTAGTAACTGGAGGGTCAGGAAGAGATTGACAAGGAGATGCCATCTGGGCCTATTCTCCATCATTCTGCAAGGAGTGAAGCCAGTAGGCGAAAGTTCTAGGAGGTTAGATTGAGCTTTATGTACAGAGAAACTTCCCAACAGAGCTCTCTGATACTTGCCTGAGACCGAAGAGTTACGTCATTAGATGCGTGTGTACAAACAAGGGCTGAGAAACCACTTAGGGAGAGATGTGGGCAGGGGAGAGTTTCTGGCACCAGGTAAGGGTGGGACCATTTTGAAAGTCCCTTTCTGATGCAGACAGTTGTATGATTCTGTACTGATCTTCCCTGAGGTTTCCTCTCGCCTTGCCCTCGTCATAGTTAGGTGTTCTGATATGGTCCCGAAAACCTTGGTTAATAGCATAACAGTGATAGCTGATATTAACTGAGTACATGACCTCACTTATCTCATTCAATCCCTACAACAACCCTATGAGATAGGTACTTCTATCTTTGCCTTATGGATGGGGAAACTGAGGCCTAATATTAAGTAACTTATCCAAGGGCTCACCCCCAGAGAAATTAGAGCAGGATTGGCCTTGGGTCAGAGACTCCCTCGTCCATGGCTTTCATTATGATGCCATATTTTATGTAAACCCAAAGCTTTGCAAGCCTAGGATTCAGATCAGTTTCCAGGCTCATGTTCTGTGCCGCTGCCCCTGTGGAAGGACAACTCGCCCCATTATTCATTGATTGAAGAAGTCCATCTCTGTTAGGAGGGATCTTTTGTCTGAGACTCTGGAAGGAAAACTAGAAGGAGCGTCTCAGCTGGAAAAACACAGAATATTAAGAAACAGACACCTTTCCCTGAACAGTATTTGAGTTTGCAGCAGAGCCATTCCATTATTTTCTTAAGCCTGTGCCGTCTGTAACTGCTCCCCTGATGTCCATGCAGCACACTCCGGCATTTCATCAGCCTTGTTCACTGTTTCTCAGAGGCACAAGCAAAGCGAGACAGAAGTCCATGCAAGGTGATTACTAGTCCTTTCCCTAATCATACCTGCATTTCCCCTTCCTCCTTATTCTCACTACAGAGAAGAAAACATTTCCAAAAGATTCTTGCAGGGCAACATCCCGTTGTGTTTAATAACACACACGCTTCAAACCCTTTCTGAACCTCCCAGACGTGGCCGTGCTGTTAGAAGAGCCGGGTATCCCCTAAGCAGCCTGTGTGGTCTGGACTGAAACAGCCTAATTGTAAGTCTCCAAACTGGAGTTTAGGAGAGATTTCCAGGGGTGCTCACAGCACCTGCAGTGTGGTTTGGCTGCTAATTAGCACTTCCTTTTCAAATTGGCTGCTGTCACACACAGCCCCCTCCTACCTGTCTCACCTTGTCCCCTCAGCCCTCCCCACCCGCCTCCTCAGGCCCATCAGGGCACTGCTCAGTGACAGCCTGGTCATTTCTGGGATGGACGAAACAAAGAGAAGGCACTGCTATTTCCCCCACCTCCCTTGCCCTCATCAACTCCCCAGAGAGCCTGGAGTTCGATGGGAGCAGGGGGCTTGCACACCTGAGCAGCGCTGCAATTCGCCCCATACCGGTGTCCAGATTAAACAGCTCCACAGGACTGTTGTAAGGGTCTAAAGAAACAAGCTAACCTATCTAATAAAAGAGAAACATGGTAATTAGCGTACGACCGCTACCCTTCCCATTGGCTAATCAGGGCAATATGCAAATTAACTGCCAGCCAAGATGGCGGACAGCACCCAGGCAGCTTAAAGCGAACATGAGGCTTGCTTGCTTCAGTGACGGAGGAAAACAGTGTTCCCTGCCTGCTTCGAGCTTGCAGTTTGAAACATTGTTACAAATATAGAAGCTAAACAAAACCCCAGAAACCTGCTTTCAGCCAGCTGGGATCTCAGAGCTGGAGTTGAAACAGTGTTTGGATTATAGAACCCAAATAAACCAGATACCTGCTTTCAGCAGCAGAGGTCTAAGAGCTGGAGCCAAGCCTCAGAGCTAAAGCTGGCCCAGAATTTAAAAAAAAAAAAAAAAAAAAAAGGAA
>NW_006290034.1:9888963-9894122 GCF_000327345.1 Myotis davidii
TGCTCTGAGCCTGACCAGGGGCTGCACCTAGGGATTGGGCCTGCCCTCTGCCACCCGGGAGCAGGCCTAAGCCAGCAGGTTGTTACCTCCCGAGGGGTCCCAGACTGCGAGAGGGCAGACGAAGCCAGCAGGTTGTTACCTCCCGAGGGGTCCCAGACTGCGTGAGGGGCCAGGCGGGGCTGGGGGACCCCCCTCCTCCCCCCAAGTGCACAAATTTTTGTGCACGGGGCCTCTAGTTAATGTATAAATATTAGATGTTATTTTGAATTGTAAATGTTGATTCTTATTTTTACCCCTTGGCCCTACCCCAAATTTAAATGACTTCTTACTGCTTACAGATTCAAGTTCAAACTAAGCCTAGAAGTTAAGACTCTCCCCAGATACCGCAAGCTGTTTGTCCAACGTCTTCCAGCTCCTCTCTGGCCACCCAAAGCGGGCCCCATTCAAAGCCTGGCTTGGCTCCGACTTGCCTCTGACCTCGCTCCTGAACCCAGCCTGGAGCATGCGTCTTCTCTGTCCTTCGTGGATGAAAGGGGTGGGGTTGGAGGTGGATCTCAGAAGGCTGGGCTCCAGGAGAGAGGAGAGCCAGGCACTGGGGTTTGGGATGGAGCTGGGAGGCGGGAGCTGGAACTGAGAAGCTCTGATGGGGAAGGACAGGACAGGCTGTCTCTGGGGAGAGCACATCTCCATGATTCCTCTCTCCCCATCCGTCACCGTGATCTGGGCAGCAGGCAGATGGATGGCCTGCAGAGTTCCAGTGATCTGCAATCTAGATGACTCAGCAGCACCCGAAAGCACAGTGACTGCTGGACTTGTCACCCTTTTGGTGCCTATAGGAGGTCCGTGCTGTCACTGACCACGTTCAAAGACATGCTTGGGCTGTCTCCTCTCAGGAAGCCTAGCCCTGGGTCAGTTCTGTAGATTCATCAATAAAGCTGGGAACGGGCACATGTCGCCCTCAGAGCTCTTCCCTACCAAAGCACCTATCCCTGTCTTAGCAGACTGATGCCTGTGTTCCCAAATGGGAGACAGGGTCCTATTTGTAGGCCCCAGGCTTCTGTCACTCACTCTCTCCACTTCAGTGACACCAGAAAATCTCCCCCCCAAAGAGCAGACCAGCGAACCTCGGAAACCACAGGGATATGTCTGCAGTCTCCCAAGGTCCTACCCGGAGTCCATGGCAAACCCTCACCTGCTGGGACACACGTTCTTATCTTTTAGACGTGGGCGCATACAGTGTTACTAACAGCAACGAGCACATTTGTAACCTTTGAGTAGCCATTTATGGGAGAAATTCTCATTTATCTTCCTCCTTAAAGGAAAATAATATTTTATAAAACTGTGGTGTGTGAAATCTTGCTATGAATTATTACAAAATGCCTTGGAGAGTTGGAAATAGAAGGCCTGGTTGGCTGGGGTCAGAAGGGAACCTGGAGAAGGAATTAATTGATAACAGCTGTATTTGAGTCCTTGCTACACTTCAGCCATTTCAGTCATTACTATCTACAAATGACTTTCACAGTAGAGATATCCTTCTAAAAGAAAAAAGGACATTTGCAGGGAATGAAAATTAAAATTTTTAGCAATAGTGCATAGAAATATCCTTAAAAGAAGTCATAATCTTACTAAAAATGTTTAAAATGCTGAATAAAATAAAATCACACACATTTTTGAACACTTGGTTTTGCTGGCAAGAAAAACAAGGAGATTTGCGGAGGCTAAAAGTGAAGCAAAAAAACATGACTCTAGACAGAGAAGGGGGAACTGAACACAGTGGCTGTCTACAAATTCCAGTGACAAAAGAGCCATCAGAATATCAGAGACACAGCCAAGGGCCCACGCAAGCTCGACAATCTAATTGGAGAACCACATGAGCTAGAGCCCTCCACTCCCCTATAGGCACCAGCCAAGTCCAATCTTGGCTTACATGTAACCTCATTTGGTCTTAGTTCTGGGTGAGGAGAAGAACGCTCCCTGAGATTTGAGGTCTGAATTTACATGCCTCCAGTCCTGAAGAACCCCAAACCAAAAATTAAGTCTAAAGGGTTCCTAGTTGGTAAAGTTCCAATGTTTAATAGAAGCAAAAGCAAAGAATCTCTGAAGAAATGCGTTCTCCACCCAGGCCTCAAAGGATTTCAGCAAAGAAACTTCCCCAAATACAAGCTTATAATAAAAAACCCCTAAGGGTACAAGAAAAAGGCACCATGAACAGAATAAATAAAAAGGCTTCAGATATTGAAACCATTAGATACAGAATATAAAATAAGCCTTCTTAATGTGTTAAAATAAATGAGTAAAGGAATGGAAAGCTTGAATAAGGAACAAAAGATGAAAAAAACTGACCAGATAAAGATTTGAAAAAGAGCCAAACAGAACATCTAAGAAATGAAAAATAAAGAATTGAAATTTAAAACTCAACCGGACACATTAACTAGTAGAATGGATACAACTGAAAGAGAGAATTGCTTAAGCAAAAGAGTTGAAATATTAAATATTAAAGAGAGGGTAAGACACACGAAGACCAAAATGAGAAATTTTAATATTTATATCTAATCAAAGGTCCAGAAAGACAGAATACAGAGTTAGAGAGAAGCAATAAATGAAAAGAAAAAGACTGAGTATTTTTTAGTATTTATGAAATATCCCAGTCTTCAGATTCAGGAAGCTCAATGAATCATAAGTAGGTAAATAAAAAGAAAACTACAAGACACTTCATAGTGCAACTGAAGAAGAACAAAGCAAAAATCTTAAAAGCAGTGAGAGAGAGAAGACAGATTGCCTAGAAAAGAATGACAAGTAGACTAATAGCTTACTTTTCAAAGTAACAAGGGAAGCCAGAAAAATTATGGAATTATGTCTTCAAAGAAAAGGAAATGCGAGACATAGAGTTTATCTATAGACCCCAGCAGGTATTATAGACTCGGATGTGACATGGAGAGAATACAGCCCCAACCATTAAGGCTTCATGCCCAATAGACGACTAGGTGATGCTATAAAAACTGAAGAGCAAATGTATAATTTCCCCCTGGGGTAGAGTCAGCCTTCATGGCCATCCAGAGGGTTTGTTTCAGGCATATTAACAGCCTGGAGAAACAAGTCATGGACAGGGCTGTGCGGTCCAGCGGTCTAAGCTACCAGGAACTTCAAGGGATAGACCAGAGAAAGCCTAGTGTACCAGGCAGCACTGGGCGATCGATCCACTAGGCCAGTGGTCGGCAAACTGCGGCTCGCCATGCGCAGAAGTCGGTTTTCGGCCTGGGTGAGTCTGTTTTGAAGAAGTACTGTTGATACTTGGCTCTGTTGACTAACGAGTTTGCCGACCACGGCACTAGGCCATCTCAACTTGCCCCACGGCATTAGAAAAGCAGGGATGGCAACCTGCCCATCCCACACCTGACCAACAGACTCACAAACAAGGGGACAGAAATAAAAGTTAAGGTTCAATGAACTCATCTAGAAATTGATAATCAGAAAACTAGAAAGAAGTGTTTTCTATTTTGACTTGTGTATACTTTTTTTTTTTTAAATGGCTTTGTATGCTTTAGACTTTGAATTACATGCTAGCTGGTAGGGACATTGGTGGGTACTGCTACCATTTTTTTTAAAAATGCTTAAGGCATTATTTCTGAATTTTAAAGTCAGAAATATTTGAGGGTCAGCGAGGGAGCTACCTTCTTTACTGGGTGCCTTTTTTTATGATGTGCACAATTTCTGTTCCACGGTGCTGGCAAAGGCACTAAAAATGTTAGTGTCCTCTCCTGCTACCAAGAGGCTGAGGCCCCATCCAGAACCAGGGTGATTGTGGATACAAAGTGTGATTTATTTCAAGGTCAGAGGGATGAAGGGTAGAGTTAGGGGAAGAAGGTCTCCCTCAGAGGAAGAAGGTCTCCCTCCACTTAGAGGCAGATTGTGTACAGACCGAGACCCCTGCTAGGCCTGAGAGCAGTGACGCCCCACTTCTCCATTGTTCCAGAAACTGGTTAGCTGTGCCTCTCATAACATACCAGGAAGAACAAGGCAAAAATCTTAAAGGCCGTAAGAGAGAAAAGGATGGCGATGAGAAAAGAACCAAGGCTGGTGCCCATGAAGCTGCACCAGCCACGTCAAATCTTGGCTTAGGTTTAAGAAGTTAGGATAAGAAGCTTTGTTAGTTTAATATTCACAATGTTTCTTAGTTTCCTCCTCCTTTATGGGTATATTTAATCCAAAAGCAAGGACAGAAACAACTTTTCATCTCTCAGTCAAATATAGTAGTTCTGGCAGCTACCGGAGCTGAGAAAGCCAGGGAAGGCCAGGAAATCGTGGCATACAGACAGGCGCCCGGAGAAAAGGGGGGAGAATGAACCCTGGGCAGTGCCACTGTGGCATTTCCTGCAGGAAAGGCTGCTTTGTTGCTCTGGCGCGGTCTCTGGTTACAGGAGCGCTCTTTCAAACACAGGAAATGTGGTTTGACAAAGGCCATTCGTGTTAGTTCAGGGGTGAGCGGTCTGAAGGGCATATTCTGGGTTCCTGACTATTTGAGTTTCCGGGATATGTCAATGGCTTGCCGGGACAATAGGGAAAATGACCGAAATTATACAGTCCCGTGGACTTGGAGGCACGCAGCCAGGGGACGGTTCTCTCCGTGTGGACTGTACCTGCAGGGACATCGCTAGGGGGCGGAGGCCCAGCTGCAGAAACTGGAGTCAGAGCCCTATAACTGGCCACAGCTCCTGTCTTCTCTGCCTTAGCAGCATTAGAGGAGCAAGCTCTTTGTTAGAGTTTTCCAGTATGTTCCTTGCAATTTTATAATGCCCTGTTTCATTGGGGGCCGGGAGAGTGCAATGAATATAGTATGTTGCAAAAAAAAAAAAAAAAAAAGAGAAAGCATTGGATAGGAGCTGGGATACAGAGAATGAGAAGCGAGGTGTAGTGGACGGGGCCTTACCCTCTGCCTCCACTGCTCATGTCTGGGGCGGTGTCTGTCCAGATGTCAGGAGCACAGTGGTGAGACTCAGAGTGGTCCAGGCCCCAGAGCAGCCCTGTCTCTGCCCTGCCTCCAGGGCATTTGGCTGTCACTTTGCCGACCCCTATATATTTACGATGCCTTGACTCTTACGGACAGACGACAGATGAGATGTGAGGATCTGAAAGGTGACATGGTTTGCTCAGGGAGGATC
>NW_006290034.1:9894182-9906234 GCF_000327345.1 Myotis davidii
GAGGCTTCGTTTCCGCTGACATCATGAGAAACCTAAAAGGCTCGCTCTCATCCTTCCAGGCCATTGCACGGTGCAGCAGTGTGTCTGCGGGGACGGGAGTGTCTTTTGTAGGCATGCTGACTCTAGGCAGTGCTTCCCACTGCAGGGCACAAAGCCACCAGGGTCCCATTTCATGTCATTTAGATTCCACCCAGTTACAGCGGCCAGCTAATTAAATGAACTCTGTGCTCTCACAGGAAGCAGCACTCTACCTTTCACCTCCTCTCTTCCACTTCCCCCGAGTATTACCTAATTCCTACCCACACCTAACAGCTGGGAAGATGGGAGGTGCTGCGTGATGTCCAAATGCCTAGTCACTCCCCAGAGAATCAGTTACACTGACCACCATTAAGTAGCATGGGAGTGACAGGCAGCCCTGTTCAAGGCTTTGTCATGGGAAGGATTCCAGAGACGGGGGTGGGGTGGGGTGGGGTGGAAGCACCGAGGATTTAGTCGTGGCCCAGCCACTGCCCCACTGTACCCTCACTGAACCTAACCTGTCCAACAGTTCCAGTCTCTGTCTCAGACATTTGGCTCTGGTGCCGGGAGAACAAATTCAAATGGGACTGTGTGTGTAGGTTCCTTACAAAGCGTGTGAGACGCTCCCTAGGCACCTGCATCCTCACCTCAGGCTGAGTCTCCTCCCTGCTCCAGACTCGCTTTAGCTCGCCTCCAAGTTGTAAGCAAATTAGATGAACACCTATGAACTAGGAAAATAATAATACCCTGAAAGGATGAACTGATTAATAATTATAATAATGAGAGGGCAGTCATAATAATACACTGTGTTTATTTAGTATCTGTCACTTGAGGAATATGGGGTGAGCCACTGATGTAACCTAATGAACCCTCCCTTCGTGCTTATAAGAGAAAAAGGGCAGAGACTCATTACAAAAAAAGCCTATTTGGAGGAAGGTTAATCATGGAAGAAGTCTGTAGAAGGGGAAGCTCTGAAAACTATGATGACTTTGGGCAGCAGAGATGAGCGGGCATCCTGGGAAGGAGACTACCAGCCTGCTCTTCTCTCCTGGGCTCAGCCCTCCGTACTGCCCGGGGCCCCCTCATTACTGTGCTTCCTTTTTGTTCATGCCCTCTGTTTTTTTTTTTTTTTGTAATTACTCCAGCCCCTGATGTATATAAATAAGAATTATGTTTAAAAGGATTACATTTTCATAACATTGGGTCAACCACAATCAAATAGATTTCCTTAACTTTAGGACTTTAATATGCTCATTGCATAGTGAATGTCCCAGGGGAGTATATACGAGGTTGAACCGTTTGAAATAATCATTTCTGTAGGTCAAAATCAATCAAATGTTGGCAATTTCATATGGTCCAACCAATTACTATTCGGGTCTTCCAGCCTCGCTTGACTACAGGACTCGGAGAAAATTCTGTTGCAGAGTTGGTGTCCCTGAACTCACCTTGGGAAAGGAAACAGTCTTAGATGCTTAAGTACAGATTGTCAGGTGCTTGGGCCCATGATGTTCAGGTGCAACAGGGTAATGGACTGAGCACAATGGGCGGCAGCAGATGGAGGGGTCCTGCCAGGCCCGGGGCCGAGGTCCCAGGACTTTCCCCCCATTGGAAGCATGGAGATGCACATCACTCCGTAGTTACACCTGTGCAGTAGTAAGGCGCAAGGATGTTTTTAGCTATAAAATTGCTTTAAAATATTTAGTTTAGTCCACCTAGGTTCCATAGAAAAAGCAGATTATGAAAGGATATAAAATGATTTGCAGTTGGGTTTGAAAAGGGCAGAACCAAAAAATAGTCATTTCCTCTTTTTAAATTTTCTTAAATGTTATTATATTGCTTCACAGTGAAAAAAATCATATCAGTTGCTCCTTAAGCTTTGAGTCCATACCAGAGTATCATCTGGGAAAATCCCAAAGTACCCCCTCCTCTTCTTTGCAGCTGGGAGAATAGCATCAAGGAACCGATGACCTCCCAGCTAGGACTTTGGTAAATTATGTTCCTCTGGCCACCTCACTGAGCTGGCTGGGGTCAGTTACCTAAGAGATGGGTACCTCTACCTGCCCATCCAGGCGAAGGGCCGGCCCACCCACTTAGTCCCAACATCTACAGGCCTTTCCAGTCCCCAGTGGTTGCTTTGTAAAGTCTGCATTTAAGTTGGTTATGTGAAGTTTTGAATAGGATCCTGTAGCAACAATATTTATTAATGATGATTGGATTTTCAGCAAGGCTTCAAAAACCTGTTCAATCCTAATGTTTCAGAAATATATTTATAATGGGAAAGGAAAATAGCAGAAAACATTGCTGTCATAGCTACACAATTACAGCTGAGTGTGGAGGACACGGGCTTGTGTGGGCCTCTGGCTCTCATTTACGAAGCTGCGTCCATGGGAAAGTGTCTTCCTACTCTTGCTGAGGATGTTGCCCTGAGAGCACCTCAGCAGCTAGAGGTAGAGGGTGAGGTTGTCATTTCCAGGGGACCCCGCTGCCCAGGCTCAGGTAGAAGCTGCCCTGCGGGAGAGGCTCCCAGGCCAGCAGCTGTGTGGAGCTGCCTCTGCTCCCCCAGGCCTGGGGGAACCCCCTGGAGGCCTGCTTCCTCTTCCCCAAGGACGGGGAGGGGAAACCAGGAGAGTGAGTCCTGTCATGGAAACCAAGAGAAGAACGTGTTTCAAGAAGGAAGGGGTGGGACATCTGTGTTGAATGCTGCTGTGAAAACAAGAACAGCGACGCCAACATTAGATTTGACATTGACAGGAGCAATATCTCGGTATCGTGGGGACAAAATCCAACTAAAGTTGAGAGAGAATCATCATAGAAGAATGCATGGTTTACAATGAGTGTCTGCTAAGTGCTTTATAGGTATTAACACCCCTAATTCTTATACTGTTCTGATGTGCATTCTAATAGCATTCCCGTTGTACAGATGAGGAACATAGAGGGTAAATAACCTATCCAAGGCCGCCTGGCTAGAAAGTGGCAGAGCTGAGATTGCACCCAGGCAGCCTGGCCTCAGCCTGTGCTGGGAGCCTCAGCACCTCCCTCTACCATGCCCAGGAAGATCAGAACTCAGACAGCTCTTTCAACAAGCAGGTGTGCTGAGAAGGAAGAGATGGGGAGGGAGCTGGAGAGGTTGTAGGCTAGAGAGGGTTATTCTTTTAAGATAGAAAACACTGACATATGGGTTGCATGTTGACGGGGATAATAGAGTAGCGAAAGAGAGATTGATGATGCTGGCCGGAGGAGGTGAGATGGGATGGACCGGGACACAGAGGGGTCACCCTTTGATAGGAGCGAGGTTTGTCCTCTGGTGCCAGGAAGGGAGGCAGGGAAAAGGGGCCCAGATGAGGGCAGCAGGCAGCTTTGGAAGTGAGCAGATGAAGGAGCACCTGTCTGCAGGCTCCTGCTTTCTCAGGATAAAGCAAGATGGTCACCTGAGACTGCGGTAGGGGAGGAAGAGAAGAGACCTGTGAAATAGCCATGTGGGGGGGGGAGGGGGCGGTGGTGGAGAAGAGTGCACGAGCAGCTCATAGGAAGCTAAAAGAGACAATTTACGACCCTTGAATTTTACCGATGCTGTCTGTGTTTCTGAAATCTTTCATGGTTTTTATTCTCTGAAGATTTTTATTCAAAATCTGCAGAGACAGAAAGAGGGAGATTGCCTGTCTTCCCGGGCACTGCGGCGCGGGGAGCGGTAGGAAGGGATGTGCTAGTCAATCTGGAACATTCCAGGCGGATGGTTTGGGAGTGTGGGGCGCTGCTACAAGGAGATACAACCTGCATTTCGTACCTGCAGGAGCTTCATGCTTCTTCCTTTGTGTTCCTCAAGGCCCATCTGTTCCCTCCTTAGGACATTTCTTCAGGGGAAATGTGGACTGAGGAATGACCCCGGGTGAAATGTATCCCTCTATGACAGTGGTTCTCAACCTTCCTAATGCTGCGACCCTTTAATACAGTTCCTCTTGTTGTGGTGACCCCCAATTTCATTGTTACAAATTGAACATAATTAAAGCATAGTGATTAATCACAAAGACAATATGTAATTATATGTGTTTTCCAATGGTCTTAGGCGACCCCTGTGAAAGGGTCGTTCGACCCCCAAAGGGGTCGCGACCCACAGGTTGAGAACCACTGCTCTATGGCTTACATCCTGTGCTTCCCCTGAGGAGTCAGGGAGCCCAGAGAGAACGCTAATGCAGTTGACCCCAACCCTTTGCCGTGCCCCTCAGTTTCCGATTCAGTGGGTCCGGAGGGCGGGCCTGAGAATGTGCATTTCTAACAGGCTCAGGTGACGCTCCTGCTGCCGGCCAGGAGACTGCACTTTGAGTTTTGAGTGAGTTGCCACCTCAGTCAGCCAAAGATTTCCCCTTCTGTCACAGAACAAGGACTAGAAAGTCCACTGAAATCCCCGAATTTGGACACACAGGTTCCTTAAACCCAGTCTCTCCTGTTGGACTTGTCATTCCTCTCCCTCCCACCAAGTCACTTTGTTATTCTGTAAAAACAGTGGAAGGGAATAACTGAATAAGCATAACTAACACATAAAGGCCAACTAGGTACAAGGTGCTGCTCTGAACTCTTTACATGTATGAACTAATTTAGTTTCCACAGCAACTCGAGGAGGGAGGTCCGATTAACCACATTTTACTGCGTAGGAAATGAAGACGCAGGTTAAGCAAACTTACTTGGGGTCAGCCAGCTGGGACGTGGAGAGCTGGGATAGGAACACAGGTCAGACTAACTCCATATCCACATGATCCCCACTTCTTCACATGTCACGGGTAAATGTGGATGGAGCTTTGGTCTCTCAGATTTAGGGAGCCTTGGTGTTTGGGTAAATCGTGGTCAGCTGGGGTCCAGCACAGTTTTGAGCTAGGTCACCGGGCGGTATGCGTAAGATCATTGACAGAGCTCTGTTCTGCCCACTTGTAACTACATGACCCTGAGCAAGTTGCACAATTTATTTTAATTATCCTGGCCATAAGGTGAGTGGGTGTACTGACTTTCTGAAGTTTTAAGCTCTGAAAGTGTGTGAGTGTAAGTCTTAAATGTTTCTGGAATGGATTGCCCCCCTCTGGATCCCTGCTGCCGTTCTCAACGTCAGGTCCTTATCATTCCTTGTATTTCTGACTGCAGTTGTTTTCCTGCTGCTCTCCTTGCCTCCTGGCTCACGGTCCTCAGAGCCGTCCTCCACACTGCCTCTGAGTGACCCACCAAAGGTGAAAACCACCAGGATTCCCTCGCTTGAGAGCCTTCGGTGGTCCCTTATGACCCATACGTCTTGTAAACAAAGTCTAGTATGACCCGGCTCGGCTTCTTCAGCCTCACCTTGGCACTCCCTGCCTGGAACTTCATGCTCTCATGATGACACGGAGGACTTGTCGCTTTCTAACTTCCCATGGTAGCTCATGAGTTTTATTCTGTTATCCTATCCTATCCTATCCTATCCTATCCTATCCTATCCTATCCTATCCTATCCCACTCCTTGGCCTATAGTGTCCTTCCCGCCCTTCTTTATCTGGATCCCGCCAACACATCTTTCAAACTTAGCCCAGCCCTCACCTGGCTCAGGAAACCTTCTCGAAAGCCTCAAGTTAGGAAAGTTGCATCCTTCCCTGATTGTCTCATGATTTATGAGCCGCACTATGGAATTATCTGCTTAGTAGCCTTTCTCCCCGTTAGCCTATAATCTTATCAATGTCTTAATCATCTTTGCCCTAGTATCTAGTTCAATGCCCAGCACATAGTAGGTGCTCAGTTAATGTTGTTTACCAGAATGTAACCTCTTCAGAGCAGAGATCATGACTCTTGCACCCTGAGACTCCTAGCAGCTACTCAACAAGTGTTCCCTGGGAGAGTGCTGTGCCCTGACAGCCATGAGGGAAAGGAGAGTATAGTGTTGACCTCTCAGCTCATAAATGTACCACAAAGGTCAGGCACAGCATTCCACCCCTGAGCTGCATGCACGTGAGCATGAGATCTGGAGGTAGTGAGCTCTCTAGTGATTACTTAAGAGAACGATCCACTGGGTCTGCAGAGCACGCAGGCCCTCTCATGAGCTCTCCTCCACCACCAGTGGTCACCATCACCTCGACAATAAGTATTGCTCTGGATTAAGGAAATTATAGCAAAGACTGAGGGTTCATTAGGGCCAAGAGTGGATACCAGGTTCCCTCAGGGGGGCTCCACCTGCTTCCCTGGGACGAGCTTTCTTGACCCTGCTTCCCACCAAGCCTGCCCATGGACCCTCTTCCTGGGGGCCTCTTTGCACAAGGGATCTGCTGCCTTTCAACTCTAGAGCCTGAATAGCTGACCTAGGGCCAAGAGGATGAGCCTCTGTCCATTCCAGTGGTCTCCTAATCGTCCTGCAAAACCAGCCAGGCTGGTTGCAATGTGTTATTAGGAAGCCCACATATCTGTCCCTGGAACAACAGCCGCTTGTTGAAGGGGCGTGTTTCACATCTATGAGACTGTGGTTTAGTGTAGAGGGAAGGCGCTGGGATGGGCAGGGAGGGGGCGAGCAGGGCGCCCGGGAGAGAGCTTGGGTTTCAGAGTTCGGTAGAGTGGATTTCAAAGCTGCCCTGCCTCTTACAGGCTGTGTGGCCTTGAGCACATGACTTAACGTCTCTGAGTGATAATTAACCCTCACAGGCTGTTGTGAGGGTTGAAGGAGGCTACTGTAAGGCATCTAGCCCAGGGCTTGGAAGTACTGGCACAACACTGGCTTCTCTGACGTGGGTGCTTTTGGGGACATTCTTGCAGGTAAGATAGTCCAAAGGCCTCTCCCCCCCGCCCTCACCCCCCACACCTGCTGCTTCTCCAGTGAGCGGCGTCCTTGCAGGGCACAGAGAGGGGAGTGCTGCCCCCAAGCCCTGCCTGCCACGCGGCCCCCAGCACCTGCTGCAGGACTGGCCACTTCAGGTGGACACAGTGAGGGAGCTGACCTTTTGTTTTAAGAGAGAATTTTCTAGGCTGCCTCCGGGAAGCAGTGTTCTCTCAGCCTCTTCACAGACCTTTCTGTGGATCTGAGGTTTGTGCTCCTCTCTCCCTTTTTCTTCCTTTCACTGGAAAAAACACAAATGACCTCTACAACCAATGAGCACCGGCCTTCCTACATCCTGGCAGGAGTTGGGACAACATGGACTCACCACCGTTTCAGGAAAGCCTTTCCTTCACTTTCCTTCTCTTTCCTCCCAGAAAGGGGAACAGAGGCAACTAGAGGTGCTGGGGCATGGGAGCCACAGGCAAGGGATGGGGCTTCCATCATCCTTCCCCTCCGGGGAGCTAGCTGGGCCCGTGAATCCCCCTCCTCTGGTCCACGTGGGCTCTCCACCCTCAGCTCTGCAGCTCTGCCCGCACAGCAGCGTTGTACACGCCCACCCCTCCTCTCCTGCTGCTTTCTCGTCACCCCTAACCGCGTCCCAGCCCCAGGGTGGGCTGGCTCTGGCCTCTTACAAAGGCCTTTTTCTCAGCAGCAGCAGCAGGGTCCCCTCCCCAAGGAGCCCCCAGGAAGACCAGAGACCCCATCCTGGAGCGGGGAGTGGAGGAGGACTGGTGTGAATTCCTCAGCCGTGCAGGGACATCACACCCAGAGAAGCGGCAAAGCATATGCAGCCCCGTCCTTCATCCTGTTCCTACACCTCACCCGTCATCGGCCACCGATTCCCTTCCTTCCCACCAAGCATCCATGCCATCCCGCTCGATGCCCCCTCGAGAGCCTCAGTGCTCCCAGAAGGGCCAGTCGGGCACACACACTCCTCGGTCTAGAGCTGTCCCAGCAGGTGTCAGCCCTTCATGGCAGAATACCAACCCATCCCTGAACGGGTGCCCCAGGTGTCTGGGCTGTAATGTTAAGTTCAGTTAGGTTCTTGTCCAGCAGGCTCCTGTCAGCCCGATACTGGATCAGATAAGGATACACACAGATGGGGGACCTATGGGGCAGCCCGGCCGTCTCAGCACCCCCAAAGCCCCACCCCTGCCCCCTTCACCTGGAGAGACAGAGAAGTGTGCACTACCTCCAGAAGATGATCTGCCCCAGGGACGCCATGGCGAGGGGAGGGTCCCTGCCCCGTGCTGGTGCTGGGAGAACGCCGCTGCCTCTGCCCTCTGGTGTGTGACGCTGGTCTTAAATAATGAGCTCAGGCCGGGAGTGTGCGTGCAGCGGTGGAGCTCAGGTATGAGGAAGCAGCGCCGCTGTGCAGACGTCCCTGCAGGCACGGAGGCTGCTGCTCCCAGCCGCCAGGGCGGCCAGGCCTGCGGAGCTGCCTTTCCAGGCCTTGACCTGTGACAGCAAAGCTTCCCAGACCCCCTGCTTCAGGGCTGGTATTCCTACTCTCTGGGTGGGGGAGCGCCAGGGATGGAGATTTAATCTCCAAGTGAGAAAGGACTGGGACCACTCAAGGAGTCAGGGCCACGCCGAGAAGCTGGAGGCTGGCGTCCCCAGGCCGGCTGGGTCCCCACGCGGGGCCTCTCGTGGAGGAGGGTCGTGCTGAGGGACCTCAGGAAGGCTGGGGGTCAGCAACGATGAATGCTGAGTTTGTCCCCCAAGACTGAGCTCGCCTCAGGCACAGAGACTGCCCAGCTGGTTTTATTAGTGGAAGGGTGGTGGGGCCCGCCCTGCTCAACTCACAGCTATCTTGAGACTCCAGAAAGACACCGTGTGCGCTGCACAGGAGCCATTGCTGTCGGGTTAGGTTAGAACGGCTCGTCTGTGACATCTCCAGCACCCAGACTTCCAGCGGGGACATTCTTGAGGCATAAAGCTGGCTCCCTTCATATTGTTCCTCCCCCTCTCCCCCAGCACCCCCTGGAGGAAGCGGACCCGGGTAGTAAACCTCCACCGACTGGCTAACCTGCTTGGAAAACGGCTGCCTCACATGCCACGGTGCCCCAGTCCGAAACCTGAACGCCGTCACCTCTACTGTCTCTTCCCCTCACCCCGACATCCTCATGCTCCCCAAGTCTCCCGATTCTTCCTCCTCGTATTAGTTTGCTCTGGCTCCCATGACAGAGTCCGGCAGACTGGGTACCTTAAACAACAGAAAGTTATTTCCTTATGGTTCTGGAGGCTGGAAGTCCAAGATGACTGGCGGCAGGGTCATTTTCTCCTGAGGCCTCTCTGCTTGGCTGGTAGACGGCCGCCTTTCCCGTGTTGTCACGTGGTCTTTCTCCTGTATGTCTCTGTGTCCAAGTCTTATAAGCAGAGCAGTCATATAGCATCAGAGCCCACCTAATGAACTTCAACTTGATCACCTCCTTAAAGACCGTCTCCAGTACAGCCACAGTCTGAGGTACTGGCGGTGAGGACTTCAACGTGAGAATTTTTTAAGAGGAGGACGCAGTTCTGCCCATAACACTCCTTTATGCCTCCCAAAGCCACCCCCTTCTCTCTGTCCCCACTAGTACCACCTAAATCCAGTCTCTCATCATTTCCCATTTGAAGTGAATTATTAACGAGTCTCCTATTTCATTGTCCTGCTCCCAGTCTGCCCCTACATGTGTCAATCTACCCACTTCCTCTGGAACGATCTTTCTAAAATGCAAACCTGATCAGTCGGACCACTTCCCAGGTTAAAGTGAGCGGCGGTTCTCCAGCGCCTGTGGCCTGGCCTCTGCCTACCTCTCCCGATTTCACTCTCCCCTCCTCCCCATGTATCCCAGGCATGCTGAGCTGCTGTGGGTTTCTCCCAAACGTCACTCTCTCCCAAGCCAGTCTGCCTTTGTTCACATTCTGTCTGCCTCAGCTCCATCGCTCACCCATTTCTGGTTTTATGTAAATTCTACGGGAAACCTTTCGCCACCACTTCCACCTGACAGGTGCTACACTCTGGGCTCCCATGCGAACTGCGTGCCTACTTCTGTGTTCCTACATGGTTCTTGTTGACTTGTCCAGCCCCTTCACTAGACACTCTTTAGCAATAGAAAGGCATCCTATTCGTTTTTGTATTTCACACCATAAGGCATGCACGGAGTAAGGGATCGTTAACATGTTTGTTGAATAAATGCACATTTTTCTTTCATAGCACACCATAATAGTCCTATTTCCTGTTGATGCATCTATCTCATCACTAGGCTGTGAGCTCCTAGAGGATAAAAACTATACCTCATTCATCTTCGTGTCACCAAGTCCTAGCACCATGCCAGATACACAAAAATGACTTGGTAATGTTTGATGGATGGGCGAGCAGGGATCAACTTGGAGTGTAATCCATCAAACCCTTGTAAGCTGAGACGTCTTGGAAACTGGATTGAGGCTATTAGATGTAGGAGAGAACAAGTTGCATATGAGATAGAGAAACAATTTAGGGCTAGAACAAAAAGTAAAGCAGATGTGTGAAACATACAAAATCTGTTTTCTCTGTCTTGGGGGAAGGGACGGGGAGGGGGGGAGGAGAGAGAGAGAAAGGAAGGAAGGCAGGATGGATGAAGGAAAGGGAGAGATGAAGTTAATGTTATCTGGAACCAAAAGGTCTTCTCATGAATTTTTAAAAAATGATTTAAACAGCCCACTCACCTGGAGCTCTATGTTCTCCTTGAATGTCTGTGCATCCCCCGTGCACCAGACTGAAGTTCCCCCCGTAGCCTATCCTGGCTGATGGATGAGCATCTGTTTGGTGTGGAGCTTTGCACTTTTCACAAAAGGCCAGGCCAGGGAGCTCATGTGATCCTTCCCATAACCCTATGGGTTGTGTTTTACAAATGGGAAACTGGGTTTCAGAGGTGAAGGGATTAGTTCAAGATCAATGATTTTAGTTTCCCCAGACCTACTTGCCTGTGTGTACAGACAGGAGCATAGTAATGAAAATAGCAAAGACCTCACCAGCTCTTGAACCTACCTCCTAAGGTAAAACCTACAGCTGTCGGCAGTTTTACCTTTGAGGGTCTCAGGACAGTTTACAAAGGTTCTCAGAAGAGCAAACTGGAAGATTCTTTACACTGAAGGCTCCCAAGGAATCATGCCTTTGTGTCTGTCCTAAGCCTTTGTGCAGTCCCCTCCCACACTGACTCTGGGCTTGACCTTGGGACATGAGCAAGTGTGATGTAAACAGAGGCCTGAAAAAGGACATGTGCAGGTGGGCTTGCCCTCTCTGGCTGCTGAGGACTCTTCCACCACCTTGTGATAAAGCGTGTGGAGCAGAGATGAGTGTCCTGACTGAGTGTCCCCTCCATAACCAGGCCCTTGGCCACCTGACAGCTAACTGCAGCCACGTGAATGACCTTGGATGAATGGAAGAACCACCCAGCTGAGCCCAGCCCAAAGTACTGACCAGCATAATCATGGGCAAGTAAACTGATTGTTGCTTTGAACCACTACTTTGGGGTGTTGGTTACATAAACAATAGTTATACTGTCCTTTCATTTTACTCTGCTCCAAGTTTCTCTCTGAGGGTCACTGCCTCTGAAATCACTTCAGATGACATCTCACATTACTACTGCTGGGAGCCTCTACGTGAACCCTAGTACCTGTAGCAAAAGTGTTCTCTTGCTTCCAGATTGGAATGGTGTTCCATGGAGCTCCCAGCATGCTAAAACATTTACACGAACACACACACACACACACACACACACACACACACACACGCCTCAGAGTTTAAATTTTAAAAAAGGAAGGTTTATTGTTGAATCTGCCTGCAGGAAGGAAATAAAGAGAGCCCTCACCTCTGGGCCTTTTCACCAATATTTCTCTAGTGCACTCTGAAACCTGCTCTGAGAAATACCTTGTAGTTAGCGAGGCTTTGGAACCTTACGATACTCTGCTAGAGCCGAAGAAATGTCATAATACTCAGCCCAGCTGAGAAGAGCAGACCTTGTGGTCTTAATACAGCACATTCCAAAAAGGCTAATTGAAAGGGAAGTTGACATCTTGTAAAATATTCAGGAGCTGTCATTTTGTTTGAGACTTTGACTTCCTTTGGCCAGTTGCTAGAGCTCTGTTATTGGGGAGGGACTGACTGCTTCATCAGCAGACAGGCCGGGGACCCATATCCAGGCAGGTGCCATCCTTGCTCTCCATTCCCCTCCCTCATCATTCAGGGAAGCC
>NW_006290034.1:9906288-9913693 GCF_000327345.1 Myotis davidii
AGGGCTGTGAGGGAGGGATCTGTCCCATGCGTCCTTCCTTGGCTTATAGATGGCTGTTTTCCCCTGGTGTCTTCTTAGCGTCTTCCCTCTGAATGTGTCTGTGTCCAAATTTTCCCTTTTTGTAAGGATACCAATCATACTGTATAAGTACCGTGCGCTAACCGATTGCGCCACTGGAGCTCCGATACCAATCATACTGGATCAGGACCCATCCTAATGACCTCATTGTAACTTGATTACCTCTGTAAAGACCCTGTCTCCAAATTAGATAACATTCTGAGGTACTAGGGGATTAGGGCTATAATATATTTTTGGGGGGAGACACAATTCAACCCATAACAGTCTGTAGGTGAAGCCTGTTCCCCCTCCCTTTCTATACTCTGCTTCTCCAAACTATATATTCTGCTCTGAGCAGAATAGGAGACCTGGGGGAGAAAGGTTGGGGGTGGGGCTGCTTTGGCTCTGACATGCGTAACCCCAGGCCAGTGATGATATTCTGGACCCAGCTGGTGAGATGAGGTCCCCAGCCTACTTCAGGCTCCATGTGCGGCCTTTCCCAAAGCTGCACATTAACAGAAAAGACAATGTTGGAAGATTGAAGTGTTGGTCCCAAATATTTATCGTTCCTCCTTAGAGGAGGATTGTACTTCTCTATCCCATTGGTATCAGGATTGGTTGTGTGACTCACTTTAGCCAGTGAGTGTGACTGAAAGGGACACGTGTTACTTTTGAAGGCAGCTGTAGGAGGCACGGTGTGCGTGGTCATGGTCTCTCTCCTGCGTGGGAAAGGCAGTGTTCTAGATGGACGGGGACTCGTCAGCCTGGGCCCCAGAGTAAAGCTGACGCAGAGCAGAGCTTGTGCTGAACCACGAGGGACATGTGGCATGAGCTTGAAAGAAACCTTCCTTGCTAAAGCCGCTAAGATTTAGGAGCTGTTTGTTATTGGATATAACTGCCTCTCCTGTCTAAGACAACAACCTTCCCAATAGAAGAGGGCTGTATGTTAGTTAGAAATGTGTGAAGTGAACACAAGGATACATTCCAAATGGGTCAGCGTTTAAGTGTAATTAATGAGGCACAAACGTACTAGAATAACAATAGGACTTATTTCCTTTAAAATTTTTTAAAGAAATCTTTATTGTTGAAAGTATTATCCATGTCCCTTTTTTCCCCATTGACCCCTTCTAGCCTGCCCTCCCACCCCAGGCCTTCAACCACCCTATTGTCTATGTCCATTGGTTATGCTTTAAAATTTTTTTAAGTTAATTTTTAGAGAGAAAGAGAGAGAGGCATCGATTTGTTGTTCTACGTATTTATGCATTCATTGGTTGATTCTTGTATGTGCCCTGACTAGGAATTGAACCTGCTATGACCAGTGTTGGCACCCAGTTCTCATCTTTGTCCCTGGTTATCCCACACATTCCAACATAAAGTCTGAGATTGCCATTGAACAAAAGGATCTAGTTACTTAAGAAATAGTGGATCCACTTCTAGTGTAAGGACAGGGAGACGAGACTGTTTTAGAAGCATATGAGGAAGTTGCTATTCAGGTTGATTAGGTTATGCAAACAGCAATTGGTTAGCTGTCAGGAAATCACAAGGCCAAGCAAGAATCTCAAGCTGGAACTGTGGTTTCAAGTGACTCCTTTTTTGCTCTCAGAAATCACAACCTTATTTTCTTTTTTCCATCTGAGCCAAGTCTGGTGGCTTCTGCCAGGGCCTTATAAATCATTTCTTATCCAACAATAAAACCCATAGTTGTTTATTTCTCAGCTGGCCATTCATGAACCACAGGTAAACAGACTCCTAGCTAACTCAGCTAATGTCATTCTCTTGCTGGTGGAAGTGAGGTCCTTTTATGGGATCGTAAGGATAGAATTCCGAGAGACCCACATATGGGAGGTGTGGCGTGGTAAGATTTATTTGAGTGGAAATACAGGCTGCCCCAGGTTCCTGATATCTCATCTCCTTCCATCCCACAATGGAAAAGTCCCGCCTTGTCTTCATCAAGCCCAGAACAAAGACCAGTGTGCGGAGATTGTGCCTTATTAAAGCTTAGTCCTTTGGCGCCTGCGCAGTCTGCCGTGGGCCCCAGGTAGCTGCTAGACCTACATGTGTACACAAAACATACAAGCAAACAGGGTGAGCATGAGAGAGAGAGAGAGAGAGAGAGAGAGAGAGAGAGAGAGAGAGAGAGAGAGAAAACGCTTCTTTATTAACCTGATTATGTTATCTTGGGCTTGGAAATAAGGGGGGAAACAGGCATCCTTTGAGGAGCCCTGGCCAAAGATCTAGAGGGTCATTTAAGAGGCCTGGGGGCTGTGTGTTCATTGTTGGGTTTTACCTCTGACACTGATCTGATGTGTGACCTTGAGGAAGGGCTTTCACCTTTCTGTGCTCAGTTTCCTCATCTGTAAGGTTACACTAGTGAAGATCTTTACACCTATTTGATTCTAAGCTTTTAAAACCAGGGACTCAGCTACCTGCTCCACTGATTTCTCTTGAGAAAGGTGTGTTTTTTTCTTTATATATTACACTCTGTTTCCCAAATACAATGGACAGTGTAATAGCTTGGATGATTGGATTTACTGGCTCATTACAGTTTTAGAAATAGAACAAGTCACTTAGAACTCTTACTAATCGCCCCCTTGAGGCTGATAGAATCAGTGGGTAAAGTGGCAACACTTTCCTCTTTTAAGATTTAACTTGAAACTCATGCGTTGTGTGACATTGGAGGGATTAATGTGCAGTGAAGATGCCAACTCTAAGACCCAGAGGAGAGGAGAGAGGATTGTTGACCCCACGGCCCAGGATTTCTTACATCTGAGCCCTTGACCTACTACGACCTCTTAGCCAGCCAGACGCCTTTCCTCCCGCTTGGCTCTGCCAAACCTTGTCCCTCTTTCAAGGCTTCAGAAGCTTCTCCTGTGTGGCCTTCAGCCTTTCTCCTCACCCCCTAGCTGGAAGGGGCCCCCCTAATTTGCATATTAGCCTTTTATTATATAGGATACCTATCTACACGCTGCTCTGTTCCGTGGGTGTTTGTGTCTAGGCTCCATTCTGGAGGGCAGGGGTCACATGGTCTGCAACATTATTTCCCATAGAGCACACACCGGGCAGGCACATGGAGGACACGGAGCATGAGGATTCACTCGCCCGTTCTCAGTTCCTCCCTCTGTTGCATGTCCTGAACCCTTACCCCATCTGTTCTGTTCTTGAATTTCAATAAGTTCACCTTTTCAACCACTTTCTTAAGTGCTACTGAGGGGGTTAGACACAGGGGCCTGTATACCACTTTAACAAAGAGTGGTAAATCACGGAATAGTGACTAGACAATAGAAGACACTGTGATGTGCCTCTCAGATCTCCCTTCAGAAATGAAGGAATTTCCATCTCAGAGCCTCCTCCCCAAGGAACCGAACCTGCAGCAGTACCAGAAACTATTCTAGGTTGTGGCCTGAGAGGGGTGAATAAGACCGGGTTCTTGCTCCAATGGAACGTTCATTCTGTTGGGAGGAGACAGACAGTAACCAAATGCAGACAAAAATCAAGGGGGGTAATGGACAGAATATGGGAGTTGGAAAGTGACTCAGGAAATGAAGGATGAATATTATTCTTTTTACATAATATCAGCCCGTGTGTGCTTTATTGAAGCCGTCATGCTCAGGCCTTGAACATATACTTCCGCAGTAGCTATTGTCACTCCATTTGCCGCTGCTTCTTGGTCTTCAGGTTCTTTTCATGCTTGTTGAGCCAGTGGCACATGGGACCCCTTTTCTTGGGCCCTAGATCTAGGGGCTTGCATTTCTTGCCCTCATAGAACTTCCTGAGCAGGAGCAAAGTCTCAAGAGGCAGGAGGGGATGGGATGCAGTGTACAGTTGGGGGAGTCAGCTGTCGTTTGGAGCCAGAGGAAGCTGTCCTTTGTGATAAATGGGAAGAAGCAAATATGGGAAAGCTTGCAGGTTAGGTGGTTGCCTTTGTGTGGGAGCACGTGGTTCTCCTCAGATTAATCCTGTTTCCTCAGTAAAATAAGTAGCAAGGTCAACAGCTGAATATAAATTGCAATGATAATGTTTGAGGTCTTTGAAAAGAGAAGAAAGCGTGAAATGCTTGACCATAACATTCACTGTACATGCTCTGTGCCAGGCACCATTCTCGGCTCTTGAAATAGACCAGTGAACAGAACAGAAATCCTTGACCACGGAGAGCTCACACTCCAGTGAATTTACTAGAGATTGCCCATCAGCACTTAGGATCCACTTGAGATTTGGAATCAAGACTGTAATTGAAAGTGGTCACCTGATGGAGTATTGGTCAGTTGCTTGGAGGCCTTGTTGAATGGTCAGTGTAGGGGAGGAAAAACTTTCCCTCTATGCTCTTAGGTTTAGTTGCCCTGAGACTGCTAATTAAACTGACAAAAGACAAGTGAACAGGAGAAGGTTTCATTTTTCATGAAAGGGGGTTAGACACAGGGGCCCGTATGCCACTTTAACACAGTGATAAATCATGGAGTAGCGACTAGAGCCAGGGGTGGGCAAACTTTTTGACCCGAGGGCCACAATGGGTTCTTAAACTGGACCGGAGGGCCGGAACAAAAGCATGGATGGAGTGTTTGTGTGAACTAATATAAATTCAAAGTAAACATCATTACATAAAAGGGTACGGTCTTTTTTTTTTTTAGTTTTATTCATTTCAAACAGGCCGGATTCGGGCCCGTGGGCCGTAGTTTGCCCACGGCTGGACTAGACAATGGAAAGGTGGGGGTAGTTTGGGCTTCTAGGGACAGTAAATTGTGGGAAGGTGACTGGGAAAAGTATGGGAGATAAAGGTTGCTCAGTAAGGTTTGTTATGCAAACTCAAGGTACTGCTTGCTGTTTTCAGTGATACCAGTCATCTCCAGTGATTGAAAGTGTTCTCTTAGTGGTGCTGGAAAAGGAGACACCTTTACAAAGGGAAATGTATGCCCTGCATTTAGGCAGTAAGGGGGAGGCAGACAGTTTCTCCTATGTCTATTTCTTAATTGTCCTCAGCTCAAGATAACCCTTAAACCAAAGTGGCATGTTGTGGAGTAGGAGGTCCTGATTTCCAATAGAGAAGTGTCTAGAACATATGAAATAGAAATAGATATATTAAACAGGGAAACCAATGCTTTATAATGCTTCTCTAAAACTAATGAAAACCCAATTTTATCCCTCCACCTCCTACTGCTTCCTTCTCATATCCCCATTGCCACTGTTCTAGTTCACGTTCTCAGTTCTCAGCTGGACTACCCCATTCGTCTCCTAACTTATTTCCCTTTTCCATTATTTTCTCCCTGTAAGCCAGTCTATAAACCTTGTTAGAGTACTTATCCGTAGCTCTACCTGTCAACATGTCACTTTCCAACTCAGAAGCTGAGTTTCTCAATTCCTATAAGATAAGGTCTAAACTAATTTTTCTTTTCAATGCTTTTTAAAAATCTGGTTCCCAAGTTACCTGTGCCATTCTTGTATCCCCCTCTTCCCTTACTGAATATCGTGTTCCATTTAGACTAATTTACTCGATGGTCCTTAGCCATTGCTTTTTCTTGATATGCATCATGCTCTTCACTTGGAGAGCTACAGCCTCTCTGCCTGTCTCAGCGACCTCTTGTGCTGCTCAAGTAGCATGGACTGCGCAAGTAGCATCTCTCCCTATGCCCCCACCCCATACCGCCTAATGCCACCAATTGTTCCTATTACTCCTTCAGCTCTTACATGCTCCTAAATTGATAGTTATCTTTTATGTGTCTATTTCTTACCTCCTCAGCTAGATTATAAACTCTCAGCAAGCAGAAGCCATGCCTCATACTTCTCTGTCCGACTCTCAGCAGTTTTGCACTTGGAAAGTCAACCCTTTTTCAGCATTTAATTTTGTCTGCTGACTTAGAGGCAAAAATCATCCCACCAGGGAGCCTTCACGTGACGCCTCTGATTGGTGGTTCCAATTACAGGACGCTCACATGAGAAGCCCCCCCCCCCCCGGAAGATGAAGTTCTGAGAATTTCCTCCCACATTGTTGAGGTCACTTGGCTGCTAGATAGATTTTGCAAATGAATCTTTAGGTCCAAAAGCTGTAGCATAAAAATATAATAGCAACCTGGGTGTGCTGATACAGCCCCAGCAATTAAAGTTAAAACCAGCAATTACCATTTTATAGCATCAAAAGTAATTCGTTCCCCTAATGAAAAGTCACCCTCTTTGGAGCTAAGTCTTTTCTGCACTGAGAACTGTCATTTTCACAGCAAAGATTTATTGAGCACTTACAAATCACCAAATTGCAGTAAACAAACAATACAAAGAAAAATAATGCCTGGGTTCTTTACTCCAGGCCGAGAACTGTCATTTTCCCAGCAAAGATTTATTGAGAGCTTACAATTCACCAAATTGCAGTCAACAATACCAAGAAAAATAATGCCTGGGTTCTTTACTCCAGGAGTGAGTCCACTAACAGGGGGCAGGTAATATAAGGTTATTCAACTCAAGGTCAGGTGCTAGGGGAGATGTGTACATTGGGAAGAGTGCTAAGACATAGGAGGAGGGCTATTTTGGGTGGAAGGAGGAAGGACAGGTCAAGAAAAACTTCAAAGAGGATGTCTTAAAAGATGCGCAGTTGGCCCTGGCAGGGTGGCTCAGTTGGTAGGCCATACATCAAAAGATTGCAGGTTCAATTCCTGGTCAGGGCGCATACCTAGGTTGCAGGTTTGATCCCCGGTCGGGTTGCGTATGAGAGGTGGCCGATTGATGTTTCTCTCTCCCTCCCTCTCGCTCTAAAAATCAATAAACATATCCTTGGGAGAACATTTAAAAAAAGATGCTCAGTTGGTTGGTAGCACCTCAATAAGCTAAACATAAAATAAACATATGATTTAGTAAGTCCACTCCAAAGTTTATGTTTGCCCCCAAATTGAAGCAGGTGCAAACATAAGCTTAGTACACAAATATTCATAGCAGCACCATTCACAATAGCCAAAAGGTTAAAACAACCCAAATGTTCACCAATGGATGAATGAATAAGCAAAATAAAATATATGCATACAATGGAATATTATTTGTCCATAATATGAAATGATGTGCTGATATGCTACAACATGGATGAACCTTGAAAACATTACGTTAAGTGAATGAAGCTAGACACAAAGGCCACAAATTGCATGAGCCTATCTATTTAAAATATCTAGAATAAGCAAATCCATAAGACAGAAAGAAGATTAGTGGTTGCCAGAAGATTTGGGGGGGAGGGGGGAATTGGGAAATAACTGCTTAATGGTTTCAGGGTTTCCTTTTGGGGTGATGACAATGTTCTGGAACTAGGTACTGATAATGGTTATTCAGTTAGTGAATGTACTAAATACCACTGAATTGTACCCTTTAAAATAGTTAAAAT
>NW_006290034.1:9913783-9922351 GCF_000327345.1 Myotis davidii
GAAACAAAAGATGGAAACTACCCAAATGGCCACCAGTTGATAAGTGGATAATAAAATGTGGCAGTTCCACACAACGGAATACATACTACCCAGTAGTGAAAAGAAATAAAAGTGCTGATATGCTACAACATGCATGAACCTTGAAAACATTATGTTAAGTGAATGAAGCTAGACACAAAGGCCACAGATTGCATGATTCTATCTATTTAAAATATCTAGAATAAGCAAATCTATAAGACAGAAAGCAGATTTGTGGTTGCCAGAAGATTTGGGGGGGAATTGGGAAGTAACTGCTTAATGGTTTCAGGGTTTCCTTTTGGGGTGATGACAATGTTCTGGAACTAGGTACTGATAATGGTTATTCAGTTAGTGAATGTACTAAATACCACTGAATTGTACCCTTTAAAATAGTTAAAATGCTAAATTTTATATTATGCAAATAATAATAATAATAACCGACACAGGGGGACAGAACATTGTAGAAAGAGGCAACAAATGCATGTAGACCTGAAACCGCCTGGTGGGTGACTTTAAGAGATTTGATGTGACTGGTGCCAATTGCATCTCCTAGTCATTGCGACAACCAGAGTGTCTCCACACATTTTTATAGTCAAGAACGGCTGACTTAGACCTTGGGAACTTTCTAAATTAAATGTAAATACCCCCTCTTGATTGCCAGGATATTTAAATTAGAACTTATTTCCAAGGGAGGATCTTAGCCAGTTGATTTGAGGTCATTAAAAACAGGCGAGGCACTGCTCTGGCCTGGTATTAGCTGCGCTACTATTAAGTCTGCACAGAGTAGCCAGCTTGATTAATTAAAAGTCATTACTCTATTAGATATGGCATGCACTGAAATTCAGGAGATTTTATTAGTCTATGAGCAGGAAGATAGTTTTTATGTCAAGACATAAAGTCTATGATATTTTATTTAAAGGTAATTTTACAGCAACAGAGATTTGGAAGGTAGCCGTGTTTTATGAGATGCTTTAATGTCGTGGGCCACTCTGAAAAAGATTAAATGTTACACTTTTGAACTACTTTTTTAGGTTTCTATGCACTAAGTGATAATGGATGCTGATGATTGGGTTAGGGAAGCCTTCTGAGATCATATTTTCTGATCGAATTAGTTCAAAGAGAGCACGGGTGGAAGGGAAACCAAAGTTTGCTTTCGCTTAGAAACACACTCCCAGGAAGGGCAGGGATTGGATTCTTTCATGGATTATCAAGGAAAGCTTCCAGGGGACCCATGCATGGGAAGAGTGGCGTGGTAAGATTTATTTGGGTGGAAATAGAAGGCTGCCCCCAGTTCCCCGTGTCTCATCTTCGTTTGATGTGCCATGGAAGAAGTTCAGGCTCGTCTTCATCAGGCCCAGAAGTAGGCCTGTGTCCAGGCACTTTGCGCCATTGGTTCAGTCCATGTCTCTGTCCCATCGGCCAGCTTAGTCTGTTTCCCGGCCGTCCTCCAGCTTGGTCCACCCGGCTGCCAGGGCACAGGCGGCTGCTAGGGCCACATGGTTGCTATGGAGAAAGAACGTGTGAATAAACGGGGCTAGGTGTGTGTGTGTGTGTGTGTGTGTGTGTGTGAGAGTGAGAGAGAGAGAGAGAGAGAGAGAGAGAGAGAGAGAGAGAGCGCGCTTTGTTTGTTAAGCTTGGATTATATTACCTTGGACTTGAGAAGGACCAGGTGCTTCTTCAAAGTAACCAATCAATTTCCCAGTCTTTCCCATAACCAATCCATTTCCTAGATCCTCCAGGGTTCTATGTTCCTTATCCAATCCGATCCTTTTCCCAGACTAGACACTCCCCGTATGGTCGCTATCTTAGTTCCTACTGTGCATGCCTCAAAGTGGAAGTACCTCCCTCCGTGCCATTTTGGCTTCTAGTGGGAATGCACCCCGCAGAGAACTTCCCCATTATTGTTCTATCCCTACCCCCAGTAATGACCAGTTAATGGCCCTTGCTGCCCACATCAGGGACTGAGAGGTCCCCTGGGGAGTGACTGAAGTTGCAGCCTCCTAGCAAAGCAGGCTTATTTTTCCTAGTTGATTATGCTTCTTAATGTCCCTTTCTCTTTGCTTTATTAATATCTAGCTACCTACACTAACTAACACACTGACGTATCAGTGGGAAAGTGGGTTCAGGCTCCTTTGAAACACTTTACATCACCAATTCAGCTTGAAAACAGCACCCGCTCCCGTTCGTCCCTGGGCCTTGTTAAGGTATGGCTTTGTCAAATTGCCGTACTCCCTTTTTGACTATTAGGATATCCAAATTAGAACCTTTTGAAAATGGGTGGCAAAGAATGGGAGAAAGGAGGGAAGGAGAGAAGAAGGAAGAGAGTGAGAAAGTTGGTCAAGCAACCACAATTACTGGTACAAATATATATATTCTCGAAGATAAAAACACTATTTCCTTTTAACAAACACTACCCTCATGGATCCAAACTCCCACAAATGTGTAAGCACAAACACATCTACGCATACATACTCACACAGACAGCCCTATAAGAAATTGAAAAAGAATCATTTAGCACATAATTGAAGGTTAGCATGGGTGGTGCACACAGGCAGGCTAAAGAGCCATCTCAGATGGTGATTTAAGAAAAAATTAATTCATTAAAAAAGAGGTGGGTGGAGGATGGGATACCCAAAGGGAAGGGCTGCATAGCATGGAGCCAAGGGGATATTGGGTCGATGATGGCAGCACCCAGGAGCTGGAGTTTCATCCTTACACGTAGTCACTTGCGGGAAGCTTTTGTCATCAGTGGGTTTGGGGGCTGAGGTGGTGGCCTGGGAATGGGGATGGATGCAGGTGTGCGATCAGGAGTCTTTAGGACAGTTTCAATTCCTTATGTGGTCTGGTGTTCAGCAAGATTTTCCTGGTCTTTTGTTCTCCTGTGGCAGGCAGCTTACAAATGGCCATTAAGAGTTGTATTACCCTATACTCCTAATAATAATTATGGTGCTTCTTTTAGGTATCAGCCATTATTCACTTGTCCTAGTACCACCCTGGACACAAGCTCCTCCTCTCTCTCATCTGTATCAGCTCAGCCACGCCAAAGTCCACTCTCCACTGCTGACTTTCCTAATTGCCACTGCACACTATTATCTTCTGGCTCCGAAGCACAAGTCCCTCCATGCCCCTGGCCTGGTTAATAACCCCACCCTCCACCTCATCACCCAGGAACCTCTTAATTATACCACCTAATGGCTTTTCCCACGCCTCAACCTCTTAGTTATTTTGCAGCCCTGAATCTTTCAATAATCTCCCAGGAAATACTTGTTATGAGCTTACGATGTTCCTTACGAGGCGTTAGGAACCAAGACAAGTAAGACCCTGAAGCCCCCTTTTCCTTCGTTTCCAGTGTGGGGGAGGGAAAAGTTTCCCCTCTCAGATCTTCTGGATCATCTCAGAATTAAATTGACATGAGACGGATTAACAGGAGAAAATAACCAACTCACTACATATGTACGCAGTAGGGATTCTGCAAGAACATGGGACCCGGAGGACAGACGAGGTGGTTGAGGCTTATATGCCGTCTTGAGTGGAGGAGAAATGGGGCTGGTGCTTTGGACTTCAAAGCGGAGGAAGGCACCTCACAGGAAGATGAGAAAGAGCAAACATGTGGTAAACAAATTCTTGTCAGGCCACCCAGAAACAATGGGACACAGAGAGGAGTCTAACAAACAGGCTTTGCCAGATTTTCCCCTGTCTGCCACATGTAATTCATGTATGCCAACGTGAATATGCTAAAGTGAATTGCTAAAATGAATAGCTACTAATACAGTGAAGGCTCTTTTCCTTAAGGCAGGTTTTTCCATCTGAATTCCTTTAGGTAGGTAAGGGGGAAGGTCAAAGGTTCTGAGTCTTTGTTTCTTAAAAATAACCAGTTTAAAATAATCAGTATCCCAAAAGGCATATTTGGTGGTGGTGGTGGGGGGGGGGGTTGAGAACTTTGGCCCCCCTCACTGTTCACACCATTCTCATATGGTTCAAGCATCTCCATTTCATTAGAATCACTACAGTCGTTATTGAGCTAGTATCTGACTGCTTTCTAAATCACTCAGCTTATCCCTGTCACTTCCTCTTTCTAAAATGACTAGAGGCTGGATGCACGAAATTCGTGCAAGGGGCTCGGCTCTTGCAGCCTTGACTTCATCCGGAAGGTTGTCTGGAAGGACGTCCGGAAGGTTATTTGGCTGTCCGGTCTAATTAGCATACCACACTTTTATTATTATAGATTGTTACCAGACTAAAGGCGTTTGTTTCAAAGCCCAGTCAAATTCGAGCAGGAGTTTGCAGCCAAGAGAGTAAGGGTTTACTGTTTGAGGAAATGATGCTAGGCTGGGCGCCACAGGTAAGCTGGTGCTTAAAGACCTGGCTCCCTGATGAGTTCTAGGGGATGGGTTATATAGGGGACAAGAGTGTTAGGGTTGTGATTTCTATTAATTGGTCAGCACTAGAGTAGGGGTAGTTGATCATTGCAGCAGCCATGGCGTCACTTCATCTGGTTTCTCAAGGATGTGGTCAGTGGGGTCATTCTGGAGCCAAAACACAGCTGAGGTTTAGATGCCATCTCTACTTCGGCTGAAACCCTGTCTCTGGTCAACAGGCTCAAGGTTTTGTTCTTAAGATTATTTGATGCTGACCAGAACCTTGTTGTCCTGAGGGCTTAATGATTGACAGAGTGGACGTGCAAGGGAGGGGGAGGCAGTAAGTCAGGGTGCTCTTTGGCAGGACAAGGCCAGTTTGAATCAAAAGGAAAGGAGGAAAGGTCACATTAAAGAAATGAAGTTTCTGCTCCGTTACACCATCCATCAGTGGTTTTCCATTCACTCGCATCACTTTAGGTCCTGCCTCTAACAGGGGTCAGTTTATGCACCCATTTCTCCAGGGAATGTCTCTTGTCTAAGCTGGATGCCCTCTCCCCCTCTTTTGTTGCCCAAAGAATTCTGTCATTTCTTTCAGTACTTATTCATGTTACCTTTCTCAGAATTATTTATTTATATGTCTTCTTTCCTGTAATTCATGGCTTCCATGAGTGCAGGAAGTGTGATTTATTGTGTGCTCCATGGGACTCAACCCAGTAGTTGGTACTCAATAAATGTTTGTTGAATGAATGATTGAGCTCGAGTTTGATTCAAAATATACTTTATCATTCTGTTTTTTTGTTTCTCCTCCATTAGTTAAAAAAGAAACCCACAATACATTTGTTTAAAAAATTTGGATCATTTATTTCTGCTGAGAGAAGAACACTGATAGTAAAGTACTGACATTATTTGTGATAATGATCAATTTAGATATTATATTGAAATTTGAAAACAAATTTATCATAATCAAGGAACATAAAACCACTTACTAATTGTAACAAAGAGCAAAATAACCTTTGAGTCCTCAATCATGGTCATAAAACAGGATTCTAAATTAATGCAAAGATAAGCAATCCTTCATGAATATTTGATTTATAGAATAATTTAAGCAAGAAGGGGGAGTTGACATTCAGAATTCCACCCTTTAAGGTAACTTTTTCTTGTTCCCCAGTTGGGAACAATGTTGTCTTCTCTTAGGCAGATATAAAGCTTGCATGAATTGGGTAGCTGGGACCATCTGCCCACAATTGTCCCCAACACTGCAGGTCTGTGTCTACCTCCAGGCTGAGGGAGATATATTCACAGCATTCTAGCAGGAAACACGAAATGGGTATTTCCCCCCCAAAAATGAGGCTATAAATGAGGCTAAATAGATCAAAGTAAAGTTCTTAATGGCTCTCTTATATTATATTTTGGGTTAAATGGCTCTTGGAATCAAGCCTGGTAACCTAACCATAAAATCTTAATGGTCTGGGCAATTGCATTTGAAACTCCCTCTTTCTGTACATTTTTAGCAGCTGGGAAAAGTCCTCTCCTGTTCTTACTCAGTCCTACTGACCTTGTATCATGGCTGTCTGTCCTGTGGTCTCTGTCCTGGGGGAGTCCCTGGGGGGGTCTGGAAGAGTTCATAAGTAGACACACCATTTGCTGAATTGCACTCAAAACCCATGCCAATGGCAATTGTTAGAAAGTAAGAAAAATAAGAAAAAAATGAAACTGTACATGAAAGGAGACATTGAAGATGATTCTTGAAATGTTCCCCCCCCCTGAGATTTATTGCCATTAGATTATATTCATTTGTTCAAAGTACAATTTATTTCTTACACAATTCACCCAAAACCTACTCTGCGTCCTCATCTGCCCGGAAATCATAAACACACAAGGTTGGAGGAGCCCTGGCGATCATCTGGTCCAGTGCCCTCATTTATCCTACAAACACAGTGAAATTGCTTCCGTTTTATCTTTATCGTAAATTCTGTATGCCACACATGGTGTGAGTACTCCCTCCGGGTCCCCAGTGTAGCTAGCTGGGTTTTATATTGAACCACCTTTGTTTATAAAACTGCAGGGAGAGTTAATACAAGACAGAAGAAAGTAATATCAGTTCTATAAAGTGAATCTCTGGAAATGAAGGAACACAGCCTCAAAGTTTTAAATGAAGACCCTGCACGCAGGAAGAATAAATGAAAGAAGCACCAACAGCAATGGCTTAGCTCCCCGACTCCTCTGTGCTTTGGAGATAAACTTGTTCTTTCCCGTACCTTTTTGGAAACTGGCTTGGTAATTTGAGCAAATAGCCAGACGCCCCTGTATAAGGACTGTCTTAGTGATTAGGAATGTCTTTGTCCAACCCCGCCCCCCAATTGGGAATTCCTTATGACACAGGAAAACTGGGAGCAAGGATGCCTGGGAAAACGGGGTTGTCTTTTTGGGTCTCTTGTGACCCAGGAGGGTTATGGGTACTTCTAGAGCGGGTGAGTGGAGAAGGTTGTGGAGCAGATGAGGAGGAAATGGAGGAAGTGGCATAAAAGCAAACCTCTTAAACATGGTGCAGATAGGAAGAAAAACTATGGAAAACCAGAATGATAAAACAGCCTCCGGATCAAACCCATTTACTCTTCAACCAGATCGTTCCGCCTTTATCTGACTTACATATTGAGATTCCTTGTAACATATTCTTTTTAAAAAGAGTTGTATTAAAGGGTGTTCAAAAAGACTCAAAAACCATCGATCTATTTTGATTCCCCTCCATTTAAATCAATGAAAAGACATTAATTAAGCACCTGCTACATTTTGTGAATTATTGGTGGTTCTGGGTTTGTAAAGATGAATTAAGACACACTTCCTGCTATTCAGAAGTTTATCATTTTATGGGAAGGACAGACTCATCTATCACCACAACAGAGATGATAAGAGCTATGGGAACACGGATGAAGGAGCAATTAATTCAGCCTGAGACGGCCAAATAAAGCTATAAAAAGGTAACATTTGAGTTAGCCTTAAATATGTTAGAAGTTTGTCAGGTGGACAGATAGGATAGTTTTACTCAAGGGCAAGTATGCCTGGTGTGGTTGGAGTTAGATGCCTGCCAGGGCAGTAGGGAGTGCTGGGGATGCTCTGGGGAGGGACGCTGGGGGGTGCATTTTGTTCAGTTCTGAAATGGAACCATCACCACAATCAGGATAGTGAACATCTATCACACCCGGATTTTCCCTGGGCCTGCTCGTAATCCTCTCTCCCACCCCCCATACCTCTCCTGATCCTTCTCTTTGTGGCATTATCGATCTGCTTTCTGTCACAGTAGATTAGTTTGCATTTTCAAGAGTTCTGCATAAATGGAATCACACAGGAAGTACTTATTTTTGTCTAGATCTTTTCACTCAGACTGGTTCACGCTGTTGTGTGTGTCTATGGTTCATTCCCTTTTCATTGCCGAGTAATATTCCGTCGCTGCCTTTTTCTTTGAGTTGGTTTCACTCTTTCATTGGTGCCTGGCTATCTTGTGTGGGAGGGAGCCTGGCCCATGGATGTTCCAAGATTCACCTTTATGGCTGCCTCCACCGAGAACTGATTTTCATTCTGATCCCAAGTTCTGAAATTCCTGAGAAGGGATCTGATTGACCTGTTGTGGGCCAGATACTCACCCCTGGACCAAAGGACTGTGGCTGGGCGGGCAGTGACACATGAAGAGCATGGCAAAGCCGTGAGAATTTTTTCAGTGTGTTTGACTCCAGCCATCAGCCCACGTGGGACCATCCTTCTGACCTGGCCACACTCTTCAGATTCACACTGAATATGTGAAGTGCATTATTTTAGGCTCCATTCCCAATGCATCAAATATTAAATGTAAAAAAAATAAACCCTAAAAGGAAACTTTATCAATTCAGTGTAGAGAAGACATTTCTAACAATGATACAAAATCTTGAAGTCATAAAGTAAAATATTTAAAATAAATTCCAAAAATATCAAAATATTTGCTTGGCAAAAATACTCCTTGAGCAAAGTAATAAGACAAATTCCAAATTGGGAGCAAATTGTTGGTAACTCATTTCACACACAAAGCTTAATGTCCTTAATGTTTTAAGAGCCCTGGCGGTCAGTAAGAAAAAGTTACCCAGAAGAAAATTGGGCATAATAATGTAAAGAGACAGTTGACAGAAAAAGGAAATGCAAACAGCTCTTAAATACATGTATA
>NW_006290034.1:9926341-9933800 GCF_000327345.1 Myotis davidii
CCTCCCCCCATACCTCTCCTGATCCTTCTCTTTGTGGCATTATCGATCTGCTTTCTGTCACAGTAGATTAGTTTGCATTTTCAAGAGTTCTGCATAAATGGAATCACACAGGAAGTACTTATTTTTGTCTAGATCTTTTCACTCAGACTGGTTCACGCTGTTGTGTGTGTCTATGGTTCATTCCCTTTTCATTGCCGAGTAATATTCCGTCGCTGCCTTTTTCTTTGAGTTGGTTTCACTCTTTCATTGGTGCCTGGCTATCTTGTGTGGGAGGGAGCCTGGCCCATGGATGTTCCAAGATTCACCTTTATGGCTGCCTCCACCGAGAACTGATTTTCATTGTCTAGATTTTTTCACTCAGACTGATTCACGCTGTTGTGTGTATCTATGGTTCATTCCCTTTTCATTGCTGAGTAGTATTCCATCGCTGCCTTTTTCTCTGAGTTGGTTTCACTCTTTCATTGGTGCCTGGCTATCTTGTGTGGGAGGGAGCCTGGCCCATGGGTGTTCCAAGATTCACCTTTACGGCTGCCTCCACCGAGAACTGATTTTCATTCTGATCCCAAGTTCTGAAATTCCTGAGAAGGGATCTGATTGACCTGTTGTGGGCCAGATACTCACCCCTGGACCAAAGGACTGTGGCTGGGCGGGCAGTGACACATGAAGAGCATGGCAAAGCCGTCAGTGTTTGTCAAGGATAGAGAAGTGGGCATTCTCCTATACTGCTGTTGCAAGTGTCAGTTGGTGCCACCCTTAGGAGAAAAGGTTAGTGATAACCGTGAGAATTGGTTATTCATCGCAGTATTGTATGCTATGGCAAGACATTGGCAGCAACTCAAATGCCCATCAATAGACAGTTGGTTAAATACATTCTGGTACATCTATTCAGCAGAATACTGTGACGCTGTGAAAAGAGAATGAGGGCATTTCATGTGCATTGCTGTCGAAAGATTTCCAAGATGGATTATGAAATGGAAAAAAAAGTAAGATGCAGAATGATATGCATAGCATGCTCTCGTTTGTGTAGAAAAAAGAGATTGCATTTTAAATTTGTATTTGCTGGCATGTGTATTTAAAGTCTGTGCAAGGATTCACAGGAAATATTAACATGGCTGCTGGCGTGAGAAGGTGAAGTGGAAGTGAACACATGGGGACAGACAAGGGAAACAGACATTTATGTGTGTGTGTGTGTGTGTGTGTGTGTGTGTAATTTTGAATCATGTAAATGTATCTATCTACAAATTGAATGACTTAGAAATGTGTATTGCTTGTCTTAAATTAGTGATTTTCAGCCTTTTCCATCTCATGGCACACAGATGATGAGGATACACATAGGATGAAACCTACTTCCTCTGCTTCAGGAACTCATGTCTACGCTGTAGTCATTTCCCTGAGGGGAGGGTCCCCTCAATCTCTTAAGGAATAGAGAAGTCTAGAGCACAGACTTCTTTCCTCCGTCCCCCGACGTAAGCACAAGTTGCAAAACCAGGCAGCTGGGAAGGGAAAAACCAGCCCGTCACGCTTGTGCCCACAAAGCCCTTGTTATTGTTCCGGGTGGAAGGCAGCAGAGAGGGGAGCGGAGAAATGGCAGATGAAGCCTTTTAATTTGCTGGCAATTAATTCTCTCACTTACTTTAAATTAAAATGTTCAGCCCTTTCCCAGTCACTCATCAACAACTGTTAGCATCAGGGTCTTTTCAGCATGTGGAAGGCTCTGCGTGCAAACAGCCCATTACCTTGCAACGAAAGATAAATTGTAGAACCTTGATTAAGCAGAATCCTCTGGGAATGAGCTTTACTGGTTCATTGATTCTTTTACTTGCTGGAGATTTAGCCAGAAAACTCTTTTTAAACTTCAGCATTTGTTCAGTCCATCAGTCAATCCACACGGCACGGGATAGTGGTGAAGAGCAGCCTCTGGAGCCAGGCAGCCTGGGTGCAGTCTCAGCTCCATCACGTCGTCGCCTTGGGCAGCTGGCTTACCTCTCTGCACTTCTGTCTCCTCCTCTGTAAAATGGAGATGATGGTAGTTCTTATTTCATAGAATATGTATGAAAAATTAGAGATGAACACATATAAAGTCCAAAGGACAGTGCCCAGCACATGGTAGATATCCATGACTGTTGTTATTGATCACTCTATAGTCTATCCATGAAAGGACAATGAGCAGGATAGGCATGATCCCTGCCTCCCAGTGAATTCCTACTATTATAAAAACATCCAGACAGTATAGAATCATATGGAGTAAAATAGGAAATCACACTCCATCTCCCCTAATTCTACTCCTCAGAGGTAGCCATTATTAATGACTTTATGTCTATCTTTCCAAGCTATTTTTCTACTTTGGAAGGATAGACATAAAGAACCACCAACTGAGCGGCTTGAAATAACAAAATGCATTGACTTACAGTTCTGGAGGCCAGAAGTTCAAAGTGAAGGTGTTGGTAGGGCCTTGCTCCCTAGGTATATGAAAATATATACACAAATATCAGTTGTTGATTTTTATAAGAAGTATAATCATTTTTCTAAAAATATATCATGTACATTTTTGCAGGTCGGTCAGTCCACACAGCCCTATCTCCTTTGCCTTATATAATAGGATAAATCATACTTTTAAATTTAATCTTCTTCCTTTTGATACATATTAGGTTGTTTCAAATGTTTAAATAATGCCAAAATGAACATCCTTGTACAGTTAGCTATGTACATTTGTAGAGTATTTTTGGCATAATGTTCTTAAAATGGACATTGTTTTTTAAAATGAACAGTCCATAGCATTTTAGAATTTTTTGTTTAACTGGACATTCCATATTATGAACACTTTAATTTAACAAAGCAGGAGTAAAACAGGATTGAAAAGAACCTCACAGCCATTATGACAAATCCCCAGCCCCTCATACCAGGCTGTGGAGAGTAGTCATTGGAGTTGAAACAGATTATTTGGTTGCAGTTTTCTTCCTTCTAAAGAGGTGGTAGAAACATTCTCATTAAGAGCTGTGATTAACCAAGTTCCAGGTGATTAAGGCTTTCATCTTCATCTCAGAATCTCATCCACATTCCCTTTCTCTGCTAGTTCATTCTCCCCATCGTGACCTGGCAAAAATCACCCATGGCTCCATGACTTCTGTTCTCCAAATATTAAAAAAAAATTTTAAAGTATTTTTTAATTGACTTCAGAGAGGAAGGGAGAGGGAGAGGAAGAGGGAGAGGGAGAGGGGGAGAGAGAGAGAGAGAAACATCCATGATGAGAGAGAATCATGGATCGGCTGCCTACTGCACGCCCCCTACTGGAGATTGAGCCTGCAACCCAGGCATGTGCCCTGACTGGGAATTGAACCATGACCTCCTGGTTCATAGGTCGATGCAGGGAGAAAGAGTTAAAAGAAATGGGCTGTTCTCCAAATATTTCGAGCACCTGACCAATGAAAGAAGGAGCAAGTGAGCAGAGAAAGAGGGAGAAAGAGTTAAAAGAAATGACAGCCAGATGGGGATCATGATATATTCATGCTGGAAAAATCACTTAAGAGATTTCTCATGCTGTAACTACGTGCAGATTATGACAAATTGGGTAAATGCCTTTGTGGTCTTGAGCTAAGCCAAAGACAGGCCAAAAGATGGGCCCTGGATACGAGTTAGATATGGGCTTAACTGTTCTCAAAGAGACCAAAAGATACAGTGGCTCAAGACAGAAGTTTCATTGTCCCTCTTGGAAGGGTAGGCTGGAGGCTGGAGGTCCAGAGTGGACATGCAGGCTGCTCCCTGAGGTCACCCGAGAAACAGGGACTGGGGCAGCTCTTCCATCCTCATGGTGGCTCCCACCTTTGGTCTCAGGTGGCTGCTGCATTGTTGCCATTTCCCACACAGTAGGAAACAGAAAATGGAGCACAAGCCCTTTCCTCTGTAAGTAATATGGTACCGATGTTGCTCACATCACTTCTGCTCACATTCCAATAGCGGGAATTTAGTCCCATGTCCCTCCTAGTTGCCATAACAAAGTACCATAAACTGAGCAGTTTTAAAATAACAAAAATGTATTGACTCACAGCTCTGGAGGCCAGAAGTTCAAAAAGAAGGTGTTGGCAGTGCCTTTCTCCCTGTAAGCCATGCAGAAGATAATCCTGCTCTCTGCTGCATTGCTGCCATTCCCACACAGTAGGAAACAGAAAAGGGAGCATAAGCCCTTTCCTCTGTAATATGGCACCGATGTTGCTCACATCACTTCTGCTCACATTCCAATAGCGGGAATTCAGTCCCGTGTCCCTCCTAGTTGCCATAACAAAGTACCACAAACTGAGCAGCTTAAAGTAACAAAAATGTATTGACTCACAGTTCTGGAGGCCAGAAGTTCAAAATCAAGGTGTTGGTAGCACCTTGCTCCCTGTAAGCCATGCAGAAGATAATCCTGCTCTGCCCCTTGTAGCTTCTGGGTTTTTTTCTGGCCGTGTAAGGCATTCCTTGGCTTATGGATGCATCACTCCAATCTCCGCCACCACCATCACATGCCATCTTCTCCCTGTGTATCTCTGTCTTCACATGGTCGTCATCTTTTTTATATATATATAAGGACATACCTGGAAGTTAGTTTTTAAGGGATTGAGCAATGCTCCGGAGAATGGCAGTTTGAAGTTGTTTTTTTTTTTTTTTTTTTTTTAAATATATTTCTTTATTGATTTAAGAGAGGAAGGGAGAGGGAGGAAGCGATATGATATGAGTCATTGACTGGCTGCCTTCTGCACGCCCCCTACTGGGGATGGAGCCTGAAACCCAGGCATGTGCCCTTGACTGGAATCGAACCTTGGACCCTTCAGTCCACAGGCCGATGTTCTATCCACTGAGCCCTGAGCCAAACCAGCTAGGGCATGGTCGTCATCTTATAAGGATATTTCTCTTATTGGACTAAAGCCCACCCTAATGACTTCATCTTAACATGATTAAATCCACAGAGACTATTTCCAAATAAGGTCACATTCACAGGTATTGGAGGGTAGGACGTCAACATATCTTTTTGGGAGGGGCACAATTCAATCCATACCATGATGTATGTCAACAGAGGTTTTCAAACTCTACCATGTACCAGAATCACCTAGAGGATTTATTAGAATGTAGACTGCTGGGCCACATATCTGTATCTGATTCAGTAGGTCTGGGTGGGGCCTACAATTTGCATTTCTAGTAAGTTCCCAGGTGATGCTGTAGCTGCTGGTATTGGTGGAAAACCACTAGTCTAGGACCTTGCAACTCAAAATGCAGTCCATGGACCAGCAGCAGCAAAATCACCAGACCCTGGAGAAATGCACTCTCTCTCTCTCTTTTTTTTACTTTTCTATTTTATTTTATTTTTAATTTCTTTATTGCTTAAGTTATTACATATGTGTCCTTATTCCCACATTACCCTCCATCCCCCCACTCAAGTCCTCACCCCCCTGTTGTCTGTGTCCATTGGTTAAGCCTATATGCTTGCATATAAGTCTTTTGGTTGATCTCTCCCCCCTATCCCCACCCTCCCCTACCTTCCCTCTGAGGTTTGACGGTCTGATCGATGCTTCTCTGTCTCTGGATCTGTTTTTGTTCATCAGTTTATGTTGTTCATTATATTCCATAAGTGAGTGAGATCATGTGATATTTATCGTTCTCTGACTGGCTTATTTCACTTAGCATAATGCTCTCCAGTTCTATCCATGCTGTTGCAAATGGTAAGAACTCCTTTTTTATTGCAGCGTAGTATTCCATTGTGTAGATGTACCACAGTTTTTTACTCCACTCATCTGCTGATGGGCACTTAGGCTGTTTCCAGATCTTAGTTATGGTGAATTGTGCTGCTATGAACATAGGGGTGCATATATACTTTCTGATTGGTGTTTCTAGTTTCTTGGGATATATTCCTAGAAGTGGGATCACTGGGTCAAATGGGAGTTCCATTTTTAGTTTTTTGAGGAAATGCAGACTCTCTTTTGGCCCATAACCCGGACCTACTGAATCCAAATCTTCATTTAGCAGGTGATGTGTATGCATATTTAAGTCTGAGAAGCCTGCTCTAGGAGACCCACTGTTCCAGCACAAGCTGGGCAGTCCTCTAGCTCCGGATACAGAGGCAAGTTCTATGGGATCAAGCCGGTAGGCTCAGTCCAGGTCCAGTTGGCCTCACAGAGTCCTCTAAGAGCCTCAGTTGGTGTCTGGCTCTCAGAAAGAGCCATATCTCTCCTATTGGTTCCCACCCCCCAGCCCCATACCTGCCAAGCTTGGGGGATACTGTGAAGTCCAACCCGAGATCAAGTTTTCAGACAAGTAAGTAAACTTCAGGTTGCAACCACCACCTTTGCCAAAGAGAAAATAGGGCTTACTCTAAGAAGCCAATGAAACTCACACTCAGATGGTGCGAGGCCAGAGGGAACTGGGAGACCCACAGATGTATGAAGGAGCATATAAGGAAAATGTATTATGAGGACTTTTCCGCCAACCTGTACCTGATCTCTTGACTTACCTTGATTTCTTTTAGTGCAGTCTTTTGGAGAACTATTTTCTTGGCTGCTCTAATATGAGAAACAGGTTCACTTTGTTGTGATAAGGTTTGTGCTTTAAAGAAGAGTGGAAAACAATACAGTTCCTATGAGTTCCTCTGAGTGCACTGAGAAGTTGTGAAATTCCCTCTAATATAGTTCCCAGTGATATTGTTTGGGGTGAGATATTTGCTCTGGCAAGAAATGTTTTCAGTTGCAAATAAAGAACCCAGCCGACCTGAGCCTGAACTCATGTAAAGGAAAGCATTGGCATCTGGAACCGCTTCATTGACGCAGGCCACACCTCTCCTGCCGGCTGGGCCTGTGGTCCTCCGCTGCTCGGAACTTGAGCCAGCCAAGGTGCTTGCTTCTTACCTGCGCATGTACTCACTGAAAGCAATTTGCAAAGACTTGCCCCCCCCCCGCCCTCCGGAAAATATGCTCCCAAAGGCAGTCCCTCTCACGTGAAAATCTGACTTATAGACAGTAGCATAGAGGAGTTTTAGAGCTGACATCCACCTCAATCGCTTCAACTTCAACCTCTCCCTTTTATAGAGAGGAAGTGACTCAACCTGCCCACACAACCAGCCTGCGGCGGAACCTGGAGTCAATTCCAGGTCCACAGTCCCTTCCTAGCACTTGGCATGTCACCGCTTCATCCTGCCATTACCCTTGGAGATGAACTGACTTTGGAATCAACCATAAACTGCCATGTTGCTCCAAACCATCACCAGCTTACACTGTGTTCTCTATTCCTAACCAACCAGACACATGAGTGTTAGCCCCAAATTCCGTGTCCAGGGCAATACAGGTCAGGGATGTACCCACCACCCAAAATCATGGAACAGGGGCTGTAGGGTAGGACTGGACAACTCAGGAGCACATGGGAGTGAGGCAGGAAGTGATCAGGACCATCCTGCTGGACTGGGCTCTGTGGAAACTGGGGAGCACAGGACCCACCT
>NW_006290034.1:9934870-9950009 GCF_000327345.1 Myotis davidii
CACGGCTGGCATGGAGCGGGGAGGAACGTGTGCAGGGCGCGGAAACGGGGGCTGAAACATTGAAAATGGCCGTGATAGAATCTCCCTCCTTTGAAGAGGTTTTTTTAAAAAAAGATGCACTAAAAGTTAAAACCAAAGAGGTCATTGAAATTACAAATAGCCCCCCTCCCCACCTTTTGGGCAACAGATAAGGCCTATTTTCTATGCACCCTACTGTCCTGAATATTTTATAAATTCTAGATGTGTTTTTACTATTGAGAAATGTTTCTTGTTCTATTTCCACTTCTTTTCATGGACACGGAAGACAATAGACCAAAAGGAAAGGTTTAATATTTATGAAATATCGGGTGTCCCTTCTTTTCTAGAAAATATAGCATATCCCCTCACCCCTTTTTTTAGGAAAAGCCAAATCTCTTCTCAGTGCTACAAATGAATCAGTCGTTTGCAGGAATTACAGGGGAAGCGGCTGTAGCCTAGTGTTAAGGGGCGGTATTGTGTTGTTGTTAATGAGCTGGTTTGCTGGAGTCAGATAGAATTGGGTTTCACATCTTACCCCACCACTTCCTAGATGTGAACTTGGGCAGATGACGTAACCATTTTACCCTAAGTTTCCCACAGCTAGAGAGTGACATTTAATGAGTATCTACCTCAGGAGATAATTCTGAGGGCCAAATTAGCCAATGGATATAAAGCACATACTAGGATCTGGCACATGTTCCGTGCTAAATGAATGGTAGCTATTGTTAAAATTTCTTTTCCATTTTAACTCTTTAAAAAAAATCCACATTTTCAAAACCGCTGGTTCCTTTAAGTGAGGTTCATGTATACCAAAATGTGCTTAAGTTTCTGGAGGAAAAACATTGAAGAATGAAATGATCCCTTCTCTTCTAGTAGCTCCTGGTGCAGCCGGGCTCAACTCCTCTGGGAGTTCTGAACCTAATGACCGGCAGGGTTTCCTGAGTTGGAACAGAATGACAAGACCTTTATACACTCTGCCGATCAGTCACTGGGTGTGGGCCACCCCGAGGCAGGGGCCAGCCTGCGGGGGAGGCTCCCTGCAGCGGAGGCAGCAGAGGGTCATCTGCCAAAGACGCCCAGCAGCTGGGCAGCCAGCCCTTCCCTAAGAGGGAAGGGGCATCTGGTGGCCAGTCACAGTTTTCACTACAGCTCAGTTGTACTATTTTGTCTTTTTTTAAACTGCGTTTTTCTGCCAAACAGCTCCCAGCACTTCACAGACTAGCACACCCACTTGCAGGAAGCTCTTAAGAAGTGAGGTGCTCCCCGGCCTCACATGATGAAAAGCGGCCTACGGCAAGTCAGTGACAGTGACGGGGAGTCACACGCCGGTCTCCTGCCATTCAGCCCGGTTCTGCTGCTACAATATTGCCTGTCATTTTGCTGCCATACCCGGATGGCGTGAAGCCGAGCCTGAACATTGTGTTTGGTTTCATTTCACGGAGAATGATGACTACTCAGGGCTCCATCCCATCACAAGAGCATCGCGAACTTTCTCAAGCATCTTCCACGCCCACACCTCAGTCCCAGCACTAGGTTAGGTGGGAGTGGACGAGGATGCCCCAGCTGGACTAAGCAGGGGAGTCTGGGGGGCACAGCACTCTGGCCCGGCGCCAGGCTTTCCTGTGCCTTGCCCCTTACCCTGGCTCCCTGGCTATGCTTAGGAAGCCGTCTGGCTGTCTCAAATCATGGTCAACGCCAGGGACATCTTCAAAAAGGGTCAATTACATAATCCAGGGCAAATCCCAACTGCGGCCACTTTGGAGCCAATCTTGCGGGGCCCAGTAGGACTTTCCTAAGCTTGTTGACAGGTATGCAACTTCTGGCTCTAGTAAAACTGTAATTTCTGCTCTGCTGCAACATTCACCAACACATCCTTGTTTACTCCCTAGAAGAGAAGCATTTGAAATATGCAGTGTATTGAAGCCCCCTTTGATTCACCTGGCCCTCCGGGCAGCATTTTAACCTTTTGTTGTACATCAGGAAAGGGGCTCCTGGACCCATGAGAGTTCCAGGCCACAGGCTCCTAGATTTTGTCTTCTGACAACACAAACAAAAAAGAGCTGGGGGTGGCTTATTTCAGACAAATAGAATTCATGTCAAAAAGGTTAAATGAGTCAAAGGAAAACATTTTATTCTGAACAAAGAAAGGCACAATCCACCACAAAGATCTAAGAGCTGGAATCTTTCTGTGACAAAAAGAAGTATGTTAGAAATGTACGAAAAGGAATGCTTGAAATACAATCTTTGTGAGAGACTTAAACACACATCTCAAACTTTGACAGCTAAAATAAACAAAAATGGTCAGAAACATAGAAAATCCTCATAATAGAATTCTTCTTTTACAAAGAGGAAAAATGCTGTCTTTTTCCGCTTCTGTGGAACATTTACAAAAAGGGATCTTACGATAAGATACAAAGATGAATTCTAAATTTTAAAGCATAAAATTATATGAGCCATTTTATCGTATCACAAAGAGATAAAACTGGGAATTAAACAAACAAAGAGACCATCCACTTGTGGTGAAGGGCAAACTTGGAAATAGTTATTACAACAAAATAAAATTTATTTATTTATTTAAAAAGTATTATTATTGATTTTAGAGAGGGAGGGAGAGGGAGAGAGAGAAACATCAATGATGAGAGAGAATCATTGATTGGCTGCCTCCTGCACGCCCCTACGGGGCATTGAACTGACAACCCAGGCGTGTGCCCTGACCAGGAGTTGAACCGTGACTTCCTGGTTCATAGGTCAATGCTCAGCCACTGACTGAGCCATGCCCGTCAGGCAAATAAAAAATAAAATTTAAATGATAGATATAGGCTATTTAAAAAAATAATGACATTGTGAACACTTTCATGTACTCATGTAATAAACACTTATTGATCACAACCAGATACGGGACATTGTTCTAAGAGCAAGATATACAGCACTAAAAAGATAAAGCCTGTCATCATGGGCTTATACTCCGACCACTAGATTCGGGGCAGACAGCTCATAAACAAGTACATGAATAAAACAAGAACATATCATCGAGTGATATTTGCTTTAATAAAAAGAAGACAGAATGATGTGACTGAGAGTGACTGGCGTGGGGGTGGCACTACTGGTTGGAAAGGCCTCTCAGATGGCACTTAAGCGGAGCTCTGAACATTAGGAAGAATGTACCATCGGAAGACCTTGGAAATGCACATTGCAGCAGAGTGATAACCTACACTATGTGTCAAAGTTAGAGAAATTGATGCAGCAGATGCAAAAATAAATAACTCCAAATTTTCTCACTATTAAAGAAAAAATGAAAATAATTGAATTGTTCATTTAATTTAGGAATTTAGAATAAGGATAAAAAAGGTTTTTAAAAAGAAGAAAGGAACAATAAAGTAAACAACCAAAATAAAATAATGCAAAAACAAAAACAGAAAGAGAGCAGGATTGATTTGAAAATCCAGCTTTCGTTGTTCTGGAGGAAAAGTATAAAAGATAAGTATCTAATCAAATTTTTTTTAAACACATGAAAAAATATAGAAGGCAACCCAATTTTTTTTTTTAGCAGAACTCAAATCATTTTGATACAAAAATCTGACAAAAAAAAGAAAGAAAAGCATGTCAAACTTTAAACCAATCTTATTTATGCATCTGGAATCATAAACCTACTGAATTGAATTCACAGTATATTAAATGACTCATGGTTCACAACCAAGAAAGCTTCATTCCAGAAATGCAAGGATAACTTAAAATTTGAGGAAAAAATATAACATGATAGATTTTTTTATTTTCAGTGAATAAGATCTATTTTACAATCACAATGGATAAGTAAAGACTTTTGATAAAATTCAACACTTCTGATTAAGGGTTACTCGGGCAACTTGGAAGAGTCAGCTAACTTGGACCCCTTGCTTCACTCAACACAGGGAAATGTCAGATGATCTATAATACATACAATTTAAACAATAGGTAGGCTCCTATGAAAGAAAGAAAAAACTAGTTTCATAAACAGTGAAGGAACTCAGAGCCAGAATTAAAAGCTGACATAGTGATGAGTTAGGGAATGCGGGTGGGTGTTTCAAATCCTAATATTGGCTCTACTGGCCAAAAATCAGCTTTTTTGGGGGGGCGGGGGTGTTCATTAAAGGATGGGATATATGGTTTGGGGCTTCGTAAAGTGGGAGGCTGTGACTAAGATTATTATATACAATTGGCATCTCCAGGTGTAAACTAGGAACAGTTTCACTCAGTGAAGTAGGAACAAGAAACACTCCATTCCCTGGACTGAAAAGAGATAAGGAAATTTGAGTGATCTTAGGACTCTGATTAGAGAAAAAACTCTTTTTTAGAAACTAAAACCTCAGGCTTGTACTTTGCATGAGAGTGGAGTCCAAATGTTCACTACCCAGATGGTGTAGGCCTACCCCCCTTGCCGAGTCCCCTTTAATGTAAAACTGGTTCAGGCTAGCAAATCCCAAAGGACCCTCACCCATGGCCTGTTTTTGAATAGTATGACCTGCATCAAGACTTTTTTATTTTTGCATTTTCAAAGGATGGTAAGAGAAGGAGAAGTAGAGGCAAAGAAGAAGAGATAGAGACTACATGACTGTATGTGGCCGCAAAGACTAAAATATTTACTATCTGGCTTTTTTTTGAGAAAGAGAAGCTTGTCAACACTGATCAAGAGCACAAACAAAGCCCAAAGAAGGAAAATATGACCTATCAAAGATAACCTTACAATAAAAATATTACTATGTGATAAAACTCTCCACAAGTTAGAATCCGCAATCTGAAGAAACTATAAAAATAAGTATTTTTAAAATGATTAAGTGCTAAAAGGAGGTAGATGGTAAAAAGATTGAAATTAAAATTCAAAGGAAAAATTAAATAGCAGATTTAAACACAATTTTAAAAAGTAAATCTGAGAGAACTGGAATGTAACACCAAGAGAAATGGGGTAGGAAATATGACAGAGAAATTAAGAGGCAGGAAAGATAGACTGAGGAGGAACAATTAGTTTTAGCTCCAAAAGAAAAGATTAAAGAAAATGACAGGTAGAATATTTGAAAATTATTGATATTTTCAGAATTGATAAAAACATAAATCCTTAGATTCAAGAAGCTCACTAAATCTTCAGCAAGATAAAAAAAAATAAATCAATTAGATAAATTATGGTAAATTATAAAAAGGACAAAAAAGAGAAAAAATTAAAAGTAAACAGAGAGAGGACACAAATTACCACTGTGGCAAAGGTTGCTGTATGTCTACCTAAATATATTCTAAATCTTCTGGGGAAACATAATTGTAACTGGGCATATGGATGCTGCTGATAGACTTCTATAAATAAAGCATGGTTCTAGACTGGACTTCAGAATCATGTAATATTTTACATAATTATGAAACAAAATTAAAAATTTAAAAAGCAACCCCTAAAAGTAAAAAGTAAAAGACCCTAACTTGTAACTACTTGGAAAGATACTAGTCAAAGTGACTTTAAGACATAGTAATTTGACAGTATATCTCTGGTAGTATATACTGTAAGGACAAAATAAATTACAGAATTAAAAAAACTATAGTAATTATATTATTAGTGGGTAGCGATGGTATTATTGTGTGTGCATTTGGGATAAAGCAAATAAGTAATTACGTACTGCATTAGTTTGCTAGGGCTGCCAGAACAAAATACCACAGACTGGGTGACTTAGCAACAGACATTTATTTTCTCACAGTTTCAACACTAGAAAGACCAAAGTCAAGGTGCCATTAGAGTTGGTTTCTGGTGAGGCACCTCTTCCTGGCTGGTAGACGGCCACTGGGCTCTCCATGGCCTTCCCTCTGTGTGTACACACACACACACACACACACCTCGTGTCTCTTACTCATCTTATAAGGACACTAGTACTATCAGATTAGGGTGCCATTCTTATGACCTCATTTAACCTTAATAACCTCAGCAAAGGTCCTATCTCCTAAAACAATCACATTTCTTTTAGGGCTTCAGTATATGAATTTGGGGCAGACACATTGGGGCAAAACCCAGCATTGAGAATTATCAGGTGCAAACTCAGCTATGGAGTCTCATTTGCTGCACAGGACTCCTTGGGAAACTAATGGCAAGAAGGGACACTTGAGAGGGCAGAGTTCAGGTGTTCCTGGGTTCCCTGGGAGTGGGGGGAAGGAGAAGAGAGGTAACACCATCTAGTATAGAACCCTCTCATTCTTACAGAACCACTGAGATAGAAAGCAGAAAGTACAGGAGAACACAGTGTGGGTGCTGACATTTCAACACAGTGACCCTCAAGCTTATTATAAGGGGCTCTGTTGGTGAGAATAGAATAGAAAGAAAGAGAGGAGGCGGCAGGTGGGAGGGGAAAGAAGGAAGAGTAAGAAAATGGCCTCCTCTGTGTTCCCCACTTCATTTTCCTGACCTCACCCCCTCCCACACATTAGTTCCCACCTACACATCTAAGGAAGACAGCGGTAATAAGGGTGATGAGGATGAGTCAAGTTCAAACGGATTTTATTGGCCACGTCATTCTCGTGAATGTACACGTCTTGGGAATGTCTCTGTGTGCTAAGCAGGTTTGCAGTCACTGGCTTACATCTCTGCTCCAGGTCTTTAGGAGAAACTGCTTTCTCTCTCCGTCCCTTCGCATGCTCGGATTCATCTCTTCTTGCCATCAGAAAGTTAAAATCTAGAAGCCCAAGAAAGAGGTATAAACTTAGGGGGAAAGGTGTCAGGAGGTTACTCAGTCTACGTATAATGTTGAGTTTTGCCTTTAGAGTAACTCCCAGCCTCTCAATGGCTTAGAGTAGGTTTGAGGCCAAAATACCATGACAAAATGCATGCATTTGTTTGGCCCTGTCCTCTGAGCATGATGCTCTCTGTGGGCAAAGCCATGGCTCTGGCAGAATGGATTTGATGTTCAGAACCCTGGACCCAAGCCTCATACTACCCCAAAAGAATGCCTTGTCACCCAAAACAGCAACAGAGGTGATCATGGTCTGCCATTTTAAGACCACCGTGGCTAATGCCCTGGCAGGTGACTGCTCTGCTCTGAGCCCTGCTGAGCAGTGGCTTCTCACAGGGGCCAGTGGGAGCAAACACACCACTCTGAGGAGGCCTCAGCTCGTGAGAACTGTTCCTGCGACTTCCAGGTCTGCTCCTCTGCTGGCTGTGCCTCAGGGTTTTCTGCTGCCTCTATCGGTCTCCTCCTGGTGCTCCCCAACTTTAAGGAAAGCTGCTTCCTATGGGAGCTCTGGGAAATACACAATGGTGTGAGATGATGGTGTCCAGCAATGGGCCTCGCTTTCTGCAGAGGGTATGATTGGAATGTGAATGGCTCACTCTGAGTGGGAGAGGAGTAAGTCAAGGCAGGCTCTGAGAGACAGGGGCCTCGGGTACCATCCCAGATCCTCTGCTTCCCTCTTCTGGTCAACTGGAGAGAATCTTTATGTCCATTGAGAGTTCAGGAAAAGGAGTAATACGATGCTTCCTAGTAATAAAACCAAATCGTGATCTCCGAACAATCACTTTTCAATTCACAAAAAAGCTACACCCAGGAAGTGGGACAATGAAAGATAACATCATTACATTTCATGTACACTTAACACTAAGGAGTCATGACATCTACTCTACTGTAGAGACCTAGAGGGGAGATGTTAAATCAGCAGTTCTCAAAATGGGATATTTATGTGCATTTTTTGCAAAAAAAAGAGTTTTGTGACCAAATATGTTTAGAAAATTTTAGGGTGAAATAGGTTACACAGGTTTCTTTACAAATATTTGTCAAAACCTTTACATTGTGAGTCCCCTTGGGGAATTGGACATATATTTGATCAATGAATCTGTTGTCAATGAGCATTCCAAGGGCTAGTGTTCCATCCTGCAGAACACTGCAGGGGGTAAGAGGATGAGACACTAGACATGGAAGAGGTGAACTAAGAAAGAGAGAGCTCCACACTATGAAATAACAGGCATTATCTCTTCCAAGCCAGCGACAAGACCAATGAAGCAAACGATGACTCAGTTTCAATGACCAGGCCCAGAGTTGTAAAGGACACCAAAGGTCCTTTAAGTCCCTTGCATTTCTTTAAAATATGTTTTTATTGATTTCAGAGAGGAAGGGAGAGGGAGAGAAAGATAGAGGCATCAATGATTAGAGAGAATCATTGATCGGCTGCCTCCTGCACACCCCACACTGGGGATCGAGTCTGCAACCTGGGCAGATGCCCTCACCGGGAATAGAACTGTGACTTCCTGGTTCATGAGTCGATGCTCCACCACTGAGCCACAGCCAGCTGGGCTTCCTTGCATTTTGTAGATAAGGTGACTGAGACTCAGAGAGCTATAAAGAAAGTAAAGAATAGTCTCAAAACCCAATGAAGAAATATAACCATATCTATTTGTGGGAGTTCAAGACTCATGACCATTTTGCCCAGAAGAGCTATTGCAAAGAGTCCACATTTTGACATGTTAGATCAGCAGGTAGAAAAAACACACAACTTATTTAGAAGAATATTCAGAAGAGCATTTCTCAGGCCACCCCCTTCACTGGAAAGAGTTACAAAGATGTTGCAGCATCTGACAAAACGAGACCAGACTTATTATTCATTTATAAGCGCACAGAGGGCACTTTTATAAAGGTCACCATCTCCATTCATGCACCAAATGGGAAGTCAGGAAACACAGTTTGTGTTAAACTCCAAAGTGCTTTGATGCTTTGGGCGAACACCCCAGCCTTCTGTATTAGCTAAGATTATTCTGGTTGCCAGTGGCAAGAACCCCGATTGAACTAGCTTAGGCAGAATACAAAGGAGTGGTGGGAGTAATTTATTGGAAAGTTCTCACAACAGAAGGAAGAACTGGAGAGTGAGTGAAAGAGCCACCAGAATTCTCACTCTTTCTGTCTTGTGTGCGTTTCTCTGCCAGTCAGCTTCACTCTCCTACGGCAGATGGGATCTGCCACCCATGGGGTTATGGCTGCCATTGGCTCATAGCCTCACAACGTCCCTCACCAGGAAGGAATGGTCTCAAGTTCAAAAATTCCAGAGACGGGCTCTAACTGACCTTGCTTATTGAGGTATTTCCTTCTGAGACAAGGGATAGAGGGTCTTAGGAGAGGCAGATAGCATGATGGGTAACAGGGCACTGAGTCCCCTACCTACTAGCTATGACCTTTGGAAAATTACTTAAGCTCTTTTAATTCAGTTTCCTTGTCTGTAAAATGGGAATAATAATGGTGTTTACTTTATAGGTTTTTATATGATGGTTAAATGTGATAAAACATGTAAAGAATTTTATGTGGTACATGCAACAATAATCATTAGCTACTGTCATTACTGGTTTAGCTTGGGATCTTGAAAACCTTGGAATGTGGTTTCAAGGAATAAGTTATATCTGTCAATCATTTACCATCTTGTCTACCACATAGTAAGTATGCAACAAAAGTTATTATCATTAAGGATGTATAGGTAGCCTATAAAAAATGATAGCTCCAATTTGAACCATGATATTAGAAGGAGTATTTCATTCATTCATTCATTCATTCATTCTTTATTCATTTATTGAGTATCTGTGCTGTGCTAGACACTGTGCCAAATGTGGAGAAGACAGAGTAATGCATCTAAGCGACAGAAACCTGATGGTATAAGCCAACAAAGCAGGAACGGACACAAAGTGGGTATTAAATATTCATGTGGGATTCAGAACACATACATGGCAGATACACACACACACATTTCCAATTTTTAAAAGTACATTTTTATTAATTTCAGAGAAGAAAGGAGAGGGAGCAAGAGATAGAAACATCAATGATGAGAGAGAATCAATGATTGGCTGCCTCCTGCACGTCCCACACTTGGGCTCAAGCTGCAACCCGAGCCTGTGCCCTGACTGGGAATCGAACTGTGACCTCCTGGTTCATAGGTTGATGCTCAACCCCTGAGCCATGCTGGCTGGGCCCTTTTTCTATTCTTGATAGATGACTATCACTGTTATTTTTGTACGTGTGTGTATTGCATGTATAAATTGTATTATATATGTAAATCCTTTTGGTATTTTAAAGGCCTGGTAGATCACTGCATTGTCTAGGTGTTTGATGGACTTGCCACCTTGGGTAACCTCAAATTTAAGGCATGTAGAACCAAAGGTGCAGAAGCTCAACTTCATCAAAAATGGAAGAATCCTTTAAAAATTGATCAATAAAGTCTTACAGTGCACTATATGCAGAAATCATTCCCAGGTGATCCAATGGGAAAAGCAAGTCAATAAAGCTGCTAGCAGATAATATAGGAGAATATCTTTATGAATTCTGGATCAGGAAAGATTTCTCAAACAAGATACTGGAGCACTTGCCATTAAAAAACATTTTAAAAAAGTGACTATGTCTAAATTGAGGACATTTTTATTAAAGTTTATCACTAATGAGAGAAAAGACAAGATTCAAAATGAGAACAATGTTTTGCAATGAGTCTAAACAACAAAGGGGTATGTATCCAGACTACATAAAGAAGTCCTGCAAACCTGTAAGTCAACAAGAAAACAAAAACAAACAACACAATAAAAGCATGGGCAGAAAATCTGAACAGGCATCCCACAGAAGAGAAACCCAGGTAGACAATAAGCACAGAAAGGTGCTCAGCCTCATTGGTGAGCAGGGAAATGCACACGAAAATCACACTGATAAACACGGAGAGCCAGCACCAAGCATTGCAAGGACTTTGAACTCTAAGAACTCTGATACCCTGCTGGCGGGACTGTAAATCGGCACACTTCCTACAGAAAGCAGGTTGACATTATCTAATAAACGACAAGAAATGCATAATTTATGACCCAGCAATTCCCTTTTAAGATATAAGTTCCCATAAAACATATGCTTATGTGCAACCAGGATCCATATTTAAGAATGTTCATAGCAAGATGGAATAATAGCTGCAAACCAGAAACAACCTAAAATGTCTATCAAGAGTGGAGTCAGTAACAGATTATGGTTCAGACCATGAAATGTACTGTGAGAAATAGGAGGGGGAAAGTGCAGCTAAATGACACAGAGAAGATGAATCTTAGTCATAATATTGAGTGGAAAGAGCCAAACAGTACAGGGCACATACTGCATGATGTAATGGACACTAAAATTTTTCAAAGGCAAAATTAGACATTTTGTAGGACTTAAATTATAAAGAAAACTAAGGAAGTAAATACTAAAAAAAAACCCCAAAACACAGAAAGTATTTGCCTGTAGGGAAGGGAGGGACTTAGAAATCAGACAAGGTTTTTAGGATGTTAGTGAAGTTCTGTCTCGACAGGTAGGTCACACAGGGGTTTGCTTTACTAATTGTTAAATCACATCTTTATTTTAAAAACCCTTCCGTGTGTTTGTTATGTTGTACACACACACAATGAATATACTGCGGACATGCTAGGTAGAGGTGGAAATTAATACAGTGGGATAAAGAATAGCATTGTTCAAGTTCAAAGTTACAGCCCTCTAAGAGAGAGCTGCAGTTTAAGGATGATCACCAACCTCGAGCAAGCACGGATGCGACTTGCTGCTAAATGGGGCAAGTAGTGCCTTGCCCTACCACCTGACACATCCTGTTAGTACAACTTTGCGGAAGGGATTGTTACAGAGAAAATAGGTAGCAAACATTCAATCCATAGGCTACAAATAATCAAGGCTAAAAGTCTCCCAGAATCCCCATCCCAGAGTGAATGCGTAGCTCCACAAGTTGACGCTTGGTGGGGGGGAAACTCACGTGATGGAGGGAGAGTGTCAGCTGGCAGAGCCCCTGCTGCTGGGACCCCCTCTCCTCCTAGCTGATGCCCTCTTTACTGGTTCCTGAGCAACTGACTTGCTCCCCAGCTGCAATAGATATACCAGCAGTAACCGCAACCATGTCTGCCCTGCACCTTCCACACCCTTGTAATGCGGCTGTTCCCCACAACTCTCTTACTATGGGGTGTGAGGACTTGTTGGCTGGTTTAGCTCTGGCTAAGAAGAAGAAAATCCCTATTATGAACATGCTCCCCACGTCTTCCCCATGATGTCTAGGGTATGGACCCCTCCTCTAGCACATGGCCCTTTACACCCTCCCCAGGGTACTTTCTAGGAAGATGGCAGAGTTTGGAGAAGAGAGAACGAAGTATATTAAGCTAGGTGCCAGAGTATTCAGTGAATTTGAGGTAGCCATCAAGATTTTGGTGGGAGTAGCAATAATGAAGCACAGAACAAAGTAGGCATATGGCATGATGTTGAGCAGTACTGGTCTGGAGGCAGTGTGGGGCACTGGGGGAGTGCTGATCACCCACCTTCTTGCTCTTTGGTACATGGGACTAAGGAAAATTCTCAGCTTCTATTCAGGAGGCTAAGAGCCAAAGGGTATGTCAGGGAGAGTTGGGCTTCAGACCAAACTAGGAAGTAGAAGAAACAGTCTATGAAGTGGTTGAGAGAGTTTTTTTTATCACAGAGGTAACTCCGCTTGACACAGAAGACCGGACAACACTTCTCTCCGTGCGGATGCCCAGCTTCACCTCTTCAGTCTGAATGGTGGTCTTGGTGCACAGTTATCCTGTGTCCTCTCCTCTCTGCCTGAGAACTTTCCCTCTCCCTGGTTGTCCAATCTTTTTATTATTCTTGTTATTCCCAATCTTTTTCTCAGTCTAAACATTTTCTTTCTTGAGCCTCAAACTTCTGATTCCTCTTGGAAAGACCGCATTTAATTTTGTTGGCGCTACCAAAAAGAGCGTGAGAAATGCTACGCCAGGTCATGGGGATGAATGAGTCCTCTCAGCATCACAGACTGAGATGGCTGATGGAGGTGCCAGGGGAGCTCTGTGGGTGGACACTCTCAAAAGGTTACAGATATGTATTTCCCCCACAAACTCCCCTAACTCCCCTAAAGTTTAACCCATTAACAGATTATATCCATTAGTCTTATGATTCTTTGATTTGAGGATTTGGGGCAAGGACTCTGGCCATTGTATTTTCTGCTCAGATACTGGAAAAGGCAAGGCTTCCATCCATAACAGAATGGTCAGTGGTACCTTCACGAAGTCCTTACCAAGCAATCCTAGGGTAAGGTCCCAGTCAGCACCAGCTTTGTCCAGGTGACAGTATTTCCTGTTGCCCTCTGCTGTTGAGAACAATGTGAGCTCTCCCAGTGACCAGCGTAGTATGCCACCTCCGACTGTAGTGGTGCCGGCTGAATTAACCTCTCTGTGATTTAGAAGCTGGTGGGTCTGAAATTCATTACAGATATGATTTCCATGCTCTTCTCCTCCGCTGCAGCACAGGGACTCACGTGGAGGGGTGTTGTAATTACTATGCAGATTGCTTCCTTATCATTTGATTGAACCTTCAGGAAGAAGGGAGGCCATTAATGTAACTTCTCCCTCAACCTCTCAATTTAGGAAATCCGGCAGGAAAGCCAGGCATCATTCAGCCCACAGAGCCACCCTTCACAGAAAGTATAAGAAGTTCTGAAATGGGTCAGAACCACAGAGGATTCTCAAAAGTTCCATCTCATGGAAATATGTTCGCCAAGTGGAGTTTGGTCCACAGCTGCTCCTCAAGGTCTGTACTCAATGCTGTTCTGGCAACTTTACCTGCCTTGGCATCCATCCCGTGGGTAAAGTAGAGGGAGGGCTTTCTCCGTCCCATGACTGGTGTGAGGGTGGGCACTGCAGGGGTGAGCTCTGTGCCACCTAATCCCTCTCTTTAGAAAAGGACCTGCAGATTGAGGCAGGCGCACGAGAAGCAAGATAGGCATTTCCGATGCACTGCCCATGCTGTTCTGTCCTCAGAGCCCACTGAGCACTTAGCATAGGCACTATCTGTAAGTCAAGTTTAAGGAGGGCAAGGGATTTGTTAGGCCGGCTTCCCACCTTGGCTGCTAAGTCACAGCGCCCTGAAGTGGACATAGTGATTCCATTTCATTCTCCTTACCCAGCAATAGACCAAGAGAGAGAGAGAACAGACATTTGTTGAAGAACCTAAATAATAAGAGGCCAGGAAGAATCTAAATAGCCAATAACAACAGACTGGTTAGACAAGAGTACATCTCTGTGACGGGATACCATGTAGCCATAAAAAGAAAGGAGTTGGTTAACATACACTGATGGGAAATTATTTCAAAATACATTAAGTGGAAAACACAAGGTGCAGAAAGGACACTTTGTGTAAATTAAAAATATGTGATGAGGAAGATTAGACACACACATTCGTAAATTTTATTACATTCATATTTTTTTCTAGAATGTTTATGAAAGTATCAAAAGTGGTTGCTTTTGGGATATATATATATATCAGTGCACAGGATGGCACTCAACCAGTGAAGCATGTAGCTAGGCTCTTCCTATATGATTTTAATGCTACATATATATTTCTCTTAATTTTATTTTTATAACATTTTCCCACAGTTTCCAAGGCCATCCCTCAGAGGATCTCTCCAGGCTTTTTCTGGCTGCCCTGGTTGTATCCTGAACACAGGCACCCAGCCCAGGGGACACGTGGGGGCGGAGATCCAGCTGAGGTGGGAATGCTGGCACGGGTAGCATACTCACATCTTTTTCTAGTTCCCACTGTGCCGCCACAGGGCTGGTGGCAGCTTCGCACGGCTGTTCGCTTTACCTTTCCCTGCAGGCAGCCCTTTATTTCCAGCACAGATTTGGTTCTTGCACCCCACCTTCCCCCCCTCAATCTACCTCTTCAGACCATCCCTCACATCCTGGCCCCCACCCCGAGTCTAGGACTCAGTCAAACTCCAGGCGCATCCACTACTACAGCCAGCCTAGGCCTGAACTCAAGCAACCACCTGACTTACCTGAAGTGAAGTCAGGCAAACGTTCAGGTCTCCCCCACCTCTGCATGTGCATGCCGGTACTTGTCAGGCGTGATTTGTGGGCAGTCAGCCCTGGGCGAGTCACACACACGGCAGTGATTATGGGCAGATATCATTCGAAGAGCAGATGATCACAAAATGAGGATGCAGATAGTTGTTCGGAATGTACGTGGTGATTTTCCACCATAGCTTTGCTTGAATGGAAATGACTTGTGTTCTTCCTCTACTGAACGGGGTAGACGGAAGGAAGGTAGAGCAGCTCCACAGAGACTCAGGTTTGTTCTGGATAATCTGCACG
>NW_006290034.1:9950022-9955149 GCF_000327345.1 Myotis davidii
TGGGGGGGGTGGGGGGGCCAAGGTCACTGTGTTTAAAGCCATACCCAGGTTTCTCTTTCTGCTGTAACATAGCAGCCTTTCTGCAAAATGAAATATTCAAACCAGTGTCAAACTAGCCTTCCTTCTCAATGTTTTATCTTTCATAAAATTAGTTTGTGTGTGTGCAGTATTAGTGAGTTTGATTTTACAAAGCATCCATAATCTTCCCTTATTTTAATAGTAAGCACTTGAATCTTGAAGTCAGCTTCAAGCCACTTTCTCTGGTCTCATCTTCAGAGGGAAGCATCATTAGTTTATGAATTTCTAGGGTTGGCACTACATGCCATTTACTTTTTATTTTTAAAAATATTTTTGTTGATTTCAGAGAGGAAGAGAGAGATAGAAACATCAGTGATGAGAGAGAATCACTGATTGACTACCTCCTGCACACCCCCTAATGGGATCGAGTCTTCAACGTGGGCATGTGCCCTTGAACAGAATCAGACCATGACCTCCTGGTTCATATATCGATACTTAACCACTGAGCTACACCGGCTGGGCCTAAATTCCATTTAGAAAGGCTTGCTGCATGGTCATTACTACAAACATAAATGGAATTTCACATTTTGACAACTGATTTTTAGGATTAGGGTACCAGAAGAATGGGGTTTTCCAAGATATTAATTTTGTGCACTGTGTGTGTGTGTGTGTGTGTGTGTGTTCATCTTTTGTGATGGTTGTGCCTGATCTAGAATATCGGCACATTTTATCAGAGTAACATAGATCCATAGAACAGTACTTCTCCTCACATGACAGAATTAAGTTCATATGTTCCTGAACGGGCCTGTCTTTATGACCTCCTCCTCTAAAATATAAAGCAAAAAATAAAATAAAATAAAAAACCAAAAATAAATAAATAAAGTATAAAGCAGGTCATTGTTTCCTACTACTGGAGCAACGAGAGGCAGGAAGTGCTCTCTCTCTTTTTCTTATCTTCACGGGTCCTCCAGTGCCCCGCACTTGGCCATCTGTATTCTACAAGTGACCCCAGCGATATAGCTGAAGAAGGGACAGGAAGAATCGGCCTAGCTCACCAGATAAGTTTGTCAGGATAGAAATGTCAATTTGAGCAGATGTGTTTTGTGTTTGTATAATACAGCTTGGAAAGACAGAACGGTTGTCATAGTGTAGGCGTTTTAGTGAGAGCTTTAAATTCAATAGAGAAGGAACCAGGAGGTACATATACACAGAGGGAATGAGAAGGACATTTCATAATTTAGCAAGAAACTGATGCCGCCCCCTCATCCTTTGCTGCGGAGACTTTGAGAATCATGGATGATGGCTCCCCGTGCTACCAGCGCTGCCATGCAGAGGCCACAGGGCTGTTTTGTGATTCAAGGAGCCTCAAACTTGAGAGCCGGAGGCGGAGGCAGGTTTGCTGGGTTTAGCGCCACGATCTGCCACCTCCTGACCGGGTGACCTTGGACAAGAGGCCCATTGCCTTGCCTCTAAAATGGGGTTGACAACAGTGCCTGTCGCCCAAGGTGAGCAAAGGGGTCATGGGTAATCATACAGGTACAGTGTTTGGCACAGCGCCGAGCACGGAATAAGCACTCAGTAAAAATGTCCTATCATTATGCTCACGTGTCTGAGAACAGCATGTCCTCTTAAGTAGGCTAATAATCCACCTCGGATATTTTCAACAAATGCTTCCTTCATAAAATACATACAAGTAAACTCCAATCCGGGGAAATGATCATAAATTCCAAATTAGCGGCGGCTTAAATCAACGCAGTGTTGCTGTTTCCATCACCTGTGCTAATACTCCCCTCCGCCTGTACAGATGACTGAGAGCTGCATGTAGTCAAAATAAAATGGGAGTGCTATAATGCCCACGTGGAACTTACTTAAGGAGTGATTATGGCTAGAAAATGGTCCATAAAAATAGCTCTCGTCCTTACATCACCCCACTCGTTCCCAGCGGCGCTTTCAAGACTTCCGGCAAACAGGCCTGCCCTCCTGCAGACCTGGGATTCTGCTCTGCCTCGCACGTCCCCAGCACAACTGCCAGCTGAGTTCTAATTGCAGAATCTTCATTACCACGGATGATTGAAACTATAAAAAGAACCCAGCTGAATTTTTCACATCCTGCTGGGTGAGCACAAGGACCGGCGCCTGTGCCTGCCCCTCCTCCCCTAGCAGTTACCCTGGGTACCTTGTGTGGTCTGGCCTCTGCAGGAAGCCCTGAGCAGCTGATAGACGCTGCCTCCCTTCTCCCCTGAACCTCGTTCCTTTGGGGGTGGGCCGATGACCATGATGGACATGCCTGGCCTTCCTTGACCGCTGCGGAGACAGAAACTGCACTTCTTACCCCCCGCCCCCCACCTAAGTATCTGCCTACAGTCACCTAGAAATGTGCAACTGAAGAGGGAACTGGGCATTAATCCCGGCCCCTTAGGCCAGTGATGGCGAACCTTTTGAGCTCGGCGTGTCAGCATTTTGAAAAACCCTAACTTAACTCTGGTGCTGTGTCACATATAGACATTTTTTGATATTTGCAACCATAGTAAAACAAAGATTTATTTATTTTTTTTAAATATACTTTATTGATTTTCCACAGAGAGGGAAGGGAGAGGGATAGAGAGTTAGAAACATCGATGAGAGAGAAACATTCGTGTCATAGGTTCGCCATCACTGCCTTGGGCATTTGTGACAACCTGTTGGTAACTGTATCTGCAATTGGCCTGTTTCAGTTGCATCCTTTGTGCGTTAGTCCATCAACAGGCATCTATAATGCACCTGCTAAGTGCCCAGTCCTGATTTCATTGCGGTGGAGGGAGATAACCAGAAGCAAGAGGCCACCAAGGAATTTAAAATCTAATTGGAGGGCAAACTATCCAGGACTGCTCCTGGTTCTATAGCTAATAACTTTCTGAATCAAGGGAGTGACTTATGCAAATTTTATATAACATTTATGCAAAACCTTTTTACCTTTTTCTGTGTGTGTGTGAGAGAGAGAGGGAGGGAGAGGATGAATGCATTTCTAAAAAGTGAAAGACAGAAATGTCTGGAAGGATGTTCACTAAAAAAGTTAACAGCTGCCATCTCTCAGACCTGTGCAGCAAAATGATTGAGAGCGTGGTCTGAAGACACAAGGTAGGTTTCAATCCCAATTCTGCCACCGTGCGACCTTGTCCTTGTTATATTTAGCCTCTAAGTTTCCGTTTTCTTAAAATGAGTAATTGTAGTGGCTCATAGTGTTCTTGCCAGGACTGACTAGGATAATGTATGTAGAGCATTTTGCAGAGCCTGGTATTTAAATATAAGTGCTCGATAAATGTAACTTCACGGTGATGAGATGTGGAGAGGAGAGAGGACGGGAGGGGCAGGCTGGGAGGGGCGGGCTGGGGAAAGACAGCCCTTGAACCGGGCCCTGGAGAATGGTGACATGTGGGGAGCTAGAGGGGCAGGCTGGGAGGGGCTATGGAAACATTCTGGGCGGAGGCTGAATGTGTGACATGAGAAACAAAGTCGCATAAGAAGGGGCCCCGAAATAGTGGAGGGTCTCTGGGATTTCGTTGTTGTCCAACAGGGAAAAGAAAGCTCTGGACTGTTTTGGAGCGAGGAACAATCTCATTTGTTTAGTGTTAGAGAACTGACCTGTAGATAAGTGTGTTTTTTTTAATGGAGCTAGAAGGAGAATAGAGGCAAGATGGTGGCTATGATGGTGTGGTTTTTAACCTCCCAGATGCCCCCCCAACAAAAATAGAGACAACAACTAACAGCAAAACGAGCCAACAAGAGGGAAGCTACCAGGCTAGATGCCTACAGAGGAAAGACAACAGATGACAGTTCTAAGAGCCGGAGAATTTAATTGCTAATAAGTATTTGCCCTTAAACGGAGGAAATGTCACAGATGCGTTGAAGCTGAGACTGTGAGGGGTCTGCTCAGGCCCCAGACAGTGGTGCCTGGTGGCACGTAGCCAGCTCCCCTTCAGAGGGAGAGTCAGAAGTGAAGAAAACCTTTTAAAGATGTAAAAAGAGAAGCTCATTTCTCTCTTCTGGATGGCTCCCTGCCGGCCCCGACATTACTGAGAGGCAGGGGGATAGAATCCAGGCCAGCAGAGGGTTGGTGTGTAAATGTTATGTGAGTCCAGACGCCGGTTTTGAGGAGGCTCGAAATGGATAGTCACAGAAGCAAAGGTGATGGTGCCTCTTCTTCCTGCACCTGTCCCGGAAGTAACCCACCTATAACAGTGCGGAGGCCAGAGCTGGGATGACCAGCTTCTCTCTCTCTCTCTCCTGAGGGCCTTCATCCTCAAGAAGGCTGGACTAGGTTTTCTCACATGCCCAAGTGCTTAATAAGTCTCTGCTTGCTTCAAATTTACTGATGTTACATTAGTTAGAATGAGTCACATGGTCATATGTGTACCGCCCCCTCCCCACCACCACCAAAGGCACTTGAACTTAGCACATCTCTGCTTGCTTCATGTTTATGGACGTTCCATTGGTCAGAGTAAGGCTCGCCATCAAGCTCAGCATCCATGTGAGAGGGGCCTACCAAGGCATTGTGAGAGGTGCCATTCCCTGGGACCCAAGTGTTACACCCACCACCTCTCCCTCTACTAACCTGTTTTCTTTCCTGCTGGGACTCCTAATATTGGATGTTAAAATTTCTATTTTTGGCTCTCATTACTTTTACCTTTTCCAGTTATCCTCCCAACCCCCCACTTTATTTCTTCCTGATACTTTGTGAGATATTCCTCAACCTAATCTTTTGTTCACTAATTCCAATTTGTATGTATCTCTTCTGTGATCTCGTCAATTGAATTCCTTAATTAAATGGTTATATTTTTCCTAACTGGTATTTTTACTTGATATTTAAAAAAATTATTATATTTACCTCATGTTAACAATATCCCCTGTGTTCCTCTTTGGTTGTATTATACTTATTTCAAGTTTCTTATCTGTATATGGGTAGTATGGGTAGTTCAGTTTATTACCTTTCTTATATTAGCAGTGACTTTCCTTGGCTGTCTGGGTACTTTTATCTCTGATTTTTTTCCCCTTTTTGCCGGTTTCCGCTATTTGTCTATTTATGTGCCTCTATTGGGGCGAAGTCCAAACTCAGCCTCTCATCTGTGTCAT
>NW_006290034.1:9955175-9961825 GCF_000327345.1 Myotis davidii
CTGCTGCTTTAGGAAAGTGGGAGAGCACCTCAGGGAAGAGAATCAATGGGTCAGAGTCTGGGTTTGACCATCCCTGATTGCTGCCTTCTCATAAGGCGATCTTGTCCATCAGTCCCCATCTATAATAATAAAAGCATAATATGCTAATTAGACAGGATGTCCTTCCGGATGACCTTCCAGGTGAAACGGGCTGGAGGGAAGCCCTGGTCCCCGGTGCCAGAGGGAAGCTGGTGCCGGCAGCCGGGGGAAGGAAGGCCTACTCTTGCACGAATTTTGTGCATCAGGCCTCTAGTAGTCTAAGTAATTAGAAATGTGAGTCTGGAACTTAAGAGAAAGGATAGGGAAGAGGACACAGAACTGAGAATCACCAGAGTTTGGGAAAGGGGTTGAAGCCGTGGGTATGCCCAAGATTTCACACAAAATGAGCCTGGAAGTAAAATGTCAACTTCTCCAGGAGTGTGGTCCAAAGGGAGAATCCAGCTCTGCCTCCGAGAGGGGCAGGGAGTGCTGGGGACAGTGAGAGCCATGCTTCCGTAACTGTCAGATCACATCTGCTTTCTGTGACATTGATTTCCTCACAGGCTGACAATCAAATGCATAAATGCATGTACCACATCAAACAGACATCACATCCAGTCTGTACAGATCTGCCCAAATATTTAGACAAAACCAAGCAGGGACAGAAATTGAAATTCCAGTTGCTAAAGGTGATCAGTGAAAGAGAACATGCCAACCTGGCTGTCATCGTCAGGCTGTGGCTGACTCATCACTTCTGGAACGAGGAAGGGACAGCCCAACAATGTGGAGGATTCTCTCTCTGTTTAACTGACTGCGTGTGCCGCATCCCTTACTTCTCCTCTGGCGACTCTTCTTCTCATGGCATCCCACCATGAGAGGGTAGGCTGAGAAGTGAGCGAAGGCAGGGTTTGCATTTAGTTAGAATATTGTGTCTGGCATCAGAAGATTGAGTTCAAGTCCCAGCTCCACTGGTTACTACCTGTGTGACGCAGCCTCCCTGAACCTGTTCTTATCTGTAAGGTAAGAATGTCGACCCCTGACCTGTCTACCTCACAGGGCATGTGAGAGTCAAGAGCTAATGTATGTCAGTGGTTCTCAAACTGTGTTCCTGGGGCTCCAGACTTCCATGGCAGTTCCTCAGGAGCCACAGCTGGCGGCGGGGGGTGGGGGGGGGAGGTAGGTGTACCCCCGGGGCTCTGCACCCTCCTGGCTATACCAGCGCAGCTCCTCTTTTATCTGCTTTATATACTGAGGTTCCAAAGGACGTTTTGTTTGAAACTATGTATTTGCTACTAAAAACATCCTTGAAACCACTGATGTATATGAAAGGGCCATGTATAGCCTTGAATTGTTAATACTGAGGTACAATCGACCTATATGACATTATACCATTTCAGGTGTACAGCCTAATGATTGACATATGTATGCACTGTGAAATGGTCACCACATATGTCTAGTTACCACCCGTCGTCATACACAGTTAACACAATTTTTGTTCTTGTGATGACAAATACTAATTATTATTATCATTAGAGGGGAAATTCACTGCCCTGGATAAATGCTGGATGGAAAAGAGCATACATCTGAAATGAGCTCTTGGTATTATCTGTGCTCTGCCATTTCTGGTCCTCTCTTGAACTTCGTTATCAGCTAATTAAGAATTCATTGTATGCAAATTTCTATTCTAATAATTATAACTGGGCTCCATGTACTACACTGAATTACAATCTCCTCCTGTAAGACCATAGACTTACTTACCTTGTTTACATCTCTGGACTGGGTGCTGAGCACCGGTGAGGTGATGTGTCCTACTATCCCGGGTTCAATCACGATTTCCCATCCTTCCTGCTGCCCCGTGAAATTGTTGGGGGAGGGGGGCAGTGTCCCAGGTGGTTCCCGCTGCAGAGACACCAAGAGACACGTTCCCCTTCATCCCAGAGAACTCAGGTTCCTTCCATGTTTCGGCACATTATGTCACACCATTAGACAAGGCCCTGTCACAGAGGAGGGGGCTGGGGGTGAGAGGCAGTCTGGATTTTCTGCAGGCAGATCATTACCGAGCTCACTGCGGTCTTAATAGGATTCCCAGGAGCTTGGGACTTGAGTGGTCTGTAGGACAAGTTTCAGACCTGCTCCAGTTTTGAAAAGAGAGGGGTAAGTCCTAATCAGGTGTAACCATGGAACCTGGAGGTAGTTAATTATTACTCATGTGTAAGAATATCATGTATTAGCCACAAGCCCTGCTTTTCAGCATTGACACCCAAGAAATGTCAGTCAGAAATAAAGGGGACATTTCATTTAACAAAGCTCTTAAATTCTTAATTAGCGTCTGATGACTGTAGGCCTTTCAGTCAACATCTCTCCAGGCACAGCTCTGCAGTCAACTTACTTTCTCCAAAGTCTGCTCCTGCCTTCTCAGGAGTACGTCACACAGCAGCTCGTCTCTCTTCAAATGTTGTTGTGTCTAATGCTACCTGGCCATCCACCCAGGATACTGGCAGAAAACATCGCAGATTTTGTTTTTCCATTTCAACTCAACCAGGGAAAAGGGAGGCTTGGAATAGTGTTTTCTAAAGTCATGTTTAAGGCCTAGGTGACCTCTGTCATGGGAGGAAAACGAGAAAAGTTTTGGGATCTTATGTAGGGGCTAAAGGAAAATTCCAGAATCCTTAATCTGTTCCAAGCAGAAGGAGCATAGAGCCCTGTTGGCTCCTCGGAGAGCCAGGGCATCCTAGTTCCCATCAGTTTGTGTCAGAGAGGTTTGGAGGGAAGACACTAAACTAAAGGGTAGGGCCCAAAAACATGGTTCATGCTGTTGGACTTCATTTGGAAACTTCAGGAACTCCTAGCTGCTTCTTCAGAGACTTAAGAACATAGAATTGCCACACGAACCCCACACATGGTCCACCAGCTGAGAAGCTGCTTTATCATGAAAACTCTGGAGTTGTATTATGGGAGGGCATGCTCCCTCTCTTGGCCCCCCAAAACCCAAATGTTCTTAGTGTCCAGCAGAAGTATCTCCAAGAGCAAAGTCTCCATAATTTAGAAGAGCCCTCAGGGTATGGTTGATTTTATTTCTCTGCTGCTTAGAAACCTTCCATGACTCTGACATCTATAGAATAAAGACCAAACTCCTTTGTGTGACTTTGAGGCCCCCCATGGCCTGGTTCCTGCGGCTTCTCCAGTCTCTCCTCTGGCCACATTGATTCTAACATTAAACTCTACCCATGTTACAGTCTCTTGCAATTCTCCCACCTGATGTGATGTTTCACTTCTCCAACCTGGACTGTGATGCCTATTTTAGACTGTCTTGGTGAAGGCTTTTTTCCTCCTTTATATACCAACTTAGAACATTACCTTCTCCATGAAGCCTGCTCTGATACTCACAGCCTTAGATGCTCCCCCCGGCCCCCCTCCCCAGTGTGGTACCTTGTAAACAGGTCCTTTAAAGCTTTGGTGACGTCATATCCTAATTGGCTCTTTAAGGGTGTGTCTGTAACCTCACCAGACTCAGCTTTTTGTGGACAGGGATTGTGTGTCTCTTTTTATTCCTTCACCCCCATGCTTAACACTGTGTTGCTCATAGTAGGGACTCAATAAGGACTTGTTGAATAAAATTAATGAATTGAGCGAAATTTATAAAAACTAATTGAATGAAAGAAATGAATAAATGATATTTTTAAAAAGGTATCTGACTCACAAGCTGCACTAATAAAGGAATCTTGAATCATTGCTAGAATGTTAACATTTCTGTTGTAAACATAGAAGGAACAAGAAAAATAATTATAGCATAAACTTGATATGTAAAAATTGAATGTAAAATAGGTTAGGTAATATTGCTCATTTCAGTTTGCAAAAAAGTACACACAGAACTGAGGTAAATTATATTTACATAATATTTCATAGTTTTCAAAGGATACCTATATGTTTTATTTCATTTTAACTTAATAGCAACCCACTGGGTAAGGTAGACAAGGTATCTATTATCCCCACTTTTCAGATGACGCAACCAAAGATCAGAGAGCTTAAGGTGACACACCCAGAGTCATACAGAGACAGAGGTGAGGCAGAACGAAAGAATTCTGAGGGAAAGTGCAGCATTCTTTCCTCTCTACCAGGTGACCTCTGGTAGCAGGCTTTGATCATTCCACTGAAGTGAGAAGGTACTGTGATTTTCTAGTTCAACATTGACAGACTTCTCAACTCCCTTTCTAACAGTAGGCAACCACTATCAGCTTTCCATCTCTATGGATTTGCTTATTCTGGACATTTCATATAAACAGAATCATATAATCTACTAGAGGCCCAGTGCATGACATTCGTGCACTGGGGGTGGGGGGGGGTAGGTCGCTCAGCCTGGCCTGCATCCTCTTGTAGTCCGGGACCCCTGGGGAGGGGGGGGTGTCTGCTGGCTGGCTTAGGCCCGCTCCCTGTGGGGAAGGAGCCTAAGCTGGCAGTTGGACATCCCCTGAGGGGTCCTTAGTGTTGCTGCAGAGGCAGGAGAGGCTCCTGCCACTGCCACTGCACTCACCAGCCGTGAGCCTGGCTGGTGGCTGAGTGGCACTCCTCCTGTGGGAGCTCACTTGACCACCAGGGAGCAGCTTCTATATTGAGCATCTGCCCCCTGGTGGTCAGTGCATATTGAACATCTGCCCGCTGGTTGTCAGTGCACATCATAGCAACCGGTTGTTCCGCCATTTGGTTGATTTGCATATTAACCTTTTATTATATAGGATAGGATGGCCTTTTGTGTCTGGCTTCTTTCACTTAGCACAGTGTTTTCAAGGTTTATCCATGTTGTACCATTTATCAGTATGCCTTTCCTCTAAATATACCACATTTTCTTTACCTGTTCATCTGTTGGTGTACATTGGGTTGTTTTCATCATTTAGCTATTGTAAATAGTGTTGTTGTGAACACTGATGTGCAAGTTTTTGTTTCAACACCTGTTTCCAGTTCTTTGGGGCAAATACCCAGGAGTGGAATTGCTGAATTATATGGCGATTCCAAGTTTAACTTATTGAGGAAATGCCAAACTGTTTTCCCTCATCAGGTTATTTTCAGGATCAAATGAGCTGACACATTTGTAAAGCTTTTAGTATAGTGCTTGGCACAAAGGACTTAATAAATCATTTCTTACAGATAAAATTCAAATTGCTTACAAGGTACTGGCAATAGGGGACATCTGTTGTAAAATGTCATATATTGATAGGAACAATTAGTTCCTGCTCTTCATTGTTTTGTGTGGAGGGACCACCCTTAGAGTAACATTTTCAGATCCTTTCCTTCCTATTCCAGGAAAGAGGAGTGACTTTCTATCTGGAAGACCAAATTGGGTGTGTTCAGGTCTGCCCATTTCACTCTTCCCCTAGGATCTGCATGCCTGCAGGCAGTGTGCACTCTGTCCCCTCTACTCTGCCCATCCTTCCAGTTTTAAGAGTCAGGCCCTTACATCAGCAGTCTGAGGATGGGGGGCAAATGTAATCTGGGCCCGGCTACCAGCAAGCACACTTGCTAACAGATCTAAACCACTTTCTCCAAGCACCTTCCTCATGAATAATAAAGATTATATTTTTGCTTCACACCTGCCTAACCCCCGTGTGCCTCAGATAATTGGTTCTGTCAGTGGGAAGGACAGGGATATAATATATCGCTTGTGAATGGGGGCATTCTCCGCCCCCCCCCCAAGCCTGAACAGATCCAGAAAATGTAACAAGCCTACTTCTAATTCCCAATTTCTCCTACCTCAAATATAAGTAGGTTAAACGACAAACTTTGTGAGATCAAATATCATGAGTGACTATTTGTGGTTTACAGAGAGTTTTTTATTCTTTGATCCTGGAAAAGTTGGAATTAAAATAGAAAGGCTTTGGGCTATTCTGTGGTATTATAAGAGCAAACCTTGATATAGAAAGTGCTGGGTAAGCAGTTCTCCTTTGTGGAGAGGCTTCACTCCAGAGTCCCTGTATTCTTAAATTACCAACCTTGAGATGGCATTTGTCCTCATTTTTGCACTTAATAGAGCATGACTTCGCATTCATACTTTTCTCTCCTGGGACGAGGACAGAATTGGTAAGTTTTTTCCTTTAATTCAATAAACATTTATTGAGCATTTGTTATGTGCCAGGCACTGTGCCAGGCATTTTGGAGGAGACCAAGACGAGTAACCTTCAGTTTCATATACACGGAGCTTTTAGTCTAGTGGCAAATGAGGAAAGAGATTACATAAGCAAATACACCACAAAATTTAGCTGATCCGGTTTTAAATGGGTTTCAGCCATTTGGTTTAGATAATTAAAATCTAATACATCTCACCAAAGGAAATTGGATTCAGAATTTTTATTTCATTACTATTCCCATGTTGGTTATCCTCCCTTCTGTCAGCTAGATTCCTCTCTCCCATTGGCAAACAACACGTTTCCTTTGGTTGCCAACATATCATGGTTTATTCAACAAATAGTTTATTTCATCATTAGGCACCAATCCTTTAAGTAGCTTCATTGTTTAGCTTGTGTTGTTGTTGTTGCTACTTCTTAAGTAGGTAGCAGGCAACATCAGGCTGATGAATGAGCAAACCAATGAATAAATAGAATCCTAGACTGAGACTCGGAAAACCTGAATTTTAATATAAT
>NW_006290034.1:9961871-9966222 GCF_000327345.1 Myotis davidii
AGGTGTGTTGTGGGGGATAAAAGTGAGCTAAAGTTTGCATGCATGTGGACTGGTACCTGGCATATGGTAAGGACTCCGGCACACAGATTGAAACACAACTACGAGTGTGGAGCTCAGGAGAGATTGAAACAGAGCCCCCAAAGCACAAAAGAGGGCGAATGTGATAGGATGGAGTAAAACAAAGGACTGGGCAGAATGAAGGGAAACAGAAGATGGAAGAGAACTTAAGGCAAATACTTGGCTCGGTGAGGCGATGACCTCATTGCAGAGTGGGAAAAGGGACCGATCTAGGTGACCGTGTGCAAATCACGTGGAAACCCCATGCACCTCCGACTCCTTCCCTGCATAACAGAGGAAAGGCAGTAGAATATACTGGTTAAGTACCAGCATCATCATTGACCAGCTATGTCACCTTGGGCAAGTCACTTAACCACTCTGGGCCTTAGTATCAAATGTTCCTTAGGGATACTAATAGTTCCTTCCTACTACATACTATGGGGTTGGGGAGTGTTTAACTCAAGAGGTCTCAAAGTATCAGTTTGCATGTTAAAGCATTGTATAAACTTCAAGGAAACCACCCCCATAAATGTTAGGGATTATTCTTTGGCTTTCAGATTTATTTAGTGTTTCTTATTTAGAGAGTGATATGGCCTAAACATTTTCTTTTTCTCCCCATTTAACTGATTTTAAAACGAATTGAGAATTTCGGTCAGCGGAGAGATTTCCTATCCTCTCTCTCTCCTCTCAGTGGGCTGACTTCCTAGCTCATTCTCCCCCTCTGGATAGCTGTAAAAGCAAGAGCCATTGCCAGGACAGCTCCTATCAAAATATTTTAGCACTTCTGCATCTGGTCCTGGCCATAAAATAGAAGCGAAGAAACACTTATGTAAAGCTTTCAGAGCCGCGAAGGAAAAAGGAGAGCACTTGTTTTATTGGCTCCCGTCATATATCTCCAGGACAGGAAGGAAAAAATAACTTAAAGATTTAAACCAAAAAGACATTCAGTGGAAGAAACGTCAAGATGTGACATGAGTACCAGCAACTAAGATAAACAAGAGCGGAAAAAGGACTGAATGTTGTGGAGCAAATGATCTTTCCCCTGGGCTCTGTGTAGCTCTGTGCACCAAGTAAACTAATGAGCCGGGCCAGTGGGAGACCGCAGTGATCCATATGCTAACACATCAGCTCTCCACGCAGTCCTCCCCACCCTGGCCCCACCGCTGCGCTGGCGGCCCACATCCTCACCAGCCGGTCTCCCCGGCCCCAAGCCTCTTCCTCCCATTTTCTTCTGCAGCCCACTTCTTTCTGTTCCAACCTTTCTGGGGATCAAATCGAAAATGGATCAGAAAGACAACATTCATTTAATATGTATCCGGAATTTTACCATGTTCCAGCGACTAAGCTGGAATCTGGGTGTGAAGATAAATAAGACAAGAACCCCCGCACTGGAGGAGTGATGGGAAAGCTGTGCGTGAGCTCACGTGGGGATGCTCTGAGGCACACCAAGGGGCTGTCACTCTCTCTGAGGGCCATGGGAAAGACAAAAGCTTTAACTTGGCATTTCTTATATCTGCTGTCTCGTCATCCTCATGATATCCCTTAGGAGGGAGGCATTATTTTTATCACTTTATAGATTAGGAAACCAGGGCTCAATGTGATTAAGTAAATGATGCAAGTGCCCGGATCTAATTCTGACTGCAGAGCCTCTGTTTGTCCCAGTTACCTTGCGTTGTTGGCATCAGACAGGAAGTGGCTGGTGGGACAAAGAGGAAAGAAGAAAGGGTGGTCAGTGGGAAACCCTAGGTGGACCTCTGACTCCTTCCCTGCATAACAGAGGAAAGGCAGTTGAATGTACTGGTTAAGTACCAGCATCACCATTGACCAGCTATGTGACCTTGGGCAAGTCACTTAACCTCTCTGGGCCTTAGTTTCAAATGTTCCATAGGGATACTAATAGTTCCTACCTAGTACATTCTAGGCAGAGTACTTGGCAGAGAGGGAGGGTCCGTGAGAAAAACAGGGCAGAATGAAGAGAGAGATGCTATGGAGAAAGAGGAGGAAGCAGTGGGGTACTGAAGGCTCCCTTACCCACTCCCAGATTCTGGAATTTTCTAGCTGGTTTTCAGACCATTGGTAGCTCCATCTGCCATGGTGAAAAAATTTAGAGAACAGAAATTGCTAAATGTCACACCAGCATTCCCACTCCCACCCCAAAAAGCCAGTCTACCAGCACACCCTGGAGGGAAGGCATGGGCGAGTGTGGATGGTCAATGAAGCATCCTATATCATAAAAGGCTAATATGCAAATTGACCGAATGGCAGAACGACCAGTCGCTATGATGCACACTGACCACCAGGGGCAGACACTCAATGCAGGAGCTGCTCCCTGGTGGTCAGTGCACTCCCACAGGAGGAGTGCTGCTCAGCCAGAATCCAGGCTCATGGATGGTGGTGGAAACCTCTCCTGCTTCAACGGCAGTCGGATATCCCCCAAGGGGTCCTGGACTGCAAAAGGGCATAGGCTGAGCTGAGGGACCCCCCTGAGTGCACGAATTTCATGCACCGGGCCTCTAGTTTACACATGATACATTTCTTTGTGGTGGTGGTGGTGGGGAGGGAGAGGTCTGAAGTCTCAGCAACACACATCCCAACACACATCCAGGATACATTTCTTTGTGGTGGTGGGGAGGGAGAGGTCCAAAGTCTCAGCAACACACATCCCAACACACATCCATTCGCATACCTCTGCTTCTAGAGATGAGAGAGAGTTCTGGGTGGAGGCCTGGTGTGTCAACGTGAACCGACTTTTCTTCCCTCTCCTCAACATGCTGTAGTAGCCAGGCTTCTTTGGATTTCAGATTGCGAGTGACAGAAACCAAACTCACACCCACTTGAGCAAAAAGGAGCCTGTGTTTGACCAGGCACTCTGACCAGGACGTGCAGGAAGGAGCTGGCCTCAGGGATCCCTGTGAGTCAGAAAGTGCTGTCAGTCGCCAGCTCTGGATCCTTTTCTCCCTCTTTATTCTTCAACTTTGTTCTGGGTGTTTGCCTCATTCTTTCCAATTTGCACAGAGGGTTTCTATGCAGAGGAGGTGAGAGTGGCCAAATCTCGAGTGGGAAAGGGAGGAAATGGCCGCAGATGTTGTCACGCTGTACCTTCCCATCTTGGCGACTCTGGAGGAAAGAGACAGTGTCTTCCTTCCAGTGTCCAACTCCATCCTAGGGAACAACTGTGATGGTTCTGGCTTAAGTCATGCTCCCACGTCTCGGCCAATCGCTGTGGTCAGAGGAATGGGAGAGTCTGACTGCCTAAGCCTAGGTGATGTGCATACCCTGGAGGCCAGGGAGAGCGAGGTTCTGTTTGGTTGACCCACCTGGTTTGGAGTAGCTTTTAAAAAAATAAAGTATAAAGTTCTGCATAAAGGAGGGCAGGGGTTGTCGGTCCTCATTTAAAGAGAGTGAAGTAACTGTATTTACACTGTGGCACTGTGTGTCCGATGTCCAGGGTTAGGAGGGAGTGGCAGGGCAAAACATAGAATCAACTTTTAAAATGTCTGTCAGTGAAATTTGGCTTTGTTTAATCAAAGAAGGGGATTGTTTGTCAATCGTGATTTCCTGATTTTTACACACAAGCCTCACAATGAGAAAACAACTGAAATTAGAGGTGATGGGATGAATATTTAATAGACAGGAAGAGCTGATATGTTGAAAATGGGATGCTGATTCATAAATTGAAATACACTATTTAATTTATTAGAGGTAATCAGTAAATCTTTATATCCACTAATGGAATAATATACAGATTGCATAGTCAGCACAATTCAGAGCATATGAACTCTGAGAATCATGCAAAACAATAAAGAACAACAGCTAAGTTAATTGACCATTTCCATTTTTATTAATCGGAGACCTATATGGCAATTACTTAAATTGGAAAGAACTGTAGTTTGTGGATAACACATTTAACCTTACTAGATATTTTCTTGGTAACACTTATTTTTATCTTATTTATATTATATTATTGTGACTTTTAATATTATAAGCCCAAGCAGTACACACCATCTCTGGGCCTTCACTTTGTCACCTGTACAATAAGGTGCTGGAATGCTGGTCCTAATACATCATTCATCGGCAGTGGGGCTACAGGATTTCATTTTATTCCATTTCATGGAAGCTGATGTTGACCATAAGAGTGTGATTATCATCCATATGGTTGGAATTCCAATTTTTCTTAATCAAACAGCCTTAATCATCATGTTGATAAGTTTTATAGCATGCAAATAAGTTTTATAGCATACAAATGTACTCTGATGTTTTCAAAATTGTTTTGCCTATTGGGTAGAGCCCCATG
>NW_006290034.1:9966912-9972897 GCF_000327345.1 Myotis davidii
GGGAAGTAATGGGTATGATAAATGTCCTTGGAAGAAACCCTTGCCCTTACAGGCTGTCTCCCTCTCACTAAGGGTGAGTCTTCAACTTGTCCTACCAGGCTGTCAGCACCCAGCCCCAGGATTACAGAAATTAAGTCTCCATTCACTTGGTTCAATGAGAATCAAAGATCTGGCACCAACCCATGCCAGTGTTGTATTGAACTGCTTGTTTTTGATTTGTGTTATTCATCTGTTTTAAGTCTCTGTTTAATTTCCCCGGTGAGATTGTAAACTCCTGGATATCAGTGACACTCTGGGAAATACTCTCATTTTTCCCAGAATGCATTAAGTACAGAAAGTGCTTGATGAATGGTAGTCAAATGGAATGGAATCAAATCTGTATGTAATGGTAGATTTGGGCAATTTGGAGTATTTATTTTTCTGCCTTAGACCAATGGGCAGCACATTGATAATTCAATCCATCACACCATGGTAGTGTCCTATTGAAAACAGATCACTTAAATATATGTTCTAAACAACAACAACATCAAAAAGGCCCAGCTGGACTTCCTGGGTTGTGCCAGGTCATGCTACAGTGTTATAAGCTACCTTACAGAACCCACACTGCGAACAACAGAAGGGTCTTCTCTCTCTCTTCCATTCCCTCTCTTCCTCTTTTCTTCTGTTTTCTGAACACTTCAGTCCTAAAGCCATTATATGGGGCAGAGCAAGGTGGACATCTATTCAGATGGGAGGTCTGGTAGGGGGTGTCAGAGCCCAAGCAGGATGAAGATGGCAATGGGTCTATTCATGGAAGGGGATAGTGGCAATGATAGGAAACTGGTTACATACAGGGGAGTTGGTTGAATAAATAAATATGTTAAAAGTAATGGGTGCCAAGTTTCTCACTGTTGTATAAGGGAAAAATAAGGAACGGGAGAAAATGAGAATGAACATTATGGTGTTCAATTGATATTGGAGGTATCAGTGTAAGTTTACAGAATTCAATAAATATATATAGATGTGAAAGAAATTTAGATGTAAATTTGTTTATACATAACTATGTCTAATATATGTCTCTCCATATCTATGCATGTGTTTGTATATACTTACACACACACATATGCTTTTCCTAAATATTTTCCTGACTTTTTATAACATTTTCAATTTCACATTTACTTCACCAGGCATTTATTGTTGTGTGCAGCATGGAATGGGCACCTTTTTTTTTTTTAACCAGTCAATTTCCCCGGCACTATTGAATAATTTATCTCTCCCATTGATCTGAGATACTTCCATTTCCATGTTATGTTGACTGCAAACATCTTAAAAAAGCAACCCTGATTGTCTAATTGTCTCGTTAGCGACAGAGAAATGCTGATATATCTCTGCTGCCTCTCCTCTGACATCTTGCTGGGCACCAATGGCCTATTTCCAACTCAGTGTCCCATAAAGCATCCTTAAGCTCAACTTCCTGTTTGTCCTCATGTATTCCTGACCTCCGGAAACAGCATCCGCAGCCTGACTGCCCAACAGCAGACGCGGCTGACCCTCCACTCCCCTCTCCCCATTAAGCCTATTCCCCCGCCCTTTCCTCTGCAGCTCCTTAGTTTAGACTGCCATGACTTTTCCCCTGAGCTATTGCAAAGGCTTTTTCATGTTACTCCTTCTACTCCATGTCTCATACTGATTTCTGAATAATGAATATAAATAATAAATAAATAATATATGATATTAATAACAATCTGAGCCTGCCCCTTTGACTGCAGTTCAAAAACTCAAGTTTGTGCATAGCAGAATCACGGCCACTATAATTGAACTTCCGGCTGCTCTTTCCCGTACTTGACTCACACTCTTATCCCTTGTACTCAGCTCCAGGCCTGGAATGTGCCAAATACTCCACAATTGTATACTTTTTTTTTTGCACAGCCTAGTAAATTTATTCTTTTTTGTTTTTTTTAAAGAAAATCAATCCTTTCAAGGTCCAGTTTCAACACAGCCAGGCAGTGTCTCCCTAATCCTCTAGTTGGAACTCATTACTTCCCACTTATCTCCAAAGCACTGAGCTTGTCTTATGCCATGAGTTTCATTATGCTGCACATCTTAGCTTTCAGATCAGGAGTCTAACCCTGAAGGCAGGCCCACATCTTTGTTACGTCTGATCTCTGCCTGTAGCCAACAGTTTAGCCCACTTCCTTGGGCAGCTTGCTAAGTGCTTTAACTCCCTCCCTCCCTCCCTTCATTCCTTCTTCCCTGATAAATGGCAATTGTACCCCAGGCTCTGTTCTAACACTGGGGATATTGTGATTAACAAGACAAGGTTCTTGTCCTCATGGAGCTTGAATTCCTTTGGGATTCTTATTTAATCTTATCAAGACTCTAGGACATAGGGGCTATTACTCTCTCCCTTTAAAGTATCTATCTACACTAATAAAAGACAAAGATGCTAATTGACCATACCTTCGCTACACCCATCAGCCAATCAGAAGAGTATGCAAATTAACCCAACAAAGATGGCCGTTAAATTTGCATACTGCAGGCAGGGCAGACACCGCGGGATCGGGCCTGCCATCTGCCACCCAGGGAGCGGGCCTAAGCCAGCAGGTGGTTATCTCCCGAGGGGTCCCAGACTGTGAGAGGGCACAGGTTGGGCTGAGGGACTCCCCTGCCCCCACCAGTGCACAAATTTTTGTGCACCGGGCCTCTAGTATATATATAAAAACCTAATATGCAAAGTGTTCCCGCAGGAGTTCAACCGACCGGGAGTTCGATCACTCACTATGATGTGCGCTGACCTCCAGGGGGTGGCACGGAATGAAGGAAGGCTCTGGCCGGCAGCCGGCAGCCACTAGGGACCCTACCCATGCACGAATTTTATGCACTGGACCTCTAGTCCCTCAAGAATGGCCACATATTTGATAAGTGGCAGAACTGGAATTCAGATTTGCATGACACTAGTTGTCCCCAACACTATGCCTTGCAGAAACATTTGTGGAACTGAAAAGAAGAAAGGAAAACAATTTTGTGTTCTTATTTAAAAACCATGACCACCACCCCTACCCCCTCCATTTGCTATCTCTATATACTCAGGAAGTAATTAAAAAAACGAGTCTTACACCCAAGTTGGGTCTGTATTCTGAGGGCCCATATTGCTTTATTACAGAAAAGTGAACAGAAAGAAACTCACATTTACTGAGGTAGACATATCTGCATATTTTGCTTTTTAAAATCTTCACAAGAACACTGGGAGGTATACACTGTTGTCTCTATTTTTATAGGTGAAGAAACAGACGTGGGGAGGGGCGTTTAAACAACTATCCACAATCACATAGCTATTTCTCAAGTTATCTTTTAAATAGAATTTTTATCAATGCATATATAGAACTTATATAAATTAAATCGTGTTTAAATGTACACAGGGAAGTTGCTATTTAAAGGTTTCCTATAAAAAGTAGAGTATTCAATAAATGGTAATTGGATTTACCGATTTGCCATCTTGGTGGGGGGGGGGGAAGACAAGTAAAACTGGATTCGGATCTCACTTCTTATGGCAAAATAAGTTCCAGATGGATCAAAGATTTACGTGTAAAACATGAAATCACAGACATCCTAGAAGAACACATGGATGCATATTTTTATAATCCTAGAATGGGCAAGACTTTAAAAAAATATAACACAAAACCCAGAAGTCATAAAGGAAAAGATGATAAAATTGATTACATAAAAATTAGAGTTTTCTATAGCAGATTTCAATCTCAAAAGTAAAAGGTAAAGTGTAGACCTCACTAAAGGACTGCATATAGGGTGTTGGAGCTAAATCCCCGTTAGTAATACAGGATTGTGTGTCCCACATGTAGATTTTGCTTGACAACTTCGTTAGTAGACAGCCAATCAAAACCAGGATCAGGGTCTGTATTCTATGTCCTGGACTCTCTGTTTCCTCCCAGTCTCAAACCACAACTACAGTTGATCCTTGAGCAACATGGGTTTGAACTGCCCAGGTCAATTGGAAAAAAAACTCTGAATTACACTCAACTGTAATTCACAAATTACCGGTTGGGGACCTAAATGTAGGGAACCTCAGTGTGTGTGTGTGTGTGTGTGTGTGTGCGCGCGCGCATGTGCTTTTTGAGGCTTTAAAATGGAAGGAATTGATGTGAAACTGAAACATGCGGCCTGTTTGACAGGGCTGATTTGATGGCTCGGCGTGACCAGATCTCCAGAATCACTGCCCCTCCTTGAAGCTGCGTCTCAGTCATAGAAGAAGAAAGAAAAGCAAGTATGAAAAGGCAGGTGAAATCTATTTGATTCCTGTCGGAAATGGATTTTCTGTGCAAGGTACTACTCTGCTATTTTTAAAAGAAATTTGGTTGAAGGGAAGCCGTGACTGAGTTTATGTGACTTCCCTTAGAAAACTTGCGGAATGTATTAATTTAGAAAACATTAGGAACTGGGTTAGAAGTCTGTGGGGGAATATCTGTGTATTTGTGTTACATTAAAATTTGCAAAGTGCATATCTTCTAGTTAGCCATTTGTTAGACATGACAAACCTGGGCTTATTGGGGATGAGCAATGGACCTTTTTTTTATAGCTGTGTTTTTATTTTCCATAGTCATTTACGTTATAATGAGACTTTTTGAATAATGATGAAGCTTTACCAGTACAATAAAAGATAGGTTTTTAGGAAGGCCATTAACCTGTCCCAGTGTAGTCATTTTTGCTTTATAATGGAACCTCAGTTGTGTGTGTGTGTGTGTGATGAGAGGGGGGGGGGGAGGGAGAGAGAGAGAAAGAGAGAAGGGGGGAGAGAGAGAGAGAGAGAGAGAGAGAGAGAGAGTTGAAAGAGCATCACAATTAAAGAGCTATAGCACCTTGGGGCCCAGACAGCTTTGTTGGGAGCCTGGAAAGATGGTTGAGGAAACCTCCTTCCTAGTTCAAAAATTATTCCTGAGCTGTCATAGAACCCTGAGAATGAGACATGGCACAGGAGGTGACAGTGACATCAGGGCGAATCATCACACCTGGGTCCTGGAGTAGAGGGCAAGGGAGGGAGAGCCCCAAGCACACATGATTGAGGTGGGCAGTTTCTGAGTGCCAGCTTCATTGGCAAGCTGGAGGGGATGTGTACACACATTCTCAGGAATTCATGGGAACAGTTAACGAGTGGAGCCCAGGAAAGACTGGACTTCATGGCACATGAGGCAGGAAGTGTGCTCACAGCCATTGCAATGTGGGTGCAAATGCCCGTGAGGCCCCACAGGTTGGTGAAGTCTGAATATTGTTGCACTTTAGGGTTCCATCCAGGGTTTTTATGAGTCCTAGTAATACATACATATGCAGCAAGGATTGTTCTTCCCTCTAAGAGCTGTAATTGGTTGGTACTTGGAAACGGCAGTGATACCACAGGAGCCTATTGCACGGAAATGGGTATGAGTCCTCAGTTTGGGTGTGAGTGCCAATGAAGAGGGAGGAACCTGAACTTAAAAACACCGGACAGGCTTCTTTAAAGGCCCTGGAAAGGGATAAAGTGCTTGGCAAGTTTTTCAGAAAGGGAGAAAGAGCAAATGCAGCCTCACTAGAACTTAATTACTTTGCAATCCCTGGCGAGATAAGTGCCTGGAGAGTGTGTTTTTTAACCCTGCCTTCCCTACCTTAGATACTGAGTTTCTGTAGAGACTGAACCTCTTCCTAGATCAAGACAGGCAATGAATGTCAGACATGACCAGAGTCCTTGCGTCAACGATCCCCCAATGGGTCTAAACCTATGCAAGCCACCTGCCGCTTACACATAGTTCATGTTCTGGGACGGAAGGGTGGAAACCATGGGGGTCAGAGGCAAAAGCTGGTGTGTTCCTCAAGAGTATTGCCACATGCCCTGGACGGGTAGTTCAGTTGGTTAGAACATCGTCCCAATATGCCAGGGTTGAGGGTTTGATCCCCAGTCAGGACACTTACAGCAATCAACCAATGAATGCGTCAATAAGTGGAACAACAAACCAATTTCTC
>NW_006290034.1:9972908-9984368 GCF_000327345.1 Myotis davidii
TCTCTCTCTCTCTCTCTCTCTCTCTCTCTCTCTCTCTCTGTCTCTCTCCCTCCCTCCCTCCCTCTCTCCCTTCCTCCCTCTCTCAAAAATCAGTCAATAAAACTTAAGAAACACACGTAAGCTCTGGCTAAGGAAAACCACGTAGACACTGCAAAATAGCAGGTACAGAGGTAAAATAATAACAGCTCCAACACAACCATCCCAGTAGCTCACATTTCCTGATTGCTCACTAGGCACCAGGCACTGTGCAAAGCACTTTGCAGGCATTATCTCATTTAGGAAATTGAAGCAGGTGGATGGAGAGCCTTAGAGGCTGGACATTTGAGGTCACAGATACCTTAAGTCATGTGGTGCTTCAGTAAGAGTGGCTAAACGTTTGAGAACTCTTGAGCAGTTATTTGGGAATGTTATTAACTGTAGAGCCATACAAGCAAAATTGCTAAATCAGTAGTGGGCTGAAAAATGAAACAAGAAGTTTTATAAAAACGGGAGACCCTGTGATAGTAGAGAAGAAAATATAGATCAGACTCACTGGGAACAGGCAATGATTGGGGCTGCCTTGAGCAGAATATTTCAATTAAAACTCCAGCAGCCGGTCTAAGAACAGGCTCCTACTTCCTTCCAGCTTTTCAAACCAGGTTCAGGAAGCCTGGAGTCACTCAGACCCCTGGCACAGCCACGGAACTGCTAGAAGGCCAGGGCCTTACCTCAATCCAGGGCTTCGGAGAAGACCTGTAGGTGGCCTCTTGCCCAGTCCCAAGGCTGTCTACCAAGAAACAACGTGGGGAGTGGTGCCCAGAAAAACTGTGAAGCAAAACTGCCCTTACATGGGTTATCAAGACTGCATACAGAAAGACTGTGATCAAGAAGAAAGCCCATGCCTCCTCTTCCCACCGAGAGTCAGACATGGCAAAGTGGCCCACGACATGAATTGGCTCTGTGCTTCACCATAGCAGCCACGAGGCGTGAAGGCGGGATTTGGTGCGCAAGTGGTGCAGGACAGTGGGCCACGTCCAATATTTACTCCCTGACCACTCCATGGCCTACACCTGACCCACTCCTTCCGCAAGGGTGGATAGGATGATGTGGTTTTAGCATAAAGGCTTTCCCCTCTGCACTCGAACCGTGAGCGCAAGGCTTGAGGTTTTCTGAAGCAGCGGTTCTCAACCTGTGGGTCGCGAACAATGAAAATACATCCTGCATATCAGATATTTACATGATGATTCATAACAGTAGCAACATTACAGTTATGAAGTAGCAACGAAAATAATTTCATGGTTGGGGGTCACCACAACATGAGGAACTCTATTAAAGGGTCGCAGCATTCGGAAGCTGAAGGGAAGGAAGAGGTGGGTGTGGACGGAAGTGACCATGTGCCTGAAATCAAAGGACAGGAACAAAGAGCAGCTGCAAGGATAAGAACCTGCTCCGGTTTATTCAAAGTGCCTGCTTCACTCTGTGGGCTGCAGGCTGGAGCAGAGATCCGGAACCTACCTCCCAGCCTCCACCTGTGCAGCCTGAAGCCCAGAAGACAGGGGTGGGAAGGAGCCAAAGGCTTCTACTCTTGAGGTTGTCTCAACTGAAAAATCTCAGAGAGTGCCACTGCCAGGTGACAAGAGAGGGTTAGGAGAATGTCATTCCCTGGGACCAAATTTCCCCTCTGTGATGGGACTGAGGGGCCTTCAGGGGAAATAGCATAGAAGAGAGCTGTATGACCCTTTGCCCTTTAGGGGGGAAGTTTGCAAAGACCGAATTGCTTGGGATGAATGAGATCACCTTGAAGAAGGCCTAATTAATAAAATATCAAAGTCTTGAGGTCCCATGACAGAGGTGAGACCTCATGGCAGAGGTGGGCAAATGGGGTTAACAAAAGGTGTAGATTTTTGCACTCTGCACAGATTCATTAAACCAGACCACTGTCCACAATACTGGCCCCAGACTGCCTGAGGAGAGGATTGTCAAAATCCTATGATTGAAAGGAACAAAATGAGACCATGAAATAATCTGCATAAAATTTCAATTGGAGAAATGTGGAAGCAGCGTGACTTGTGGTTAGGCATAGATGTTGTTAACAAATATACTTTGAAAACTAACATATAATTCCATAAAGCAAGACAGTAACAAAGGGACTGGCCTGCACACGGCCCTGGGAACCAATCCCAGCTGGTGCCACTGGGGTGGCCCTCTCTGGAGGGGAGGGGTGAATGGCCTGGCGGACACGCTTGCGCACTGGGTGGCCTTTTCCCAAGTTCACTTGTCCGGAGGCAGGTCTCTCTTTGCAACCTGCAACCGCAGGAGAGCAGAGTGCCACCTGCCACAGAGTCACGGCAGGACAGGCCTTCAGGACGTTTCTTCCCCGCCTTGACCGAGTGGGACTTGAGAGGAGTGCTGTGGAAACTGTAACCAAAGGAGGCATTATGCTTCCAGAAAAATCTCCAGGAAAAGTATTGCATGCAACAGTAGTAGTTGTTGGATGGGGCTCCAAAGGAAAGGGTGGAGCGACTCAACCAGTTAAAGTACAGATTGGAGATAAACGTCTACCAGAATATGGAGCCATTAAAGTAGCTCTAGACGACAAGGATTGTGTCTTATTTAGAAATGGTGGCATTCTTGGAAAGTGCAGACTGAAATAATCACTTGAAATGGCATCATGTGAAGTCCATTCCACTGAAGCTCTGAACTCTTTCATCATGTAAATAATTTCTGTGTCTCTTTTATAATAAACTAATGATCCCTGTTAGTTGAGAACTCTTGAGACACTGGCACAGCATCCCCTCCCCCCTCCCCTCTCTCCCCACTCTCCTCCGAAAAAAAAGGAAGAAGAAGAAAATAACAAAGGTTGTTGGCATGAATCTAGGCTGGTATTTCCCTAACTTCAGTTGTTCCCATGCTGCCATCTTCAACATTTTGGCCATTTCTTTGTACTTAATGTTTTTCTTTAAACTTATCATATACTTACACACCCGTTTAAAGAAGAAAACTTTGTGTCATGACTCTAAAAAGAAAACCAATATCACTTGGCATAAATCGGAGGTAACAATAATAAGTACTTGTGTAATGAAAACCAAAGAATGTTATAAAACACTAGCTAGATACTACATCCCGAAGTCTCAGCCTGAGGCCAGCTCTCTCTTTTCAAAAGGGAGATTAACAAGTGACAGACCACATGGAAAGGTGTCAGCAGGCCCGAGAGAGAACTGGGAGGGAAAACTCTCTCATGTGAGACTCAGTGCCGTTTATTGTCAGTGTCTGGGCACCACTGAGAACCACCATCTCCAGTTCCACTTGTGCTCCAGTCACAGTGGGTGTGCTGTCCATTTTGGGAAACACAGTTTCTGACCATCCTAAGGAGATGTAAACCTCACTCACCCTGATTAGAGTAGAAATCAGATGGGAAAGAAGAAGGCATTTTAAAAAAGTCTAAAAAGCAGATTGGAAAAACAATGAAGCCGAAACAAAGCAAGAACATGAACGAAGCTGAAAGGATGAGCTTATGTTGGAATTAAACAAAGAGCACTAATAAAAGGAAGAAGCAAAGCGCTTTAAAGACTGAAAGTGGCTAGGAAGTGACATCACCTCCAGTCAGACCAGCACGAGCAGAAATGCAGAAAGTTATCCAATAAGCATGTGGGCAAACTGCAGGCCATAGCCACGGTCGCTCATTGAGGGGAAATGGCGGAGGGGGCCGGGGAGGTGGTGGAGGGATGGCCGACAGACACCGCTGACTGCTCACTCTCAGGTCATCACATGATTGAACCAGCTGGCTGAAGCAGCAGGACCTGTTTGTTGCCGAGTCAGGTATTTCAGCGACTTTAAAACAAACACATTCTTTATCCCTGGAAAAAAAAATGGGAATTTGCTCAGCTGAGTTTTACTTCTCAGACAGCTGTTTTGCATATGGACTATGACTTGCCCATCACTTAATTTGTTTTTCTAAAAGGAAATAAAAGGTGATTTATAACTGGTAGGTTCAGTGGCCAGCGAGAGTGATTAAATTCCAAACCCAAACCTATTGGTATTCAGTACCTTTAGCTATTCTGCTATCTAATCTAGTTTACAGCAAGGCAAAGATGGGCCACTTGGGGCTCCTATAGTAGCCATTTATACCTCAGAAAATAATTTTCAGTGATTAGAGCAGGGTAAATAAATAAAGACCAATAAAGCTCAAGGTAAAAGCTACATGGAGATCACATCAGAAGCTACACATATGCTAACTAACATAAAGCCGTGTTGTGTTGCTTTTAAAATTCTACCATCTGGGTTATAACAGTGACTCAACATAATAAACATAAACATGTAATACTGTACTTCATATATATATAATATAATATATGTAAAATATATATTTTAAGCTTCAAAATAGTGTTTCTCAAGTACTGTTCCAAATGTGATTTTCTGAATTTTCAAAGTCCCTTCCAATTTTGGTTTGTTCTCACATTGACAGAATGAAGCAGAATTGTTAGGGGCAGAAATAGAATATTGGAGACCAGATACAATAATAAGAAATTTTAATTATGCTTAGAAAGCACATGCTAACCTCGCCAAGAGTTATACGCCCTGGGACATGGGAGCTAACATCGGAATGCAGTCCATCCTCCTGTCCGGAGAACTGCCTATACTTATGGGAAGTTTTACAACCTCGTGGCTGAAACAATCTAGTCCCAGAGGTACCTGCTCTTTAGAACCCCAACCCCTATCACCTGTAATCTGGTGCCGGGGGCGCCAGGAGGCACCTGCCCTCTGAGAATCCCCTCCAGCCCGCATGACTTGTAACCTGTAATGATCATCCCATGCCCACTTCCCCATGCCTGTAATTCCTACTTTCCCACGTAATCTTCGTCCTTCTACCCAATATGAGCAGCTGGCCTATGGGGGGCTGCAGAGCAGATTTGTGTGGATGACCTGCTGCTCCCCCACACTGCCGGCATTACTGGAATAAACGCTCATCTATGATTCAACCCTGTTTCTGCTTAATTGGCTCAAGTAGTGACAGGCAGCCCAGACCCATTGGTTGTTCGTTACGAAAGCACTTACCAGGGACCAGCACTAAGCTCAGTGGCCTCTCTGTAGGTTCCTTGTTTTTAATACTTGTAACAATCTTGTGATTCATAAAATATGATTCTATTTATTTTATAAATGATTAAAAGGAGGCTCAGCAAGCATCTTGTCTGAGCTGGTCTTAGGGTACCTTTGTTATAAAAATCCCAAAGATTCAGCTTAAAGGTTTTTTGACACAAAGAGTAACTTTTTTTTATTTTTAAATCCTAGCCCCGGGCCCACGGGACCCTCATGAGCAGAAAAACATCTGTGTGATCGCATTTCTGGGTGCTGCCTCCTGAGATGGTTTTCTCACACTCGAGCCAAAAGTAGCCTGCTCTGAACTACAGCAGAAAAAGAAGGGGAGAGAACTCCTCCCACAGCAGGTCGGGCATCCAAGCTCGAAAGGAAAGGAGTGGATCTGCCTGTGGATAAACCCCTGGGAAGGGCCAGGCTGACTCTCTTTGAGTCCCACCCCTTGACTGGCAGCATCAGGGAGTGTATTTAGTGGAGCGCTTCCTGCTTCCTACACAGCGGAAGACACTGCAGTGAGCCTCTGAAATGCAGCCCTTGCTGGAGGTGCCCTTTCCTGGAGGGCAGGCCTGCCAGGCAAGAAGCGATTCAGGGCTTGGATTTTAAGTTTTCAAAAAACATCTTGAAATTCTTTTTTTCAAGAGGGACATAAATACCCTATGACTGGCATATAATTTGATGAGCAGTAACAGGGACCCTAATCCCCTCTCCTTTTGTAACTTTATAGCTTCCACATTATTTTTTAGAGGTTTCAATATATCATCTCTTTAGGACCCCGTAGATTTTAATTATCAAAGCCGCTACGTCAGTTTTTGCCCAAAGCAGAGGGACCTTATTTTATAACTGAAACAAAACCCGGAGCTGGGTCCCAGCGGCGGGCAGTTAATAGGTCATTCCATAAAGATTTATATATACTTCGTGGACAGAGAAGAATTTCAAAGAGGGTGAGTCCAACTATGAACTCACTTATCTTTAATCGCTTCGGGCAATTTAGGATTTGCTTCAATTAGAGGCTGCATCCGGGCTAAATGGGGTTTGTTTCTGCTAAGGTTCCAAAAAACACTGTCATTAAACAATTTAGAAAATAGTAAATTCAGCAACTCATTTTAATCTACCTGCAGGGGAACAAAAACCAAAACCTGGTTTCTTTTGTTTGGGCATGAAGGTAGCTTCCCTGTGGGCCTAGAGAATCAGGCAGTTTCATAATTGCATTTGTACACCTGACATAGGAAATATTACTCCAAAGTGAAAGCAAAGCCTTGGACAGAAATAGCTGGGTGTTGGAAAGAGGGGGATGTGTGTAGGAGAGGGTGTGTGGCCCTCGATCTCTTAAGATTCACTGACAGCAGTATCAACCCAGCTTCCAGCCCACTGTGCTGCTGTGAAATTCTTGAGAAAATAAAATCTGCAATTAAAATTCTCAAGCTCTCCATCCTTGGTCCCACACCCACTATCCTCTTCCCTCAAAAAAAAATCTGTTGCCAGTGCTTTCGCTATGATCCTCTCAGGTGGGGGTTTTCTCTTTGGAATAGCAGCGAAATCAAGAAAATGTCTTGACCACAGCTCACTGCTCCGGTGACCACCTTGAGGCCAGCCAGGGGCCCCCAGGGGCAGTCGCTTTGAAAGGCAGCTTCCCATGTCACCATTAACCTCATGCAGAAAAACGAAAATGGGAAACGCAGTGATATTTTATTCAGTTTTCTGCTCCTTGTTCTAGAAAATAGAACCAAGGCAACATATGATTGGAATAAAAGAAGGTTATTCTTAGCAAATAAACAGACCACATGCAGAATCAGTACAAAACTTGGTTTCGAGAGTATTCTGAAGAGACATGCAGTGGCCACTCTTTACCTTCCTATCAGTGAGGCCCGGGATGGGGTGAGCAGAGAGGAGGGTCATAAATGACTGACATTTAGAGAATAGGCCTCATTATTCTCGTTTTGAAAGTAGCCTGGGGATGAATATAAGCTTTAGAAATAAGTTTGTCATTACAGAGAGAAGTATCCTTTAAGCGTATTTTAGATGAGCTATGAGGAAATGTGGTTATTGCGGTGTTTTGAGATTATTAGATTAAAACCACTAGCAATTTTTGCAAGATAGGATATCCTTTGTCCACAATATAAAGCCCTGAGCACCTTTGCTCTTAGGGAGGGAGATCAGGAGGAGCTGGGTCTCAACGTGAGACACACACCAGGCACAATGGAATGGAACTGACAGCCTGCCACCAAATAGAATAGTCTCTTGCACCTGCCTGAATGGCTGTGTCCCCTCAGTGGGGCAGTGTGCTGGGGCCAGCGTGCCTACAGGAGCAGACAGCGGAGTCCCCCAGTGTGATCCTGCCATGATGTTACATTGCTCCCTTCACTGTGGGATGGTCCAGGGCCAGGCCCCCTACAATTTAGGCATCACGTGAATCAACAGTATCACGCAGCCTCAGCACACTTCGAGGTGCTGCTTAGCTCAAGGGCTAGAAAAGCTCAGCCTCAGAGGACGAGACTCCAGAATGAGATGGAAGGCAGGATGGGGCTGGACCTGTCTGGCCAGTGGGAGTGAGGCTGGCACCGTAGGTGGCAGTTCAGTGCAGTGGTTATGAGTCCAGGCTGTGTGGTTAGACAGTCTAATTCCTAACTAACCAATTCATCATAGGCACATTTCTAAACCTCGCCAGTTTCAGTGGCAGCACTGAGTTCCCTTATTTCAAAAATGGAAAAAATAATGTTCCGATAATTACAAGAGCTAACATGTACAATTTGTCTGGTATGTAGCAAGCACTCAATAAATGTTAGTATTGTCATCAAAAGCAAACTAGATTCACAATATATGTAAGTCAAACCATTATGCTTATACCTTACACTTATACAGTGATGTATGCCAATTATATCTCAATAAAACTGGAAACATAGGTCATGGCCCATGTGGCTCAGTTGGCTGAGCATCCTCCTCCTATGCACTGAGAAGTTGCCAGTTCAATTCCCGGTCAGGGCACATGCCCAGATTGTGCAACCTGGGCTCAATATCCAGCAGGGGGCGTGCAGGAGGCAGCTGATCGATGTTTCTCTCTCCCTCTCCCTTCCTCTCTTTCTCAAATCAATAAAAACGTATTTTTAAAAAGCTAGAAACATTGAGTAAAATAAATAAAAAAACAATAACTATACATTAAATTTTTTAAAAGAGTGAACAGACAGAGTTTCCAAATGGCATTTGATGTGTGGCTGATGTCTTTTTGTCCCTGCGCCCAGGTCCTCAGATGGATAAGCAGAGGGGCACGTTTAGCTGGGCTATTATGGCTTAGCTTCAGTTCTGCAAATGTTGACTTTGTGTTGGATTAATTTCTGTGCAGAGGAGGTGGCATGAAAGTAGCCTGAGCTCTCAGTTGGCTATTTTCCCTTTATGCTCTACCTGGTCACTACAAGCTGTCTAATGAATATTAATGAAGCGGCTTTAATAAATGTCTACCTGAGAGAATTGCAGAGTGGTAACCTCTGACCTTTCATCCTGTCTCCCCCGTTTGCTGGGTTTTGAGAGTGACAATTATGGTTGTAACATCAATTTTTATTAATAAGGAAAGAGACGAAATTAGGAAAATGAAAGGCTTGGGTGCAATCGGCTGCGCTGCTTTGTAAAACATGCATTAACTATTAACACTAACTTTGTTCTGGGCCCCGTGCCAGCTGCTTTCCTCCAGCTCTGCTGTCCTGAGGATCGGAAAAGTCGAGTAACCTACTCCAAGTCACACAGCTGCCAAGTGGCAGGTTCCCACTCCATCATTAGCTACATCCAACTATCCATCCACTCCTTAAATATTTTTGGAGTGCCTGCTATGTGTGATTCACTGTTCTAGGTGCGGGGGACACAATGTGGAGTCAGAGAGACCCAATCCTGGTCCTCAAGGAGCTCCCAGCCTTCTGAGGACGGGCTGACAGACAGGCAATTGTGATTTGTTGCAACAGAGAGTGTGGGGTGGTATAGGCATTCCAGGCAGGCAAACCCCGCCTCTGCTCAGGCCCAGGGGCCAAGGTGAACAAGGCACTTTGGGGAACTGCAAGGCATTCACTGAGGTGTTAAATGTTACAGGATAAATAAAGGCCCAGGCAGGGCCTGTGGGTGCTCAGGGAAGGGGATCACATCTCTGCTCAGGCTGACTTTGAGTTTACTTGACAGATTGTGCTGCCTGACTCTGGTGTTATCCAAAGCAGTAATAATAGGCTCTGAGGATGATGATGTGTGTTCTCTGGTTATAATTGTCCGAGACACAGCAGGACTGAAGGCTTCTCCAGGGTCGCTCTGTGTTGCTCTGTGTTCCTGGGCCACAGCAGAAGACAGGGGCAGCCCTGCCTGGGCCACAGCACATCAGCTTCACCGGACAAGTGACCGAAACAAGATACAGCATGCGTACGCAGGCCCAGGGCGAGGTCCTGATGTCCTGGAGGGGCAAAACATGTCTCCCAATCACATCGCCTGACCTTGCCCCCTAACACTGTGTGCCGGGCCGTGCTCCTGAGCTGCACAGGTTCCGACTCCCTGAGTCTTCACAATAACCTCACCAGGTGGAGCAATCACCCCTGATGCTTCAGTCGAGAAAAATGAGGCACAGAGAGCTGAAGTAAGACGCCCATGCTTTCACACTAGGAGGAGCCGGAACCAGAATTTAAACCCCCTGGTAGCATGGCCCAAGAGTCTATGCTCTTATTCATGGTCCTGTATCCCCTTCTCCAACTGTCGGAAGTATATTCAAATTGCTGAGAGTTCATGCAGTCATCTATGTGAAGTATGGAGGATGAGCCATAGTCCCATCCCCTAGCAGTACATGAATTAAAGCCATTTATGGGCAACCTCGTGGGTAAAGCTACCACCACCCACACTCGCCCCCAGTACTTTTGACTCATCGCTTCTACACCTTCACCAAACAACCAGATGTTGTAAAGCTTGTTACCTTTAGTGGAGCAGGAAACAAAGGCATCACGCTGAACCCACTTCCGTGGAGCCACTGCCTGTAAGTAGGTGCTTTTTTCACTCAAGCCTGAGCCCTGGCTCCTCCTCCGATGGCTCCAGAAAGGCTCAGCTTCGGGTGGTGGTGGGGACACGGCGGCAGCCTCTTGTTCCCAGGGAAGCACCTTAGGGCTCATGACACGATCGCGTCCCCCTCCAGGAGATTCTGATTAAGTGGCTCAGGGAAGGGCTGGGGTATGCAGATTCAAAAAAACCCCACCCCAACTCAGATAAACTGAACTGGTCACCAGATGGGGCTCATTAATATGCTGGTCAACAGAGAAAGGTGAAGAATGCCTGTCACCAATGATGATGATGATAAATTAAACAAATGAATGAAGTAATACTTCCATGAAGCCTTGGGATTTAGATGCTCCTAGACCAGGGGTGGGCAACCCCTGGCACGCGTGCCAAACATGGCACGCCAGTAACTTTTGCTGGCACGTGAAACCCTCTCTTACAATCTTCCATTTACAATTTTTTTCTTAATATCGACTTTTTTATTTTTCAGATAAATTCAGTGTAGGTGCATCTTAGATAACTATTCACATACGTACACCTTAAGAGATATCAAGTAGGCGTAACATATTCTCAAAAAAATTAGGGTTGGCACGCAGAAGAATTTTGAGTCAGAGATTTTGCTGGTTTGGGCACGCACTCACAAAAAGGTTGCCCACCCGTCCTAGACTGTTATGTTAGTTCATTAGAAATAAACAGAGCTCCCTGCCTTTGCTGTGCCAGTCTTGTCGAGAGACCCATCTCTGTTATGGAAAGTTATAACCTGGGACCTCTGTGTCCCTTTCCCATAATCAACGTGCCGCTCTTGGCCCGTCTTCCCTCAGGTTTTATTCAGATTGCTCCCCCGTATTCTTTTCTTCCTATATTTACGCACTAGTTCGTTTGCTTGCTTACCTTGAGGTTAGTGGTTCCTCCCCAGCTCTGCTTTTAACTGCATAGGAATTTCTGCTTCTCCTGTTACATTAGCCTAAGAGAACCCGAGGTCTGAGAGATCATTTTCCTCTCTGCCTATCAGAATCGCTGGTAGAGAAGGAAAGGAGGTCTGTTCAGATGCAGAGAACAACTTTGTATGAAATAGCAAGACAGACATATGAGGGGTATTTTCCCCAAAATTCATAAAAACAAGGTCGTCAACGTCTTGTGGGGACACTGTGGATTCTTTGCTGAAAAATAAAAGACAGCACTAAAGACCTTTCCGGTTCCTTGTTATTACGTTATTATAATGATTGACATTGCTACCGTGGAAATGATACAATTAACTATTTTCCTGACGGGTGCTGATTCTATCTTCAAATCTTGACTCTCTGTAGTGTGTATAAATCTTGAGCATTCTTCACATCTGCCGGTTTATCCCTCCCTCCCTCCCTCCCTCCCTCCCTCCTT
>NW_006290034.1:9984438-9993067 GCF_000327345.1 Myotis davidii
TCCTTTCTTCCTTCCTCCTTCCCTCCCTCCCTCCCGCCCTCCTTTCCTTCCTTCCTTCCCTCATGCATATATATTTTCAGAAAGTGCAAAAATTTGAAGAAAAAAATTACCACCAAACACACACACAAAGAACCCCTTAACTTTAATACATATGTGGTTCAACTGGAAATATAAAGAACTATAATTTTACTGCCATGGCCTAATTTTGTCCATGCTGTTTAAAACGAACAAGTTACGATTTTGGAAAATATCAGAAAAGCAAAGTGCAGCAGCTCTATTATCTTACGTTATAGGGAGGAGGCACCCCGCATCTCGATAGCAGGCCCTCACAGACATCGATTTGTTGTCACTAACGGAGAGATGTCTACATAGCACGGGGCACCCAGATCATTCTTTAGGTTGAGCATCAGAGCAACTGGCCCGGAAGGAGAAGCCCACTCACTGTTTTGCTTGCACTGCCCCTGCCTGAATGCAGAGGGCTGCAGAAGCAATGTGGTCTGAGGCAAAATTGTATAATAATGGCTTGCAATACACAACTGACTCCATGTGTGAAATTTAATGCAATATTGGCCCTCAAAAAAGGTTTCGTCTTCTCAAGAACACGTCCTTGCCATCACTTAAGAGGCAATACTAGGGTAGCATATCTCATTATGGTTCTTTTACTTTCAGGAAACTTCCAGTCTGCAGACTCCCAGTCAGATTCCTTCTACGATTCCAAAGGTTTCTGGGCCCTTGGAGCAGCCCTGTTCTGGATTCCAGGCTCAAGCTTTACTAGATGTGGTAAATGTTGGGCTGAAATTGCACAGCACGTCTTATTTGCATTAAAACTAAATCTTATTTGCATTTTGGAATGGCATGAAAATAAATACAGTACAAAATCTTAACATTATAATAGGAAATCTGTAAGTCCTTCCCACCTTTTTCATGCTTGAAGCTACTAGGTGAAGTGCCTTTGTAAAAACAGCTCCTTAATTTTCAGTGCTTCTTAAGTAACCTCAGTTTGGCTGTATAATAGGTACATGGCTCCCAACTTCAGTCAATGCCAGAATCATTGTTTCTGGAAGGATAAACACATATCATAAACTCACACAATAGTTTAAGGTAATTAGTAACAAGCAGAAACAAAGAAAAGTAGCTATGTGCTACAAAAATCTATGGCTCTCTGTAAGAATTCACAGGTCATCAGATTGGATTTATTGTCCTTAATACAAGCTGTGCCCTAAGGAAAGTCATGACTAGCTTATTTCTTCAGTCAGTAGGCATATAGGTGTGTTTGAATATTCATTATGTATAGAAAAGTATGACAATATGGAATAAAATAATCTTAAAGGACTATTACTATTATGTACAAGTGATTATTTAGAATAGACACATTTTTGAGGGATATTGTTAAAGTATAATTTTCCCCAGATTATTGAAACATCCCCTAAGCACCAAAAGTTTAAAACAGAATTTTTGATTGTTCATTTTGTTGAACTTTTTGATAGACATCTTTTAAAATTCATTTACATTGTATTTTGAATATAATTTAAGTCTTTTAAAATTTTGACTGATTTTAGAGAGAGGAAGGGGGAGAGAGAGACAGACATCGATTTGTTGTTCCACTTATTTATGCATTCATTGGTTGATTCTTGTATATACTCTGACCAGGAGTTCACCCTGCAACCTTGGCATATTGGGGCGATGCTCTAACCAAATGAGCTACCCAGCCAGGGATAATTTAACTTTTTTAATGAGCCAGTTTGAATGTCATAATTGAGAGGCTGAGAGTTAAGTGGTATAATCAGAAACAAGGGATCAGTACCACTTTCCTCCCCAAAGCCCTGCTCTTCCTCCTCATTGTCATGCATCAAATTTTCTAGGGCAGGAATATGGATACTACCCTTGATCCCCTCCCCTGCCATCCAATCAACTATGCTATCTGAATGCTTCTTGAAATGCTTACTCTTCTTCACCAATGGTACTACTGTAGTTCAGGCCATTCGTGTCTCTTCGTTAGATGGTAGAGTTTTTTAAACTGGTGGACCTGCCTCTATGTAGTAGTCTGACCACCCTGAAGTCCATTATCCATTTTATAGCCAAAGAGGTCCTTCTAAAAATGCATGTCTGATCTAAGCATTCCTCTGCCTAAAACCCTTTAATGGCTTCCTATTGCTCTCAGAATAAAACCCAACTCCTTAATGTGGCCTCCTTGGAGGCCCTTCATGATTCTATCTCTATTAGCTCTGTTTTTGTCTGTTTGATCTAGCTGTGTCTGATAGATTGTTAAAGTTTCCCACTCAGATGGTGGGCTTGTCAATTTCTCTTTGTAATTTTGGTGGTTTTGTTTTCTGTAATTGAAAGCAGTGTTATTAGGAACATTTAACTTCTCGGCAATGACCCTCTTTGTTTCTATTAATACATTTGGTTTAAAAGACTTTTTGAAATCTAATATTAATGTTTCATAGGTTTTCTTTTTTCATCCCTTTATGTCCAGTGTATCAAGGGTTTAGTTTTGTGTGTCTTTTGCTAGCATTATATGCCTGAATATTATTTTATACCAATCAGATGTCTTTTATTAAGAAATTTAATAAGGCAGGCCAGGGAAAAAATCCAGCCTGCTGTTATATTGGTACTTAATTCTACTACTGTCTTTTGTGTGTCGTGTTTGACATGCCTCTCTTTTCGTCGTTTTTTTCTCCTTTTCTGTCTTCTATATAGAATGATCCGTTTTCTGTATCAAATTTCCTTAACCCTTGGCCACATTTTTCTCGCTGTGGTTTTAGAAGTTCTGTATCAGCCTTTTGTTAATATAAAGTTTCTTATAAAGTATTCAGACAAAGTCATTATTTTTATACCTCTCCCAAACATGACAAAGGCCTTAGCATGCTTTAGCTACCCATTGTGTATTTCCATTCTTCTGATTTTTTTAAATAGTAGAGTAGTGAACCGAGTCCAGCACGGCCAGGGGTGAACCTGAGGAGGGGCGGTGAAGAATTAAAGAAGACAAGACAAGAGAATATAGTTGGGACCTGGTGGGATCACTGTGCCTGGATGAGGAAACTGACACAGCCTGTAAATTGAACCTTTATAGTCAGATCACACAAAGCAAAACAAGGGCAAGATATTTACAGTGTTCTTGCGACTTTCAAATCTGCCTCTTTCCTGTTGTTGCCATTCTCTGAACTGTTCAAGCCTTGTTTTGGCAGCACTTGCTGCACACCCTGCAGCCCACATCCCTTAGCTACCTGAGGGTCGGACTATAAGGTCAAGCTTACAACCATAGCCTTTTGGCTATAATTGTGCTGGGAGGGCTTTGTCCTCAAGTCAGTCTAAGGCTTGAGCCTGTCCAAACGTTGTAGCCACTCTCCACAGAGTAGTTATTTTTAATTCTACCATCACATTTTATTTATTTCTTCTCTCACCAGTACTTCTTGTATGCTTTCTCTCTGGGCTTATTTTTCTTATTGGGAGAAGTACATTCTTCAGTAGTCCTTTGGGTGTAGGTCTGTGAATGTTAAACTCTTTTCGTCTTTTATGATTGAAATGTTTTTGTTGTGCTTTCTCCCTTAAATGACAGTTTATCTGGAAATCGAATTCTTGGTTGAGAGTATTCCATTTAATATTTCTAAGATACTCAGTTGTCTTTTCTGTTGTTGCTTTTTAGCACTCTAGCTATAGTCCTTTTGTAGATAATCAATGTTTTCCCTTCGGTAACTTGAGATTTTATCTTTTTTACCATATTGCTCTGTGGTTTCGCTGTGATAAAAGGGTTACTTCACTCTTATTTGTCTTGCTCATTACACGTGTTCTGATGTTTTGATTAGAAAACCTTCGTCATTTTTTCCTTTTTTTTTTTTTTTAAAGTATAGCTTCTCTCCTCTTCAGTTTTCAGTTTTTCCTTCTGGAACTCCTGTGAGACATATGTTGGCACCACTCAACAGAATCCTGATGAATCTTAACTTTTATTCACATTTTAAAAATATCTTTATTATTCTCTACTGTGTTCTGGGTGAATTCTTCAGAGCATCCCTTTAATTCATTAACTTTTCCTCTTAAACTTTGGCAAGTTCCCCAGTTAACTCAATCTGTTGACTTTTTTTCATTTCAGTGATCGTATTTTTTCTTAAGTTTTCTATTAGTTATTTTTCATATTTACCTGTTCTCAAATCAGCTTGCATTTGTTCCCTCATTTCTTCGTTGCTTTGAGAATGCAGAAATATTAATTTAAAAAATCGTCGTCAGGCAGTTCCATAGTTCATTTCATAGTAGTAAATTCATGTTGATTGTTCATTCTGTTGGCCTTTCTTAGTATTGGATATTTGTATGTGTTTGGAACTTGGTGGTTATACTCACGCTGAATGGGAAGTTTTTATATGCTTTTATGTTTTCCTCTTGCTGCCTCTATGCTTGCCTCTCCATGTCCAGCGATTTTTGCCCCCACCTGACCCCTTGGACCTCCATTCTAGAATCAGGTCTAATGTTGGCATTTTGATGCCCCTACCCCACAGGGATGTTGGGGATTTTGCAGAACCAATCACATGGCCAGTTGCTTGGCTTGGTTCCTGACTCCAAGGCCATATCTTTGTCCTCTGCTTCCCCAGGCAGCGGGTTGGCTACTGTTTACTTCCAGCCTCCGTTCACAAGCACCGCTTCAAGAACTAGCACGGCTCCTGTCCTGCACCTCGTGGGAGCATCTTTAGTTCCTGTCTCTCTGCAGGAGACGGACAGCTTGGCTTTTGGAACAGGCCCATCGGGGTCCTGTGGCTTCAGACTTGCTGTTCTATTTCTGATCTATGAAAAGGTTTGTTTTTGAGCCTGGTTATGTCTTTTTGGTTTTCTCTTTGTATATTTTAGCTATCATTGTTATTTGTGTGCAGTAAAGGGAGTGGATCAAAACATAATCTTGCTGTACCAATTTGAGCAGAAATCTTTCTGTATTTTCCTCTTCAGCTTTCTCTCTCACCATCCCTTCCTCTACAATCTATGTTCTAGCCATAGTTAATTTCTTTAGAGGATCAATTAATTGAATGTCCTGCCCCCATCACTCTGCATAAAGTTTGAATGAAATAAGCCAAAGAGGATAGGCAAGTGTAGATTTTTTAAATGTCAGCTTTATTGCAGGTAAGTTAATAAAGAACAAAGTTCTAGATCTGTAACCCAAAGGAGCTTTCTAACATTTTGCAACTCTCAACCATCACAGATTTTAGGCTGAGAGCAGCCCACTAAAGGGGAAGGTTGGGTTTGCAGGGCAGACACATTTATCCAAGATCATTGTCAGCACTGGTCTTCTGGGGCAGAAAGGGAACAAGAGAAAGAATCCTCAGTAATTAGGGGTCTTTTAAAATATATATATATATTATTGATTTTTTTTTACAGAGAGGAAGGGAGAGAGATAGTTAGAAACATCGATGAGAGAGAAACATCAATCAGCTGCCTCCTGCACACCTCCTACTGGGGATGTGCCTGCAACCAAGGTACATGCCCTTGACCAGAATCGAACCTGGGACCTTTCAGTCTGCAGGCCGACACTCTGTCCACTGAGCCAAACCAGTCAGGGGAATTAGGGGTCTTTTTAATAGATTAATTCCATCCAGTCAAAAACTATGAGCCAATGAATGTAACAGTACTCATCAGTCAAGTAACTCCCTTCTGAATGTGAAGGTTAGTGGTGTAGGAGCCAAAAGTTATAGTCTAATGAATAATCTTCCAACACCTTCCCCTGCCCCTGTGGGAAATGGGGCCAGGGAAAAGGAGGTTCCCCTAACACATGCCATGCTCCTCCTCCTTCATCCAAGTCTTTTCACAGGTTCTCCCCATCTCTTTTTCTGCCAACTCCTTACTCATCCTGATGCCTAGAATAAAAATAGTAGTTACTATTTATTGAATCCCAACTACGGGAAGCACTATCACATACATTACCTCATTTAATCCTCATAACAACTCTATAAGGTATGGATTTTTATTTTAATTTTAGGGGCAAAGAAATTAAGCATAAGGAAGGTTTTCAAGATCACATAGGTAAATGGTGGAGGTAGGATTAGATCCAGGGTTCTCTAGTTTCAGAACTTATACTTTTCATTATATCTAGCTGCTTCCCATATTTTATTCATCTTTGGACATGCTCAATACCATTTAATGAATGAATATGTAAATCAGTGAAACATTCTCAGGCTAACTGTCTTGAGTGGATTAGAAACAACTGTAATATGAGGATTTATAAAGAATGCTTCACCTCCTTTGGCATCAGATTGCTCTCTATAAAGGTGACACGAGCATCCGATTTTGAAGAGCTGTGTAGGGGCTGCATGGTTTGACATATCTCTGCTGTCACCTCTGTCCAGCCCTTTCAATTTTAGATCTTCCACTGGCTGCCCAACAAGTCAATTGCTCTCTCTACAGGGGATGAGCTTGCAATCCCTCCCTGCATGGGGCCACGCCCAATCCACTGGGCTGCACTGGCCAGGGCTGTTGTCATTTTTGTATTTGAAAATCTAAGGGAAAAGAGGTCAGTGCCCCTGACTAAACAGTCGGACATTGCTTGTTTTAAAAATTCTTGCAGCACAAAGGTTGAAAATCGCTGCATGGAAGAATACGGAAAGAGCAAGGCTAAAGTCTGGTCACTTTTTTCCCTATATATTTTTTACATTTCCTACATTTCTCTACACATGGTCATGTCTGGTAGTTTCTTCTCTAACATCTTCCTTGGATATATTAGGAACTAGTTGAAAATAAGAAGAACAGGTTATATAAGTAAATCAAAAGACTCTTTTTTCCAACTCTATCTTTTCCCCTCTGGCCTATGAATCTAGTTTAATTAACACAGAGCTAGAAGAAATGTGTGTACTGGGTGTTAAAATTGTTTCAACAATGGAAAAGTAAACATATGACTGAACAATACAAGTAATTTTTATATTGCAATACATAAGTGAATTTCAGGAACGATCCTATAAAACTGAAATATGTAGGGGGTAAATGTTGCTTGGCTGGAATTTAATGCTTTTAATTTCCTAAAATGCTATTTAATTTATATAGATTTGTAAAAGGGAAATCACCACTTTGTGACCACTTTGCAACGTTGTCTATGCCTTTGATCAGAGCATAACCACTCTTGGAAGATAACAGATTGTCTTTAGACCCTCTAGAATGAGATCTGTCCCTGTTGCATATGTATTTATTGATTTATTTCACGTACTCTCTGCTTTCTGTTGGTTACCCTCTGATGGACTCATTCATGCGTTCACCTTGATAAAACGGAGTCCACCTATTTGAAATCTGATCTTAACTTTCCCAAGTACCAGTTTCCTTAAAATTATTTATTTATTTAATTATAAAAGCAACACAAACAGCACCCATGGGGGAAATCATAGGTAATACCAACATCTTAACATAACAGCTTTGGTATTTTTCAAGTATTCCCTTTTGATTTTTTATATGCATATTTTTATATACTCATGTCCTATTAGCAACTTCTTTTAAACACACACATAAAACAGTACTGATTATTTTAGAACTCATTTCAGACAGACCTAGTCTCTAGAAGATAATAGATACACACGTACACACCAGACCTTTTGATGCCAGTGTAGGATTGTAATAAAGTAATTGATACCATCATCAATGGCTTGAGAATTGCAGACTGCTTGCAGTAACCCCCAACTTAAATAAGCAAAACAGGTAAAGGCAAGAAAATGGAAGGGGCACAAATAAGCCTTCTTCTCAGGCTAACAGGTTGAAGCTGCTTAAGTCACAGTTGTCAGCTAGGTGATGGCAGGTTTCAGTTATCTCCCTGGTTAATGATTTGGTGTCAACCTAGATAGTATTTACTTTCCCAGACTCACGTAACTTGCTATTTTATCCAGAGGTCAATATTTATTTTCCCTCTTCTTTTTTGTGGAAAATAATGACCTCGAAGGTAGGAAACCAATGTGTTTTCAGAGAGGCTGGGCATTGGAAGCCTACTCATACCATTGACACGTTTTACTACATAAAGGCGCACTGGGAAGGCAGAAGAAGTTCCTTACAGTCGCTTCCCAAGTGCCAGCAGCCATCTCACTCAGGACTGGGCGCCCTTCCTGCCAGCCTGATGGGCGGGCGAACATGGGTGCTGGCCCTTCACACGTGTCTGTCTTTGGTTTGGCGAAGCAGGGCCCGCGACCATGACTTCTTTTGTCCTATGGTGGGTAGGTAGACATGCCGAGCTTCTGGAAATAGTGCAGCCTGGAATGGACTTCGAACTGTGCCAGAGCATGAGGCTATTTTGCTTGTTTTTCAACCCACGGCAGACGTTTCCCCTCACTGCCATTTAAGGGCCTCCTCTCTAATGCCCAGTCATCCGTGAGGGTGTGTGGAGAGGATGACAGTTAAATGTCAGAATAAAACACAACCTGGAACCAAGAACGTATACACACACACGCACACACACACACACACAGGAATATTATTCAGACTTAAAAAAGAAATCCTGTCACTTACAACAATATGGATGAACCTTGAATACATTATGCTAAGTGAAATAAGCCAGACACAGAAAGACAGATGTCCCATAATCTTACATATACGTGGAATCATAAAAAAAAAAAGAAAAGTCGAACTAAGAGAATAGAATGGTGGTTACCAGGGGCTGGGAGATAGGGGAAAACGGGGGATA
>NW_006290034.1:9993160-9993529 GCF_000327345.1 Myotis davidii
ATCCACTCAGACAGCGTTGAGCCTGATGTGCACACACTGTGGTCTTGGGGCTCTGGTACCCCCTCATTAACACTTCTATCTTACATGGGGGGGGGCGGTGGTGAGGGCTCTGAGAAGACCGGAGGCGGCTTCGGACCCTGAACCCGGACAAGGCTCTGTCCTAGATCCCTCGGAAAGGAAGCCCAATGGGAAGGGCAAGGTGGCCGTTCTATTTTTAACACAGAGCCTGGCACAAGGGCTGGTGCTCACTATTGCGGCCTCGGGTGCCCCGCCACGTGCACATGGGCCGCGTGGGGGAAGTCTGAGACTTCGTCGTGGGCCCTAGGAACCCCTGGTCCTGGTCGGTAACCGGGGAGAGTAACAGGGGAA
>NW_006290034.1:9994727-10048203 GCF_000327345.1 Myotis davidii
CCCCCGTCGCTGCCCGGGCTTGGAAGGGGGTCCCATGTGTCGCGCCTTGGCCGGGAGAGGAGGGCTGGATAACGCATTTCGTGCGAGAGCGTGAACGATGACCGCCCCCGCGCTGCTGCCCCTGTCCGGACGGAGGATCCCGCCCCTGAACCTGGGGCCGCCCTCCTTCCCGCACCACCGGGCCACCTTGAGACTTTCCGAGAAGTTTATCCTCCTGCTCATCCTCAGTGCCTTCATCACCCTGTGTTTTGGGGCATTCTTCTTCCTTCCAGACTCTTCGAAACACAAACGCTTTGATCTGGGTTTGGAAGACGTGCTGATTCCGCACGTCGATGCCCACAAAGGGGCGAAGAACCCCGAAGGCTTCCTGATTCACGGGCCCGACGAGCATCGACACAGGTTGGTTCATTTCACAAGTTGTGGTGGTGACATTGGGCAGAGCAAGGTATGATTTATTGCATCAGATCTGTCGTTTGTGGTGTGTGTGTGTGTGTTTGTTTTTTTTTGCTCCGCCTTCTTTTTTCAGTAAAATGTAATTTTCCCCAAGTTGTGAGACTTGTTATTTCAAAACTGGTTTAGTAGACCATGGCCTGAAAGGGCTCCTGGGGCCCCATTTAGTGTCCAGCGCCTTCGTTTTGTACAGGAGAAGCATTTGTGTCCAGGGGTAACCTAGAGAAATGGTGACCTAGGTTGTTCATTTATTAAGAATGTGTTGCATTCGGTCATGGTGCCACCCGGTGAAATAGATGTATTGGTTGAATCCTGACAGCTTCTACGGGTTTGTCCTCTCCTAAAGGGCTCTCGTTCTCTGACTTTGTAATTAAAGCTTGGTAGTGAATCTTAGCTTTTTAGGAAGACAAAAGACGGGCTGAATATACCTGTCAATATATATATCAATATATCTATCTATCTATCTATCTATCTATCTATCAATCATCTATCTATTTGAAAGAGGGAGAGAGAAACATCCATGATGAGAGAGAATCATTGAACCTCCTGAGGTTCGAGCCGCAACCCCAGCATGTGCCCTGACGGGAAATCGGACTGTGATCTCCTGGTTCATAGGTCCACACTCAACTGCTGGGCCACGTTGGCCCGGCCTCATTTCTTAACAGGCAGAAATGCCCTGATTGTTATTTCCAGGGGATGCCTTTGGGGACTCTCTGTGGCATCAGTTAAGTTAAAGATGCCATTGAATCTTGTCGTTTCACTTTGAGAGTCATGTAGACAAGATCTGGTTTATGTTTTAAAATTTAATTTTACATATATATATGTATGTTGAGAGGTGGAATGTGTTAAGTAACTATTAGAAGGTGATCGATTAAAGGGTTCATGTTCTTTCAAATAACCAACTCTGAAGTGACCTCTTGGGAAAGTTTGGCCAAATTGGGATAAAATGGGAGCTTTAATTAGAATCTCTTTAAATCATTTTTGTAATTTGTATCAAAAAAAGAGTTTGAGAAAGTATTTACTTTTCTCAAACGTACATTTTCCCCCTTCTTTGCTTACAATAATTTTTCAGTGTGTGATGAGAATCATATGCTTGAGTTGTTTTCAACTGATGTTATTTTAACTTTTTATCAAGCATAGAGTTTTTGAGAAAGCGTAGGTTCAAATGTGAGCCTGAGTTAAATACTTGGGAAAATGCACTGTTGTAATGAGAGCTGGTTTTTCCTTTTCTCAATCTTGTTAATTTATTATTTGCTTGCTGGTTCTTTGACTTTTGGCTGAACCTTATGGAGTAGTTACTTCTAAAATTGTTTCATGCCATTATTTTGTAATTAAATTAATTTGGAACTTTTGCCATCATTTTCAACTTCTGTACTCTTTTGTATTTATTTTATTTTGCCTTTATGTGAATTTGAAAAAAATTAAGATTTAAAAAATCATTTTATAAATGGCTAGAATTTATTTATTTATTACAGTAGTCATTTACCCCCACCCCCATCCATAGTTCTGCTTTTTGTGGTTTCAGTTACCTGAAGTCACCCATGGTCAGAAAATATTAAATGGGAAATTTCAGAAATAAATAATTCATAAGTTTTTAAATTGTGTGTCTTCTGAGTAGCATGATGAAATACCATTCCATCCTGCTCTGTCCCTCCTGGAAAGTGAATCATCCCTTTGTCCAGTGAGTCCACACTGTATACACTACCTGTAGTCACTTAGCCCTCTCAGTTATCAGATCCACTGTCCTGATATTGCAATGTTTGTGTTCAAGTCACTCTTGTTTTACATAATAAAAGCCCCAAAGCAAAAGAGTAGTGATACTGACAATTCGGTTATGGCAAAGAAAAGCCATAACATGCTTTCTTTAAGTGAGAAAGTATGCGTGTATAGGGGAAAACAATGTATATATTATTTGGCACTATTCCTGGTTTTGGGCACTGGGGGCCTTGGAATGTATCTCCTGTGGATAAGGGGAGAATACTGTATGATTATTTATATAATGAAATCTGTACCAGTTTAAAAGGTAAATGAATGAAATGGTATATACATTCTTGTTTTTCATGAGTTTAAAAGTAAACTTTATTGAACATTGTATATACTAGCCTGAAGGTAATAGGTATATTTACAGAAGTATTTCCAGGTTTCACTTTTGAGCCTGGTTAACAATTACATCTCTGAATTTATCTAAGACTATAGGATAGTAGGATAGATTTTGTGAAAAACAAGAGTCCTTTAGTAATTCAGGCCTCAGACCTTATGAAATTTTCTTTGATTTAAGACTGTAATTTCCTAGTGTTAATATTGAGAGATGTCTTTGACAGTGTTCTCTATATCTTAACAAGAACTTTAGAGACAAGTTATATAGTTTTTTTTTTAAAAAAGGATATGAAGTAATCTAGAGACTACAAAGAATAATGTGCGTGCTGTTTTCTTTTTATATTTTTTGACATTTACCTGTTTATAAAATCAACCTCTGTTATTTATGCAGATCTCTTGATGTCTCCTTAGTGATATTGCTGTTATCATTTAAAAATATTGGTCATATTTATTCAGCAAATGTTTGGAGTAGTTAATATGTACTAAGCATTATACTAAGTATTGGGGATTATTGGAGAATAATGAAGATGATTAATTTTGACTCAGACATGACTGAAACATTTAAATCTTAGATTCAAATCTCAACATCATTCTTAAAGCATATATTATCATCTTTGGAGTCAGATTCTAGGGGTTCTTTTCACCTAGATGAGGCTCTGGTCATTGACATTTTTCAAAAGTTTAGATAAGTTATTGTTTTATCTTTCCTCCTTCTCCCCCCCCCCGCCCCCCACACACACAATAAGCATTTATGCCATTAACCTATGTGTTTCTGGCATGTGGACTAGGCTATCTGGATATAAGGGGCAATGTTCCCGCAGCTTTTTTTCCATAAGGAACTAGACCCTGGCATCTGAAAAAAATGTGCTAATCATTGTGCTAAATTGAGATCTGGCACAATTCTATGTATTTATGTATCTAAAACTATATCTGTATAGCTATATGGTTATGTTTATTAAGTTTATTTATAAAGTACCGTAGGTCCTTGGGTTACGTCGGAGATCCGAGATCCGTTCCTACGGCGCGACATAACGTGATTTTCTCAGTAAGTCAGAACCCACCTACCTAAGCACCTATGTCACTCACATGGAGCACATACACAGCAGTAATGAAGTGAAACAGTAAAAAAAATTAAAAAGAAAGATAACAATTCCTGACCTTTACTTGTGGTAAATAAATAATAAAAACCATAAAGCACATAAGTACATATGTTGAAATGATATAACTTGAGGACTGCCTGTAATATCTTTGATCCAGCAGTTCTTCTAAGAACTTATTCTTGGTAAATCTTCACATCAGTGCACAAAGTAATGTACAAGAATGTTCCCTGAAGCCAAAATATGACATATTGTAAATGATCCAAATGCCTGTCAACAGGGGATTAGTTAACTAAATGATAATATATCACTATATGTGCAGAGTTCTTTTCTTCTTTAACTCCCCCTATGGATTTTTCTGGTTATTCCTAAAAGCACCATGCTATTTTAATTTCATAATTTTATAATAGTATGTTCTGATATCTAGCATATATTTTCTATACCATTCTTGTTTTTTAAAAAGTTATAGGCATACGTAAAAGTCTTAACAGATAATATTACTGTCATTGTACCCACTACTTCAAATCTGAAAATTTCAGCGGAAGATTACCTTTCTTGAGGTAAGCCTCTGAGTTTGACATTACATGGTTTTATGCTTCTACAGCGTATATATTGATATAAATTATATATGAATATATATATTGTTTTGTATGTTCTTATATATATCATTCTGCAAATTATTTTCTTTTTGCTCAGCATTTTTTAAGGATTTATGTATGTTGATATATTGGGCTGTGGTTCAGTTATCTACTTTAGGTATACATGATTAAACTTCAAATTACTTCTACATTCCCCTGTTGATAAATGTTTAGGTCAAGTCCATATTTTGCTACAAAAACATTCTTGTACATGTATTCTTGTGCCCCCCTGAGTTTTTCCTCCAGGGTAAAAGCTTAATAATAAAACTATTAAGTTGTAAAGTATGTGCATTATTGACTCAAATTTTGTTACTCAATTAGTCTGTACAGTAGTTTACCAATTTGCACTCATCTTTGCAAACCAAGGTATTGTGTATTTAAAAAATCTTCACCAATCTGATGCCAGTTTTAATTTTTATTACTCTCATTACTGAGTGAAGTGGAATATTTTTTAAAACATTGATTGGTTATTTGGGTTTCCTAGCCTTTGAGTTGTTCACTCACATTTTTTTGGCCTGTTTTTTCTTATGGCTTATTCTCCCTTTTCACATTCATTTGTAGGAATTATTTATGCATCCTGATGAATTCTTAGGTAGATGCATTATATGTATCTTCTTGCAATGGGTGTCTTATTTTTATACTTTGTTTATGGTATCTTTAGTTTTATAGAAGTGTCACATTTTTAATAAAATTGGAAGTGTTAATATTTTCCTTTATGGTATTGCTTTTTGGATTTTGCTTAGGGAATGCTTTTCTACCCTGAAGTTATAGTCTCCTTATTTTCACTTTTGGTAGTTTTAAAGTTTTGTTTTTCACAGCTTGGTTTTGATTTTTGTGTATGATGAGGTTAGGACTGAATTTATATTTTTCTATGCTGATGTCCACTTGTTCCCGTGCTCCTTATTGAAGAGTCTGTCCTTTCCCATGGATTTGTAATGCCATTTCCGCTGTATAACATTTTTTCATATGCTCATAGGTTTGATTTGGGGTTGAACTAATAGGAAACCAGCTGACAAAGAAAGAGACAGAGGTAATTTGCAGAGTCTAAGCCCCAGCATCATGAAGTACAGTATAGAAGAGCAGATTTGGAGTTGAGAATTTTGGTTTACTCACTGGTGCTGTATGGCTCTCTTGTTTTTAGTGCATTGACTTGGAGAGGAATCTTGGATACAAATAGAAGAAACCAGCTGTGGTGCATGTAAAATAGGTATTGGAAGGATATTGGTTGGCTTTCAGAATTGACGTAAGATCTGGAGAACTAGGTTTAGCAGATATTCAGGCATTAAAGGAAGGCAGGTATGCAGAACCATAGTGAAGGTTAAGGAACAGCTAATGTACCATTTTTGGTGCTGCAGGTTACTGAGTGCTGGTTATGGCTTTGCTGCCTTTGGACGTTAGATTCCTCTGCTTTCTGAGTGACTTCTAAAATTGAGTTATTGTTCCTTTATGCCACTTACTCCAGATCTGTAGTTTCAGCCAGAGCATCTGATTTCAAAAGTGTAGATCACAGGGCCTTCCTTGCCTTGCTGTTAGACAATAGAAAGATAAAGTACCCAGAACCATTTGACTTCTGTAGGAAGAGAAGGGATTCTACTATCAATATACTGGTGAATTTCTGTTAGATAGGAGATTACATATTAACGTCTTAGGAAATGTAAAGTAAACTGCAAAGAACCCAAGTTGTATTACAGTGATGAAGTTCTGACTTGTGCTGTGCTATTTAGAAATGTAGATAATAGTCTTCCTAGATCAGGGGTGGGCAACCCCTGGCACGCATGCCAAACATGGTACGCCAGTAACTTTTGCTGGCACGCAAATCTCCATTGTACATGTATACATTAAAAAATAAATGTATTTTTCATCATCATATACTGTGTTTTTGTCGCTCGAGTGAATTTTATTATTTCTTCAAGTTCTTCACATACGTACACCTTAAGAGATATCAAGTAGGTGTAACATGTTCTCAAAAAATTATGGTTGGCACGCAGAAGAATTTTGAGTCAGAGATTTTGCTGGTTTTGGCACGCACTCACAAAAAGGTTGCCCGCCCCATCCTAGACTGTATATTTTAGCACTTTCTGTTTAGTGGTTTTAAATGGGCCAGTTACTGCTCTCCTTAATAATATAAATTCATGGGTGTCACACGGACCTGCTGAATTGGAATCTGTATTTTTAACAAGGGCTCAAGAGACTTTTAAGTAGTCATGCCCACATTAGTTGGGAACTGTTGTGCTGTAAGCTCTATGTTATTTCCAAAATTCAAAAGTTGTAGAAGAATATGATGCATTATATAACAAAATGAAAGAATTTCCATCCTCTTATTTTTCTGCTTATCTCTTTCCTTGACCCTGTTTATATTTTTGTCCATCTTGATACTGAGTTCTTAATTCTATTTTTAATTTTCTCTCTCTCCGCAAGTTTTTCACTGGTATGTCTTTTGTCCTTTCTCCTTCTTCCCCTCCCTCCTTTTTTTCTTTTTTTTTTTCATGTGTCTACTTATAAGTTACAGATTGCTGTTTCCTCTGTTTTCATTGGCCCTGAAATTGTAACTTTCTTTCTAGGTTCCCTCTTCCTCCATTGTGTAAAGTGTTAGCTCTTTGGCATCCAGAGCTCATACCAAGTTATATTTATCCTGTTCTTTGGGCAGATAAATAGGAATCTCTCACAGATCATTGCTGTATTTCAATGGTAGGAGTAGGAATCAACTATCTGGGTTTGGTGGAGGAAACTTTAAGTTTCATGTTTAAAGCTTGGAGGTTTTAAGAGTCATTCTAACCAGTCTTTTTTTCTACTCTTACAGGGAAGAAGAGGAACGTTTGAGGAATAAAATTCGAGCCGATCATGAGAAGGCCCTGGAAGAAGCAAAAGAAAAATTAAAAAAGTCGAGAGAGGAAATACGAGCAGAAATTCAGACAGAGAAAAATAAGGTAGTCCAAGAAATGAAGATTAAAGAGAAAAAGCCACTACCACCAGTCCCTATACCAAACCTTTCAGGAATAAATGGTGGAGATCCAGAAGATGATGACATAAGAAAGAAAAGGGAAAAAATTAAAGAGGTAATAATAAGCTGAGATTTATGATATGAAGTGGTTATAGATATATATTTGACTGGAGACACACACACATATGCACACCATTTATGCTGTTTTACTTTGGTCTTGTTTATTTTTGGGTCATAGTTGTTCATTTTCCAAGTTGACAGTAAGGGTTAGAACTCTCTTAATATGTGTTATACGTATTGGTCACTTAAAATTTTACTATAATGTTGTTTGGATGGTTACATCATTCTCCCTGTGTTCAAAGATCTTTTGATAGTCAGCATTTTATAAATAATGTAGAATAGATTTATAAATAAGTTATCATTGAATAGGAAATTCCTTTAGTGCTAAGTTATAAGGGACTCTGCTGGATACTATGCATATCTCCTCATAAACATGCTTCTGAAGAGTTAGCTTTATAACTCTTTTTAAAAATTACATTTTTATTGATTTCAGAGAGGAAGGGAGAGGGAGAAAGAGATAGAAACATCAGTGATGAGAGAGAATCATTGATCAGCTGCCTCCTGCACGCCCCACACCAGTGATTGAACTGGCAACCCAAGCATGTACCCCGACTAGAATTGATCGGTGACCTCCTGGTTCAGGTTGACGCTCAGCCACTGAGCCATGCCCACTGGGCATATCTGTCATCTTTTAGGAACCTGCCATGAAACCCTGTAACTATACAGCAGATTAAGAACACATTCCTTCCAAAGAGTCTCAATGGACTGAAGAATGGGGAGGGATTGATCTCAGAATTCTTTATATTTATTTAGTCACAGAAGTCTTTCAGTTTGTTATTTTAGGAATGACTTGGAGATAAAGAGAATGCCATAGTGTGTATGTGTGTGGGGGGGGGGGGTGTAATTTAGTGACTATTTCAGTTGAACTTTGTAAATTAAAACTCCAGCTAATTTCGGGTGGAGTTTGCAGTTGTATTGCCTATGTAGATTTTGTCTGGGTGTAATTGCACAACAATATTCCAAAGATATTGTTTATCATAAAATAAGATAATAAATTTAATTCAAATATTCAAATATCTATATGGATATATTCTAGTAATGAATATGAATGATTTAGCAGGTACTTTAAGCTTGACCTTATGAATTATTATAAGACGACCTCAAAATAGAACTTTACTCTGATTTTACCTCACCTTTGATGTTTTGTTTTATGCCCAGACTGTTAAGGCACTTTCTTTGGACAGTGTTGGGGAGACATTGATAGGTAGTTGTTGTTTTTTAAGATGGGTGACCTGCTTTTTTTAGATGTCATTAGATTTTATTGAAATACTTTCTCATGTACATAATAACTCAGATAGATAGCTGTATGTTAAGACCACCCAAAGGCTCACTGATTTGCTAGAAGTACGCACAGGATTCAGCAAAGCAGTTGTATTTATTGTTTCAGTTTATTACAATAAAACTAAAGTTAGTAATAGAAAAGCCACATAGGACAGAGTCCAGGAGAGACCCGCTGTAGTGATATAGACAGTGCCTGGTTCTCCCAGCAGTGATGTGTGGCAGTGTGCGTGAAGTGTTGCCAACCAGGGAAGTTCATCTGAGCCTTGGTGTCCAGGGCTTTTGTTGGAGGTTTGTTATGTAGGCTTGGCTGAGCTTAGTTCTCCAACTCCTCCAGAGGTCAGGCTAATACCATGTGGCCCAAGACCCCTACCATAAATCACATTGTTAGCATAAACTCTGACACAGCCCAAGGCTTCAGGTAAGCAGTTACTCTTAACAGGCAGGGCAATAAAGGGTTAGAGGTTATTTTCTAGGTGCCTACCGCTGGCCAAACCTTTCTTTGGGATGTGCTGGGTTTGGACCACCCAGACCTGCTGAATTAACCCTTTTCAGTGGTTCTCAACTTTCCTCATGCTGCCACCCTTTAATATAGTTCCTCATGTTGTGGTGACCCCCAACCATGAAATTATTTTCGTTGCTACTTCATAACTGTAATTTTGCTACTGCTATGAATCACAATGTAAATGTCTGATATGCTATATGTGTTTTCCGATGGTCACAACCCACAGGTTGAGAACCGATGCTTTAGATTAAGAACACCATATTATCCAGGGTTCTTATAAATCAGCATAAAACATATTAACCCCTGTGTAGGTTTCTGTTAAACATTATGGTTACTGACTTAACAAGCAGAGAAAGTTGAAACACAAGCTTGCAGGGGAAGGAGCTAAATAAGCAAGGTGATGTGAACAGCAGAATACCTTAAAGTGTCAAGAATGAGAGAACATTTCAAGAGTTAGACACTATTTACCTTTGAAGGCAGGAGTTAAAAATAGAACTGGGAAAGGATTATTTGAAAGTTTTAAAAGGAGCACTTAACCTCTAGATCCGTAATTCCCTAGACTATGCATTCTAGCTACTGTCCTTTTCCCAACAGAAGACCAAAGTTAACCTTATGAAGGGATTAATTGGAGAAGATCTGGATTTGGGAAATACCAGGTATGGCTGTGTAAAAGCATAGAGGTCATTCTGAAAAATGAAGAGAGTAGTGAGGGTAGAGGGAATTAAGTGAAAAATGAATCTGAATATTGAGATCACTTTCTCCTGCTCAGTTCTCAGAATTCTGGAAGCCAGGTTTATATTCAGTAAGCTGGAGAATGGAGGATTTCTCTCTGGGGACACTGGCCCAAGAGAAAAGACCTACTCTGTTCCTCAAACACCCCTGGGCTTCACCTGATCTCTCTAAGATGAGGCTCAGACAACTAGTGTTACTCATTCACTGACAGTCTTTGTCTTGTAAGTGCCTCACTCTTACTTGGAGAGCAAATCAAAGATCACTGGATATTTACCAAAATTTTCTTACATGAGAAACAGATGGAAGAAAAATTCAGAGGATACAGAAACAATACAAGGAGCAGAAAAAAATATATTAAAAAATAACACCATTGGAGTGACAGAAAATTTAATTCATGAAATAAGAACAGTAAGTTATAAAAAGGAACATTTTATATAAAGTAAGAAAATGGTCTTAGAAATTAAAAATATGATAGAATTTAAAAATTCAATAGAAGAGTTGGAAGTTAAAATTGAGCAAATCTCAGTAAGACAAAAAAATTGAGAAAATTGAATAAAAAAGATCAATTTGGAACATCTGACAAGTGATTAGATAGGTATGGTAGGAAGAGAATAGGAATAATGGGAAGAAGTTAGAGAAACAATTCAAGAAAATTAGCCAAATCTAAAGGAAGTGGGTTGCCAGATTGAAGGGACCTGCCAGGTATCCATCCCAATGAGAAAAAAAGAAAAAATGTCCTGAAATTTTAGAAAAATAGTCATAAAAAAAGATCCTAAAAGTTTACAGAGGAAAAAAAAGGTTCCACTCACAAGATTGGGATTGTACAATAATGGCACATCAGATTCCTCAACAATAATATTGGGAATTAGGAAGAATTTTATGTTCAATCAAATTAAGAATCAAATCTGAGGGTAAAGATATATTTAGGCATTTTCTCAGATTGCTATAAAATATACTTAAGCTCAAAAATAGGAAGAGAAGGGTTTTGAATACAGGGTATCTATCACTAGAGAGAATAAAGAAGCATTCCTAGGAATGAGTAAGGGAATCAGCAGGATGATGGCTGCACTTCAGGTGGAAAGAACGTAAGTCCAGATTAGAGTAGAAGGATAGAGCTTCCGGAAGGATATGTCACAGAATAAAGTGGAACTGACAGTTCATCTGATGTGTTTAATTGTATTGAGACAAGTTGTAAACCTCACAAATTTTAGAGGTAAATCATAATTATTACATTAAAAACTAATCAAACAAAAAACCACCAAACCCTTAGACCAGTAGCTAACAGCAGGGAAAACAAAAGTTGAACAAAGTAATGTAATAATACTATGTGAAAAGCTAATATGCAAATTGTCCCCTCGGGAGTTCGACCGGGAGACCGGGAGTTCGATCACTCACTATGACGTGTGCTGACCATCAGGGGTCAGCGCGGAACATGGTGGGCGACCAGCGGTGGCGGCGGGGCGCTGAGGGAGTGAGGGAAGGAGGAGGCCGGGAGGCTGGGAAGCGGGGAACAATGCGGTGGCGGTGTGTGGGGCAAGGGAAGGGGGAGGTGGGGAACCTGATCAGCCCTGATTGCTGGCCAGGTCTAGGGACCTTCCCATGCATGAATTTTGTACACCGGGCCTCTAGTTGTAAGATAAACATGTCAACTTATTGGGAAAATGTGGGTCAGGGAAATATATGGGGGACAAGTATATGTGGAGATGAGTTGATAGAGGCGTAAGAGAGCTAAATTATTTTAACTATAGGAGAAGATACTAAATATCTAAAACAAAAAAAAAATCAAGAAATAGCACTATCCTATATTCTATATAATAAAAGGCTAATATGAAAATCGACTGAATAGTGGAATGACCGGTTGCTATGATGCATACTGACCACCAGGGGGCAGATGCTCAATACAGGAGCTGCAGGCGGGTGGTCAGTGCATTCCCACAGGGGAGCGCCACTCAGCCAGAAGCCCGGCTGACGGTTGGTGAGCACAGCAGCGGTGGCAGGAGAGGCAGCGCTAAGCCGTCAGTTGGTCATCTCCCAAGGGCTCCTGGACTGGAAGAGGGCGCAGGCCAGGCTGAGGGACCCCTCTCCCCGTCCCAAGTGCACAAATTTTGTGCACTGGGCCTCTAGTAACCTATTTTTAACAATATAGAGGTAAATAGAAAAAGAGGTGAAAGTTTGAGTAATTGTCTCAGGAGAGTGGTAATTACATGTGGAGCAGCTTATTAGATTTTCTAAAAAATTCAACTTTATTGAATCAATTTATATACAACAAAATATACATATTTTAAGAGTATATAGTTTGATAGGTTTTGACAGGTGGATACACCTGTGTAACAGTAATTACAATCAAGATGTGACTATGTCCGTAATCTCAAAACAGTTTTCTTTTGTCCTCTCAGGTCAGTCCACCTGATTCCTTTGTCCCTGGCAACTACTGATCTGCTTTTATTATAGATTAGATTTGCCTTTTCTAGAGTTTCAGTCAAATGTCATAACAAAGTCTGTGATGTTTTGTTGCTGGGCTTTTGCTCAGCATAATGTTTTTGTGATTTATCTGTGCAGATGCACTAAAGGTAATTTTTTCTTAGTGGTATTCCTTTTATGGGTATACCATGGTTCTATTCATTCACCTGTTGCGCATTTGCTCAACATTTGTTTCATTTTTTGGCTGTTATGAATAAAGTTGCTATGAATATTTGTGTGCAAGTCTTGTGTGGGCACATGCTTTAGTTTTAGTTTTCACATTTCAATCTGTTGTTATACTGTGAGTTAATTTTTTTATTATGAGAAGTAAAGGTCTTGCATTATTTTTTTCACATAGGGCTTTCTAGTTGTTCCAGTTGTTGGAAGGATTATCCTTTTCTGATTGAATTATCTTGATGCTTTTGTTCAAAATCAGTAGGTGTTGAGTCTCTTTCTGGACTCATATCTATTTCATTAATCTACATATTTATTCTTAATGCCAATATGACACTGTGTTGATTGATTTATAGTAAGTTTTTAAATCAGATAAGTCCTCCAATTTTATTCTTTATACAAATTGTTTTGGCCATTCTGGGTCCTTTGCCTTTCTATAATTAACTTTTCTGTGAAAATAAAAGGTTGCTGGATTTTGATTGGGATTTTATTGATCTACAAATGAACTTGGAAAAATTGTCATCTTAACTATAGTCTTCCATATCTTTCCACTTTTTTAGGTTTGCTTTAATTTTTCTCAGCAGTATTTTGTAGTTCTTATTATATAGTTATTGCACATATTCTGTTATATTTATTTCTAAGTATGTCAGGTTTTTTGATGCTACTATAAATGGAATTGTTTTAAAATTTCTGTTGTTTATTACTAGCATACAGGAATATATTTTGTTTTAGTTTGCTAAACTTTTATCCTGTTATTTTCCTGAAGTCATTTATTAATTCTAGTGGCTTTTTAAAAGATTGCTTAGAATTTTCCTTGTACAGAGTCATGTCCTTTGTGACTAGAGAAACTTACCTTTTTATGTCTTTAATACTTTTTCTTCTCTTACTGCACTCTCTAGGACTGCTAGTACATTTTTGAAAAGAAGTAGTGAGAGTAGACATACTTGATTTTTTTCTCAATTTTAGGGGTTAAGTATTTGGTCTTTTACTATTAAATATGTTGTTAGAAATAGTTTTTTTGACAATGCCTTTTATTACATTGAGGATATTTCCTTGTAGTTATAGCTCATTGACAGTCTTTATCATGAGTGGGTGTTTAATTGTGTCAAATGCTTTGTCTACATCTATAAAGATTATTGGAGGATGGTTTTCTTTTTTATTCTGTTAACATAGTGAATTATATTGATTGGTGTTTGAATGTTAAATTAGTCTTATATTTTTTAGTTAAACTGCATTTGGTCATTATGTGCTCATATATTGCTAATTTTTAGTTCAGTAGTTTTGCCTTTGTGTTTTATATTGGTTTTTAGTTCCCTTGTAATGTCCTTGTCTACTTTTGGTGAAGAGTAGGCTGGCTGCAAAAAGCAAGTTGAGAAATGTTTTCATGAATAGTGTACTTTAAATGAACAGTTTTTTGATACACTACAATCTATTAAATAATTCAGTTGATATATAAATACTTTGCTATTGTATTGCTTAGACTTCTGAGTTGTAAGAAACTCAGTTCAACCTTCTTGATATAAAAATATTTATTAGCTTAATGGCTCTGAGGGCTTCAAGTTTTGCTGAATCCAAGTCTGTAGATGTTACTGTCAATAATATGTATCTGTCTCTTTCTCTCATTATGTAGTTTCTCCATTTTGGGAGAGAGTTAGCCTTCATCAGCTCTGGGGTTACATATTGCTTGGAGTTTGAGATTGAAAACGAGAGAGGCCTTCTGTCTCCTATCATCTATAATAATATGTATAAAAGGACTTGAATATCCCTACTTGAATCACATATATACAATCACTTTGTCTAGGTCAGAAGTAGGTAAACCACAACCTGTGGGCCAAATTCTGCCTTTATTTTTTAAAAGTTTAGTTTAATTGGAACAGTCATGCTCATTGTTTATGTATTTTCAAGTGCTGCTTTTGTGCTATAACAGCATAATTAAGTAGTTGATATAGAAACTGTATGGACTGCAAAGCCTAAAATACTTTTAAGAAAGAGTGCTGATCTTTGGTCTAGTCAGGCTGTGCTAATTGGTTGTGGAATCAGAGCCTCTTGATTGACAGCTCTATCATAATCACAGTGGGGGAAGAGAGCAATTCCCAAAAGGATTGGCAGTTCCTGAAAGCAGAGGATATGAAACAGACACCTTCCTTCTAAATATAAAAGGACTTGTCTGTTACACTCAATTTTTCTTTGTGTTGCAACACTGATACAAATGTTAATAGAATAAGATTTTATGAGTAAGGCTGATTAATGTAGGAGATATAGGAGAATATGTGAGGATATAGGAATGGAACCCTTAAATTACATAAATTACAAAGATAGCAGTGTGAATAATGTAAATTGATGGTTTATAATTTTTCTTTTCTCAGATGATGAAACATGCCTGGGATAATTATAGGATATATGGATGGGGACATAATGAACTCAGACCTATTGCAAAGAAAGGACACTCTACAAATATATTTGGTAAGTTTACTTTTTCTGATTACTATTTCCATTTTCTATGTCCATTTTTAAAACAAGACTTAACTTTTTAAATTCTTTCTAAACCCTGAGTATTTCTATGGAATGGAATTATAATTTGAAGCAACATGTATTTTTTCTCAAGTTTCAGTCAAGATTGGTTATGGTTGCCTTGGAATACACAGATACGTGGTTTGATCTGTCAACCACTAAATCTTCCTTTATATCAGCAGTAAGGCTGTTTTCCTTTTTAAATATTTGTATATTCACTGGAGTAGCACTTTTTATCTCCTTCAAGAACTTTTTATTTTCATTTACAGCTTGGCTGACTGGTGCAAAAGGTCTAGCTTTCAGCCTACCTTGGCTTTCAACATGCCTTCCTCTGTAAGCTTCATCATTTGTAGCTTTTAATTTAAATTGAGACATGCGACTCTTCCTTTTATTTGAATAGTTAGAGGCCATTGTAGGTTGTTTAACTAGTATAATTTTAAATTGTTGTGTCTCGGAATAGGGAGGCCCGAGGGAGAGGGAGAGAGACGGGGGACAGCTGGTTGGTGGAACAGTCAGAACATATACAGCATTTACTAAGTTTTGCATCTTATATGGGCACCACAAAATAATTATAAGAGTAACATTAAAAACCACTGATCACCATCACAATAATGAAAAAGTTAGAAATATTGTGAGAATAATAAAAATGTGAAGTGAGCAAATGCTGTTGGAAAAATTGGGGCTGATAGACTTGTTCGGCAGAGGGTTGCCACAACCTTCAATTTGTAAAGAACACACAGTATCTGTGAAGCACAGTAATACAAAGAGCAATGAAATGAGGGATGCCTACACATAAAAAAATTAACATGCCCAAGGCGGTCTACTTGGTAAATTGAGTGGGTTATTTTATACATTCACAATTACAAAGGAAAAATTAGCAATGTGAATGTGGATGGAAGTCTGGGGAAGAGCTATGTTGACTCTAACGTTCTGCCTTTCTTGAGTTCAGCCCACTTGTTAAACTTCTCAGTTCAAAGTTAACTTACTTAACTAACTTAACATCTTTTACTTAGTCCAATGATAAGTTTGAGAATTATAAAAACTGTTTTTAGAATCTTCACTTCTTCCCACTATTTTAAATCTTTCTTGTTGTGAGGGATATCTTTTAAATAAAAATAGGTGAAAATACTATTGGGGTATTAAGGCACATAAACTAGTTAATATACAATGTAGTTGTCTCTACTAGTTGTAACAAATCACTACAGTACTTCAAATAGCAGCATATTTCTTTGTAAAACTATGGAAGAATTTTTCTAATGCTATAATTCTCTTACAATTTGTTTTTTTGCTTGGATGCTTTCTGTAAAAAAAAAAAAAAAAAATGGCCGAAACCCGTTTGGCTCAGTGGATTGAGCATCGGCTTGCGGACTGAGGGGTCCCGGGTTCGATTTTGGTCAAGGGCATGTACCTGGGTTGCGGGCACATCCCCAGTTGGGGATGTGCAGGAGGCGGCTGATCGATGTTTCTCTCTCATCGATGTTTCTGACTCTCTATCTCTCTCCCTTCCTCTCTGTAAAAAATCAATAAAATATATTTAAAAAAAAGAAAGAAAATGACTGGAAAGTTAATTTTTCCTGGGTTTGAAAGATGTTGGGATGGAGGGATAATGGAAAAATTTAAAAAAATATTTATAGTATTATTTAAAATTTAAAATTATAACGAAATGTCAGAGATCTCATTATATGACATTTAATTTAGAGATCACTTAATGAAATAAGTATATTTCCTCAGCAGAGGTTACAGATGGAAAAGTTCCCATTGCTTTGTGGATGCCACAATGTGAGACATTAGTGCAGGAAAAATCCATTATATTTAATGGTTAATTAAAATTAGATCCTCTAGGAGCGTGTCCCTGCGGCTGGCATGCGCCACCTGGTACCGGAACTCCAAGTGGGCGGGACCCACTCCTGGCTGACCGCTCATGTCTCTGCAGAGCCGAGTCCCTGCCCCCCTGGCACAGCCGTGTTTGGCGGGACAACTGCTTAGTGCCCCACGCCCCTGGCCAGGCACCTCAGCCTGTGCCAAGTGGACCCGCAGCAGTGCATGCGGTCCTCCGGCGTCCCCTGATGCCAACGGGCCCCGCACGCGGACCCCAGCGGGAGTTGGGGCTTGAGAGGCACTGGCGGAGGGGCGGAGAGCTGGGGTGTGCACCTGGGCCCCCCTGGCCTTGGTGGCGAAAGTGGACCCGAACACCTGCACCAACTGGAAGGAGGCAAAATCCTTTCTGAAGGGCCTGAGTGACAAGCAGCGGGAGGAACATTACTTCTGCCAGGACTTCATCAGGCTGAAGAAGATCCCGACCTGGAAGGAGACGGCGAAAGGGTTGACCCCGAAGGTGGAGGAGCCCAAGTACAAAAAGGACAAGCATCTCAATGAGAAGATCTCCCTGTTCCGAGGTGATATCACCAAGCTGGAGGTGGACGCCATTATCAACGCCGCCAACAACTCTCTGCTCGGAGGCGGCGGTGTGGACGGCTGCATTCACCGGGCCGCCGGGCCCCTCCTCACCGCGGAGTGCCGGACCCTGCAGCACTGCGAGACTGGGAAGGCCAAGATCACCAGCGGCTATCGGCTGCCGGCTAAGTATGTCATCCACACGGTGGGGCCCATCGTCCGCGGAGCGCCCAGCGCCAGCCAGGCTGCCAAGCTCCGCAGCTGCTACCTGAGCAGCCTCGCCTTGCTGCTGGAGCACCAGCTCCGCTCCGCCGCCTTCCCCTGCATCTCCACCGGAGTGTTTGGCTACCCCAACGAGGCAGCTGCAGAGGTGGTGCTGGTCACGCTGCGCGAGTGGCTGGAGCAGCACAAGGACAAGGTGGACCGGCTGATCATCTGTGTGTTTCTGGAGAAGGACGAAAACATCTACCTGCAGCGGCTCCCCCCCTATTTCCCAGTGGCCTGACCAGGTCTGAGTTGCTGCACACCCTGACCAGGGGGAGTCGCCTGGGCCTGCTGGACCTTGTTCCCAGCTCTAAGAGGTCGCTGAAGCCTGCAGCTGGGCCTGGGCCTGGCCACCCCACCCTGTCCCTCAGCCCCCTGCCACTCAGCAGCCTCCTAATAAAGACCACCCTTGTTGCAATAAAGAAATATCCTCTCTTCAAGTAAATATCCCGTTAAATTAAACTCAGTGGTAAAGGGTGAGCCCTTTTAAAGGGTTGGAGTATAAAAGCGTACTGAAAACAAGAGTTGGATATTAATTTTCTAAATTAAAATTTTAGAGAGGAAGGGAGAAAGAAAGAGAAACATCGATTTGTTGTTCCACTTATTTATGCATTCATTGGTTGATTCTTGAATGTGTCTTGACTGGAATCAAACCGGAAACCTTGGTGTATCAGGATGATGCTCTAACGGTTAGAGCATGGAAGCATCCATGCCGGGGTGTGCACCTGGTTGAGCTACTCAACCAGGGCCTCTGCTTGTTGGTTTTTTTCTTTCCTTTTCTTTTTCTTTTTCTTTTTCTTTTTCTTTCTCCTCCTCTTCCTCCCTCTCCCCCCCCCTTCCTTTCCTTCTCTTTTCTTAACTTTTCTTTATTGATTTCAGAAAGGAAGGGAGAGGGAGAGAGAGATAAAAACAATAACGAGAGAGAATCATGGATTGGCTGCCTCCTGCACGCCCCCCACTGGGGACTGAGGCTGCAACCCTGGCTTGAGCCCTTGACTAGAATCGAACCCGGGACCCTTCAGTCCACAGGCTGACACTCTATCCACTGAGCCAAACTGGGTAGGGCCTCTGCTTGTGTTTTTTAAAACCTTCTTTCTCAGAACATTTAATGTATTTACATTTATCAAATAGATACTGGTTCTAGGCAAGGTAGTAGGTAAGACACACATTATTTCATATAATCATTGCAATAATTATGTAAGGAAAGATTGCTGAATTTAAATTCAGAAGATAAATGAGCTTTCATGTAACTTTAAAAATTTCATTCCTTAGAAGTCAGTACAGATCTTTTAAGTGAGCAAAAGGGATGTTTCTTAACTGAATGTAATTTTGTTAAATCCTAGTGGAGAAGTTTTGACTTAATGTTTTTTTAAAAAATAATAGGATCTTTAAAAAATGAAAAGCAGTTTTAATTTTTGGTAATTTGGTCAGACTTCTTTAAATGTAAACTTGTAGATCACTGTTTGGTTAGGTTGGTAAGTGATGATGGGTCCTGGCAGGTTCAGATTATTGTTAGGAGAGTTCTTGCTAGCTGGCCATTAGGAGTACTTAAATTGGTTTACTGGACACACTGTGTTTATTTGTGAGATCATAAAAGTTAAAGGAAGTTACAGTTAAAGGAAGTTGGAATAATATATTTTATTGAAGAAGCCCTTTCCTTCTGGATTAACTGGGTATAGAAGCAGAATTTTCCCAGTGGTCCTCCATTTCAGAGGCATCATTCTTAAAATGAATAGTAATTAACTATACGTTCCAATAAAATGTTTTACCTTCTTCTACAAATCTGACATGAGGTCAATAATGTGCTTTAGATTCTGAAATTTGGTTTGTTGAATAAGACTCTATTTTCCTTTAGAGCAATAGTTATATACACATTAATAATAAAACATCTATAGTATTTATATAGTTTATTCTGCTGTAGACTGAATTGTGTCTGTCACAAATTTACATGTTGAAGCTCTAACACCCAATATATATTTGGAGATAGAGCCTAATTGGGAGTTAAGCCTAATTAAGGTTAAATGAGGTTGTAAGTGTGGAACCCTAATCTCAATAAGGTTAAATTACGTAAGTGTGGGGCCTCTTACAAGAAGAGAAAAAAACACCAGATCTCACTCTTCCCATGTACACACACCAGGGAAAGACCATATGAGGACATGGTGAGAAGGTGGATATCTACAAGCCAGGAAGAAAGCCTTCACCAAAGCCTGGAGCCTAAATCTTAGATTTCTAGTCTCCAGAACTATGAGAAAATAAATTTCCGTTGTTTAAACCTCCTAGTCTATGATATTCTATTGCGGCAGCCTGAACAGTCTAATAAACATACTGTATGCCACAGACTTATTTCAGAGATTGATGTGAATTGGACTAACAGCAACCTTAATGAGACAGGGACTGTTATTATTGTTCCTATTTTACAGATGAGAAAGCCAAAGCACATTTAGGGTCAACTAACTTTTCTTAGGTCACACAATTAGGAAATAATGGGGCCAGGATTTGAATCAAAACATTCTAGTGCTAAGATCCATGCTTATAACCACTATTCTATACTGCTTCAGGAATCCTTCAAGAAAGGAAAAGGTAGTATCAGCACACGGGAAAAATCCAGTGTGAGAAGAAAATGATAGTGAAATGGTAGACAAAGTGGAAAATGTAATCTGCTGAAGTGTTAGTAGTCAAAATTAGCTGCGTGTATCTTTTTTTTTTTTAATATATTTTATTGATTTTTTACAGAGAGGAAGGGAGAGAGATAGAGAGTCAGAAACATCGATGAGAGAGAAACATCGACCAGCTGCCTCCTGCACATCTCCTACTGGAGATGTGCCCGCAACCCAGGTACATGCCCTTGACCGGAATCGAACCCGGGACCCTTCAGTCCGCAGGCCGACGCTCTATCCACTGAGCCAAACCGGTTTCGGCAGCTGCGTGTATCTTTTAATAATTTTGCCTGTCTGTGCCTTGGGGCTTTTATCCAATGGCACAAACCTAAAACTACCTATAAACTTTGAAATAAGAACAAAAACTGGTACTCTTAAGGATTTAAAATAAACATGATAAATATTTTGGACAAAATACTAAAGAGATAAATAAGTGATTATGGAAGAGATTGGGATATATGGGTGATTAAATCGCTTAATAAAGCTTTTGTTATCTTAATAAAATCTGAGGAACAAGAAAAGTGAAAGTATGTCTGTAATAACCCAGAACATTCTAGTTAATATCAACATGGAGTTGGGAGAAGACTAAGTAACTTACCAGAGTGTGGTGGAGTACTTGTCTTGTTATCAAGATACTAGAGGCCTGATGCACGAAATTTGTGCACTCGGGAGTGAGGGCGGGGATCCCTCAGCCTGGCCTGCGCCCTCTCACAGTCTGGGAACCTACGGGGAGCGGGCCTAAGCTGTCTGTCAGACATCCTTATTGTTGCTGTGGAGGCGGGAGAGCCACTGCTGTGCTCACCAGCTGTGAGCCCAACTTCTGGCTGAGCAGCATTCCCTTGTGACCACAGGGGGCAGCTCCTGCATTGACTGTCTGCCCCCTGGTAGTCAGAGTACATCATAGCGACCAGTTGTTCCGCTGTTCAGTTGATTTGCGTATTAGCCTTTTATTATATAGGATACTTGTTAAGTTGAAGAAAGTATTGGGAGTACATGAATAAGAAAATGTGATAGTTGTTCATTATAAGAACAAATTTGTATAGTTTTATTTATTTTACTAAATAAAAGCATTAATTTTTTTCAAACGCAAGCCTGTCACTTTTTTTTGAGATTTTCAATATACTTTAATTAATTTACTAAAAATTTTTTTTCTATTACGGTTGTATGGCTATAAACTTTCAGAAGAAAACACTATTTACCCAGTAGAGAAAGGGTCAGAAGAAAAAAGTAAAGAAAGATTAGTAAATTAAGTAATTTCAAATGCTGATTCCTAAAATATCACAAGATAACTTAAGACAAAACTTTATCTTTGTCTAATGCTTGCTTTGTAAAGTAGATCACTACCTCAGCAGAGCCTTAGTAGCCTGTCAGATGGGGAAGGAAAAAGTTGAGATGTTTATTGAGATTTAAAATCTGTATTTTTTAGATGGGCCTTGTAATTGGAGGAGGCTTGTTTATGATAATCAGATAAGAATCATGATATAATAATTTAGGATTGGCAAGCAGGAAATTTGGAGGTAAAGAGTTCAGAGCTTTGGTGTGTAATCCATCTTGTGATACTTTCTGTTGAAGAGTTGATGGGTCTCTCAGGAAGTTCCTGGAGTGAGCAATGAAATTAACTTTCATCATTCTGAGCAAGAGACTCCTGGAACAGTAAACTTTGATGAAGACAGTATAATAATAAAGTCATGTTAATGTAGATAGTAAACTGTGTGGATGATTTTCATTCTCAGAAGATGGAAATAATAATTGCATTCCTGGGGTTGGGGAGGACCCATTTGCTCCCTTTTATTTTTTTTTCTGTGCTACTATGTTTGTTTGCTAATATTTTATTCAGGAATCTTGCAATTCATTAGTAAGATTGGCTTGATTCTTGTCATGTGTTTTTAGTATCTAGTTTTGGTATCAGCTAGCTTTTTAAAAAAATACATTTTTATTGATTTTGGAGAGGAAGGGAGAGGGAGAGAGCGAGAGATAGAAACATCAATGATTAAAGGGAATCATTGATTGGCTGCCTCCTGCATGTCCCCTACTGGGGATCAGGCCTGTAACCTGGGTGTGTGCTCTGACTGGGAATCCAACCATGAACTGGTCCATGAGTCGATGCTCAACCACTGAGGCATGCCAGCCAGGCTCAGGTAGCTTTTTTGAATTAGTTCCTACCTTGTGGAAACATTTCCTTTAAGATTAGGGTTATCTCTTTCTTGTAGATGGGTAAATCTTACTATTTTGATTTTCTCTACTCACGTTTGATTTATGGCTTCCTTTTTCAGTATGATCAACCTGCTTTTTGATTGTTAAGGATTATTGCAATTTCTGTTCCATAATTACCTAGCCTTGTTGTACTTGTACTATTATTTTTAAATAGATATTTTGCCTTTTCTATGAATTTGTACCAGAAGAACATGGTTGTCTTGAAACCGGACAACAAATAGGTCAGGACTGCCTATCACGACTTAAGCCAATTAAGCAGAGACAGGGTTGAATCGTATATGAGCATTTTTATTTTCTAATGTTTATTTTCTAATATTGCTGGCAGCATGGGAGACCAGCAGGTCATCCACAAATATCTGCTCTGCCCCTCCTCCCCCATAAGCCTGCTACTTATATTGGGAAGAAGGACAAAGATTATGTGTGGAATTAGGCAAAAGGAATAAGAATGGGTATGCAAATGGAATAATGGGTAAAATAGTTACAGATTACAGGCAGTAGGGGGAATGCCTCCAGGATTCCATTGTTTCCCAAGAAGGTTGCTAATCTTTTCATGATGATAGGCAGTTCTTGGATAAGGAGAATAGACCCCATTTCAAGGTTAACTCCCAGGTCTGGGGCCCTACAACTCCAGACAGGTCAGAATGTGCTTTCTTTAATCATGGTTATTAGAGCATGATTAATATTTCTTAGAACTATAGCAAGTCCCCACTATTTGATTTCTGTCTCTCATCCCTAACAGTCTTATGACTTAGCTTGTTATCTTGAATCAACCTCCCCATTTCTTTAATTAATCCTTTTAACCTAATTTAGTTAAGTATATAGCTTTCATGTTATGACCAAGAAGAAAAGTAAGGATAATTATAATTTTGTTTTTTTAAAAATCTTATTAGTTGTCAATACCAACTTTAGGAAGATATATTAAACAATGTATATTATCTATTCTTACAGAAAAGTGAACCACGTTGGTTATTCTTTTGGGTCCTAATATTCCTACTTTTATTGTCTTTTTATATCTGTAATAATAAAAGGGTAATATGCTAATTAGACCGGACATCTTCCAGACATCATTCCGGATGTCCTTCCTGATGAAGCCGGGGCTGGAGGGAAGCCAGCCCAGGTCCCGGTGCCTATGGGCGGCCCAAGGGAAGCCAGCCTGGGCCCTGGGTTGCCTGTGGGCGGCCGGAAGGAAGCAGCCCGGGTCCCAGGTGCCTGCTGGCAGCCGGAGAAGGGAAGCCTGGGTCCCGGGTGCTGGAGGGAAGCCAGGGGAAGGAAGGCCTATTCTTGAACGAATTTTCGTGCATTGGGCCTCTAGTATAAAATATTACAATAGGCCTTATGGGAAGGTCATCTTTTTAATGACAGTTTTTCATCTTCAAATATAGGAAGTTCACAAATGGGTGCTACTATAGTAGATGCCTTGGATACCCTTTATATCATGGGACTCCATGATGAATTCCGAGATGGTCAAAAATGGATTGAAGACAGTCTTGATTTTAGTGTGGTGAGTATACAGTTGATAATTTCTTCGATTGACTGAAAAGACACAGTGTCAAACCCTAATAGTTTTGAGCACTTTACTAGTAGTTTAAGGAAATTCCAAGTCCCCTTTTTTTCTTTTGGGATTATCAGTTATTATTTAATTTTTGCATAAAATACACATTCTCACCATCTTCCTTGTACTTTTCTTGCCCTTATCATTTGAGGCACTGTGTTAAGGCAATAAATAGAGGGAAAACACACTGAGCTAGAACTGTGAGGAAAGCATAAGCTGTAAATAATAACTTTTATTATTTTTTAAAAGATTGAACTATTTGGGCTCTGGCCAGTGTGGCTCAGCTGGTTGGGCTTTGTCTCATGCACCAAAAGGTTGTCAGTTTGGTTCCCAGTCAGGGCACATGGCTGGTAGGGGTGGCTCAGTTGTTAAATGGTACTGCTTAGGTTTGAAGCCTAGCACAGCTACATTCTAGGTGTGTGTCTTGGGAAAATTTCTTATTCTTTCTGAACCATCATAAAATACTATCCCATTGCAATATTGTGAGGATTATTTGATATAATCTGGTACATATAAAGTGCTCAGTAAATGTTAGCATTTTTTTCATTACCATTCTTCATCTCAAAGAAGTGTGAGGATTCGGCGCTCTCAAAGAAGTGTGGACTTTTTTGTTGTCTTCATTATCATCTATCATGTATTTGTGCCTGCTGTTTCTCTGACTGTAGTCAGAAGTCATTCTTTCTCTTTGTTTTTCTCTTTGGCAGACCCTGCATTATTCCAGTTGTGATTTAAATCCAAAAAAAATTTTTTTTTTCTGATGCCTTTCCTGATACTAACCTAGAAAAGCTGATTACTTTCTTTTATATTATTCTAGCATTTCGGACGTGTTTTATTTAGAACAATTTTTGTTATCAGGTAGGGTTAGGTTTGGCTATGATGGCAGAAAACCTAATATAAAAGAGCTTCAACATGATAAATGATCATTTCATTCAAATTAAGTACAGAGATGAGCTGTTCAGGGCAGATTTGGGTAGTTCCTTGAGCATCAAAGTCCTGGGGCTCTTTGTCTTGTTGCTCTGTCAACTTCAGTATATAGCTTCAAACTCATAGTATAATGTGGCTCTTCAAGATAAGGTAGACAAACCTTCCAGTTACAGAAAAGAGGAAGGGATAGAGAAAGATATGCAACTGTTCTTCAAGAACACTTCTGGGGAGTTGATTACCCTATTTTTGCTTGAATACCATTGAGTAGCTCTTACTCATATGACCCAACCCTAGTAAAGAGAGGCTGAGAAATAATAGTCTTTTTTTCCCCCCTCTCTTTTGGCTATGTAGCCCTTATACATTGTACTTCCTGTATCTTGTTTAAGAAAGCACTTCTCCAGGGTCATGAAGATATATTACTATGTTTAATTCTAAATATTTAATGTTTGCTTTTGCATTTATGTCTTTAAATTCATATGGAATTGATTTTTTTATGCAGAGTGAGATAAGCTACCATCAGCTGATCCTTGTACCATTTACTTCCCCACTGTTTATACATGCCACTTAGTTATATTGGTCTTTTGTTTTCTATTGCCTTTTTTCTTTATCCCACTATTAAACTGTCTTAATTACAATATTTTTGTAAGACGCTTGATATCTATATGTGAATCTTAATATCTGATCATCTTCTAGGAAATTACCTTAATTCTCAGCTCTCTGTTCTTTTCAGCTCTGGAATACTGTTGAAATTTTGGTGATGATTGCATTCAGTTTATAGATTAATTTGGGGAGAATTGACATTGGTGCAATCTCAGATACTCCTGTTCATTAATGTGACAGCTTTATTATGCCAAATAATTAGCTAGCATATCGTTTTTATCATTTGGCTCTATCAGGAACCAGACTATGCTATTTATTTTAGTTAGAGAATTTACTGCTTAGTATTATTAACCAAATTATGGGGAACTGAAAAGGCAAAAAGAGGACATTGTGGCATCACAAGAAGTATTACTTACAGTAAACAGCTGCTACCCCTGGGACTTGGAGAACAATGTGAAGAGATTAGGATAATTAAAATTTAGTATTTAAGGACTCTTGTTTCTGGGACCTTAGGAGCTCTTAGGAGGACTTTCTTAGAGCTAGGTTTCAGACTTCTGAGGCGGGGGTACCTAGCTAGTGTTTGGTATTGCTAAGGGCTGTAATGAAACTGATTTGGAGATTGTGTGTGTATGGCAGAGGAACTGTAACCTGGAACTAATGGCCACTGCCTGGGTGACGACACTGTCAGAAACTAGAGATGGAATAAGTCCCTTCTCCTTCCTCTAGCCTTGTATCATCTTAGTAAACCTCTTATTGGCATAGCCTATAAGGCAGCCAGCTGGCAAATGAGGAGAGGAGGAAGACCAGGGGAAAGGCTCAGGTGCGCTTCTGAGAGGGAGAGCGAGCTGGATGCTCTGTCCTAAGGGTCTTAAAGGTAGAGAGTTTAGAGGAGGTCCCAGGGGAATATCAGCAAACTATTCATCAGCTTTCCAGGTGTGTGCTTTCAAGGGTCAGGGTCTCCACTAATTGATTGGTCGGTGCCAGGGGCAGGGAATCATTCAACGCAGCCAGTCCTGAGATCAGCTGTGGCATCGTTTGTCTGGTTTTGCTGCTTTTCTGGGCCTGGAGCTGAAACACAACTGAGGCTTAGATATAACCTCTAGGGACAAAAGGTTAGGGGATCCAAAAGGCATGACCAGTGATATGCTAGGGGAGGAGAGGTCACCCTGGGGGCAAGGTCCCAGGCTACACTTGTCCTTTGCTAGGCACCTGGGGATTTCTACCTTGGAGACCTGTACATAGCCCATCATCCTTGCTCTGCTCATCTGTATAACTGCCTACCACACTTCCTCTGTAAAAGACACTGTTCTAGATCTCATGAAAAAATTAATGAACAAACCATAGTCTTATCTCTTTCTTGAGTTTATATTCTAGTTTTGAGAGAAAACAGTTGTTAACCTAAAAATAGAAAGCTAAAGTGAGAGGCAACAAGTGTTTACTTGAGATAAGAAAGAATTCAGGCAGAAACCCAAGTTATGTTCCAATTAGGAGGGAAGGCAAGGGATTTTATGAGAAAGGAAAGGAAAATAATTATATGATTGGAAGGAAGGAATTTACAAGTACTAGTACGTTGGTGCTAAAAAGCTGAGTTATTCTCTAGCTATATACACACGGTAGTGTTAATTCTAAAAAATGTCCTTAATTTTCAATCCTTGAAGTCAGGATTTCTGCTTTTCTGTTAGCTTTACAAATAGCTGTTTGGAATATAATGTTGGTTTCACCCAGTTTAGTGGTTATTTTTGTCCAGTTAAAATATTCCAAAGGTTTGAGGGGTAAGACATGCCAGGTAGTTCCTCTGGGATGGCAACTCTGACTCCATTTTGAAATGACTCCATTTATAACATCTTTCACACAATAACAAAAATATTCCAAGTTATCCATAGTATATCCATTGGTGATAAGTGCTGTGGAAAGCAATAAAGAGTAAGTAGGATTAGAGTAAGTAGAGCTATTTTACATGGGGTGGTTATTGAAGGACTGTTACGGTGACATTTCTGAGAGGAGACCCAACAGAAACCGTGTGAACATAAGTAAGGCTCTCTCCTAATAGATATTATAGCTGAGTATAGAATTAGAGGTTGATGATTATTTCCTTTTCATTTTCTAAAGATATAGTTCCATTGTCTTTCAGTTTCTGTTATGCTGTTAAAAAGTGTCTAATTTTTCAAAGATAATGTCTTTTTGCCCCTTGTTTTAATATTTTACTTTTTGCTTTGTTGTAGTGTAATTCCCATTACCATGTGTCTTTTATTCTTTAAAGGACTCATAGTGTTTTATCAGCCTGAGGATTTGTGTTTTCATCAATTTTGGAAGATACTCCTTTGAATAATGCCTATTTCCCATTCTCTCCCTATTCTCTAGAACAGGGGTCCTCAAACTACGACCCGCGGGCCACATGCAAATACAAATATTGTATTTGTTCTCGTTTTGTTTTTTTTACTTCAAAATAAGATATGTGCAGTGTGCATAGGAATTTGTTCATGGTTTTTTTTTAAACTGTAGTCCAGCCCTCCAACGGTCTGAGGGACAGTGAACTCGCCCCCTGTTTAAAAAGTTTGAGGACCCCTGCTCTAGAACTTCTCTTCTGTCTCTCTTGTGAGGGGAGGTATAAATTTTACAAGTAAATAATTATATAGTAATCAGATGGTAACATGGTAAAGATATTAGTGGTGAGGGATTATTTCACTATTTTATATTGTGTTGTCAGAAAGACCTTCAGGTAAAGTACAGTGTAAAGATTGACACAGGAGTTTTGGCAATTCTGGAACAGTAAGTACACCCATTTGGTAATAAAAAAAAAGTGAGTCAAAGGAATATTGGAAGGAGATGATGTCAGAGAAATGGGGATCTGATTATGTTGGATCTTATTAGTCATTGTACTCTGAATGTAGCCAGAAGTCATTGTAAGAATTTGCCACGGAATAGTAGCCTAAACTGATTTAGGATTTAAAAGGTTCACTCAGCTATAGGATGCTGTATAGAGTGTAAGCCAAAGGGTAAGGATGAAATCAGGGAAACTGGCTAGAAGATTACTAAGGTGATAGAGGCCTGCCCTCCCTCTTGCCCTTCCTCTATATATTTGTGAATTTCTATTGCAGTGTGCTATATATTGGGACTATATGATATGGAGTAATACAAAGCACTTTGCTTTTGAGGATGGGTATGATGATAGTTATGTTATTAAAAATAACTGTATTGTGAAAATTCTATATTGGAGAAACATACTTGTGGTATCAAATGCTATATGTATTCTGTCTATTAATATTTGGAGGATTTTAAGGTAATAAATATTTCCTTTTAATTTTTATTTAAAAAATCATAAATGTTACCTTTATATTGGTCAATTGTGTATATTCTGTGAATTCTTTGGTCATGCTTTCTGCCACTTACTTTTCTTTCCATATGTTAGAATTTTTCTCAGCAGTACCTATATTCATAGCAAACATAGACTCAATGCAGTAAGGTTATTAATATTTGCTATATTTGTACAAAATTTCCTCCTTATTAATTTTGTTCATATTTTTTTCTTATTAGTAATTTGCATCTTGGGGAAATTCAAGTCTTTCTGTTATCATTTATTATCAATATTATTGATTTAATGCTTACAAAGTACCTTCTTTTTCAAGGATGTCTACATATAGTCACATTTTCTTTTACTTTTTTTGTTGTGATATTTTTGTATGTTTATGAAATGGTTATCCACATTGATTTCTTAACCAAGAGCCATTTTCTCAATATTATTAATTGATTAATCCATCATCCTACCATTTTTTTGTGTGTGTGCCTCTTTTAACATTTATTAAGTTATATACTAGGAAAAATATTTAAAATTCATGAGGAGAGATAGAAGTGAAAATGAGTATTATTCTATAGTGATTAGAACAAGGAAAAGGACCAGTGGAGAGTGCTAATTCCAGAAGTAGCTAATTACAGGAAGTAGAAGCTTTCAAGGATAGAATAGTCAACAGTATCAAATACTTAGATAATTTCACAATGATATGTAAGATACATGAAAATGGCTCATTGTTCTAGGCCAGTGGTTGGCAAACAGAGCCAAATATCAACAGTACAACGATTGAAATTTCTTTTGAGAGCCAAATTTTTTAAACTTAAACTATATAGGTAGGTACATTGTTATTAACTTAATTAGGGTACTCCTAAGGCTTAGGAAGAGCCACACTCAAGGGGCCAAAGAGCCGCATGTGGCTCGCGAGCCACAATTTGCCGACCACGGTTCTAGGCAATTAGGAAGTAGCAGGGGCAGTAGTGGAGGAGTTGCAATAACATTACCAAATGGGAGGGGAGAGATGAAGATGTAGAAAGTGGAAAAACATTCTCCACAGGATGTTTGCAAGAAACTTACGAAGTATTGAAAACTATAAAGTTTTACGTAAATGTGAATATTTTCCATATATTTTCACAGAATTCAGAGGTGTCTGTGTTTGAAGTCAACATTCGATTTATTGGAGGCCTACTCGCAGCATATTACCTTTCAGGAGAGGAGGTGAGCAAAATCAAGTAATACGTTTGGTTTGGGGTAAGGGACTGTGAATGGAACTTAATAAAATGAAAGATTTCCCCAGCAGCATAACATTTTCTTAATTGTCAAATATTAAACTAAGGTTTGCTGAAAGAACTAGAGGGTACAAGCAGGACTTTTCCTTGGGAATAGTGAGTTTTTCATTTTGAGAACATAAATTCATCACAGATCTTAACTTTACATACACCATGTCTCCTTTGCAGGAGCAATCCTTCTTCAGGTGGTTGCTGCTACAATTAATTACATGGTCGAAACAAAGGGAGGGGTGAATGAATAAGATCATAATGAAGGATGAATCATAAAGATTGAATATAGATCCTCCCAAGACCAAAAATTAATTAAAACTGTCTGGAAATTGACTACAGTTTTTTGCTCTAAACTTAAACAAAATACAGCAACTCTGAGTTCTCCTTCTGGAAGTCTTGGTGTAATACACACAGACACAGTGGAGTCTTACGGTGATGGAGAAGTGGATGTGGGAAATTCCACTACTCAGATGGGAGAAAGAATGGAATTGGATAGTGGGAGAGAGAGAAACTAAGGGAAGGAAGCTATAAGTAATTTCTATTTCGTTTTCTGAGAAACTACTTCACCCATATATTCCATTAGTTTGTGAGAACTCTTTGTAAATTTAAGAAAATTCATCTTTTGTTATGTGTGTTGAAAACATGGATTTCTGTGCTGTCTTTAGTTTTTTGTGATAAACTTTAAAATCATCATTTTTAGGATTTTTTTGAACCTTTATGGCTTCAAGATGTTATTAGAAAGCCTTCCCCATGTTTGTTATTACAAAACAAAAATTCCCATTTTCCTTCTGGATTTTTATGATTTCATATGCTTATATTTAAATATTTCATCTGTGTTGCATGCTTGTATAAAGAGTGAGCTATTCCTGTTCTACAATTCTTTTAGAAGCAATATGTTTGAAGATGTCGGTGTTTAATAGAAATGTTAGATAAATAATAATTGTTTTAATTTGTAATTTTACTCTCAGACTTTATTATGTAACTTCGTTATAACTCCAACTTATCTTTCTATAGCCATTTCTTCAGTTCACATTTATTCTTTTTTTAAAATCCTTACCTGAAGATATTTTTAGAGAGAGGGAGGGAGAGAGAGAGAGAAACATCCTTTTATTTCCCTATTGGCTGAGTCTTGCTGTATGAAAACACTTTCCTGATCTCGCCAGGCTGTTGCCTTGTTGAGTACATCTTCTTCACATGGACTGATCTGGGACTTGACTCCCTTTGCTAGGTTGGCCTTTCTTTCCTCATGTTGGTTCCAACTGCTCTAGGACATTCCTGCCCACTCCAGTCATATCTCTGGGCTCAGACTCTTGACTTCAGGAGCTTCTGGGGTGACATTAAACAATAAAGGGAGGAAGAAAATGAACTATTTTGGTGCCTTCAATTTCAGATTTTTTTTCCCAATTCTCTTGAGAAAGGAGCACATTTTTCTTTTTACCTTTATGCTTATCTGATTATGTAGAAGTACTAAATAATTTGTGTAATTGGCATACTTGATTAACTTTCCTACCAAAAGGCATATGATTCCAAATTAATTATGAACAGCACATGAAAGAGAAACATCAGCCTTGGCTGTTCACACTGGGCTCCCCGCCTGAAAGTCGAGGCAGAATGTGGAAATTTTGGTTGCTGTTACTGGAGAACACTAACATGGTGAAGGGCATGTGATGTTACCATTATTTCTATTTTTGCTCTTTTGTGGAGGAAAGCACATATGATTTGGAGTTAGAGGTTGAATTCCTACTCTGCCTCTCTTTCATAATGATATTTGGCAAGGCATTTACCTTCTATAATTGAAGTTTCTTAATCTATGACAATGTGAGAGTTCCCTGGAGAGTTGTGAGGTTAAGTTACATGACAGTGCCTAGCATAGTACCTGACTCAGTAGATATTAATTTGCTTTTCTTCTCCTTCGACTTTTTCCTGTGTGGTAAGCATTCTGTGTTACTAATGGGTAGGGAATCCTTTTATTTATTTTAAAATGGATATATATTAATTTTTTAGGATACAGTCTACTCATAAAGTAAAGAGAACATGTTTTACTTTTGTGACTTTCTCATACAATAGAATATTACTGACCATTGTACTTTTCTCCTTGATCATTTTACATGGAAAGCTCTAATCCATATGTTTTAGGAAACCAACAATGAGTCCCTGAGGTCGGCTAAAAAGAAATAAAACATAGAAAAATAATTTGGATATGACAGTATTCTAATACCAGATAGACAACAAATCCCTATGTCTCATATAAGCCAGAAAATTACCTGTAACTTATAAGATGGCAAAATGCTTCTCTTATAGAACGTTTTACATGCATTCTGTGTTCTGGTATAAGAACCAAATGAGGGTCATATGTCAAACTGATAAAGCGTTCCTCTCCTGTTGATTTATTAATCTCATAAATATGAAACTTTATCATTTTATTTTCTTAGAACAAGGCTATTTATATTAAATATTCACAAGTTTAAAAATCTTGATGATTTATTATGTTTACTTCTATCCTCAGATATATGGCGTACCTTTTACAGGATTGTCTCTTCTCATTTTTTATTGGTTATCAAAGTGGCATCCCTTCCTGAATAAGATAATAACATAATTTATGTGGATAACTGCATCTGAAATCTGTCAGAATGGGTAGAGAAGTGGTTATGTGGAGTTTAATACATATTTCACAGATAATAAAAACAAAATAAAAGAAACACCGCCACCAAAATCTTTCCTTACCAAAACACAAATAGTATTGTATTGTCTGTGGGTAAGGTCAATAGAATATCCTTTTATTAAACTAAAGTCCTTTAAGAAAAGTTCTGAGTTAAAGAAAAAAGAGATGTAGAGTATTATTTTTTCTTGTTTTAAATATTAGTCATTGTCCTACTGCACTGATTCTCATTTTATTCTTTGAAAACCTAATTTTGCTCCAAAAATTGCTATTTTCATTGAAAATTCCACACCTTCACTTTCTACCGATGCTGGTACTTGAACAAACATTCCACTATGCTTTGCTGATCTAGATAATATTTTAAAATATACTCTCCAACGTTTTCCTCTTAACTGTAAGAGTTCATCTACACTTTTGTACTCATTCTGCATCTTTAAAGTCACAGAGCTAATACCAATTCATAGTTGATGGTTATGGTTATGATTACTGGTTTGACAGATCAGAAGGGTTTCGAGTCACCTGCCACAGGAGCTAGAAATTTAGGGGTGAAATCCAGCAAAGAGTGAGCAAGAGAAGAGAAGCCCCCAGTTCTGTATACATGACACTATATTTAGACCACATTGTTTTATTTCCCTGTATTTTTATAGAGCTATGCCATAATTTTCTGCCTAAAGTAAACGCTTATCCTTCCACTTCTGCCTGGTGAAGAACTTCAAGGCCCAGATTACTTATTTTAAGCATCTCTGTTGACGTCAATATACATACAATTAAATGCACCCACTTTAAATGTAAAGAAGCTGTTGGAGGGAATACACATGATACAATTTTTGAAAAATAATTTTGCAATGTCAAGTAAACATTTAAAACTTAAAATTCTCTCCCTAGCCGATTTGGCTCAGTGGATGGAGCAATTGGCCTGCCAGACTGAAGTGTCCTGGGTTCGATTCTGGGTCAAGGGCACATACCTTGGCTGCAGGCTCCTCCCCAGCCTGAGCCCTGGTTGGGGCTTGTGCAAGAGATGTGTTTCTTTCACATCAATATTTCTGCCCTTCCCTCTCTCCACAAATCAATGGGAAAATATCCTTGGGTGAGGATTAAAACAAAAATTTTAAATTCTCTTTGAGCCAGTTATCTATTTAGAAATATATTTTCTAAAAGTAACAATGTGGATACATAGGGTATACTCAGAAGGATATTTCATTGCAGTAGTGTGTTTGTAGTAACCAATATTTGAAAAGCCCATGAAGTGGGGATGGTTGAATAAATTAATACATCTCTTACTATAGAATGCTGTACAACTGTAAACGTAAGTTTGATATATTTTAACTAGGAAAAATGTGCTTGCTGTGTGTGTGTGTGTGTGTGTGTGTGTGTTTCATGCATCCAGTCAGTTAGAATGCTGTAAATAACCCATCAATTTGAAATCAATTTGAAAGGATAGACTTGAGGCATATAGAAGAACGTGCCACTTTTCCTAATGAGGTTTTATGATCCAATCTCAGTTTGGAGCCTGTAAGTCAATAGTTCCATAGTAGTGTACACAGACCTATCTATTTTGATATGCTAAGGATATTTGAAGTCTTACCATGTATATTTTTGTAATAGTACACGATTTTAAAAGTTTAGAAACCCTGATATTTAGGTAATTGATTGTTTCAGATACCAAAAATAGCAGCAATTGGGACCAAGGGGTGAATCATTTATAAATCTCAAATGAAACTTGGAGTGTGAACTCAAATATTTTCTTTTACTTTAATAAATTGATTAAACTTTGATGGAAAATGTTGAGGCATAAATGTACTTAAAGTACTTCCAGGGTATTTATCCAAATAGGGTTGTGTCTTTTTCTTTTGTTTTGATGCTTGTATACCATGGATGAACTTCTCCTAGCCTAATGTTTTTTCTTAGATCTTTGCCAGCTGAAAATACAGATACTATCAAAACCATATCCTCATCTTTCAATTAATTCTAATTTCAGCCCATTGCACATTGGGTAGCTTTCCTCAGTATCCAATGTACATTTTCCCTGATTGCCATATATGTATGCTACATGGTACCTCAGAGATTTCATTTTCACCCTGTACTTGCATGTATCCAGTACATTTCAGTATGCATTGTATGAGAGACCAGCATATGGTGATGGCTGCAATTCATGAATTGATTACTATAATTTATGAATATTCATGTTTTTATCTCAGATATTCAAGATTAAAGCAGTCCAATTGGCTGAGAAGCTCCTTCCTGCCTTTAACACACCGACTGGGATTCCCTGGGCAATGGTGAATCTGAAAAGGTAAGTTCTATTTGTATGTAGGTATTCTTATTGGAGAATTCTATTTTAATTTATCTATTGGGATTTTTATTTAATTTATGCATTTGCTGTTTCTTTGATGGGAATTATCTTCTACCAGATCTAGTCATCACTTGCTCCTTCTCATATCATTCAGTTTTCAGTCAGATTGTGTCTTTTCAGAAGCACTTTCTCTGAACATTATACATAAAGAGCCTGCCTGCTAACTCACCTTCACTAGTACCCACTATTCTGTTTTTCTATTTAATTTTCTTCATAACAAATACCACTATTTAAAATGGTCTTATTGCCTAGCCAGTTTGGGTCAGTAGATAGAGCATCGGCCTGTGGACCAGAGGGTCCTGGGTTCGATTCCAGTCAAGGGCGCATACCTTGTTTGCAGGCTCCTCCCTGGCTTGGGCCCTGATGGGGCACTTGCAGGAGGCAACCAATTGATGTGTTTCTCTCATGTCGATGTTTCTCTCTGTCCCTCTCCCTTTCACTCTCCCTAAAAATCAATGGGAAAATATCCTCAGGTGAGGATTAACAACAATAACAACAACAACAACCCCTAAATAAATAAATAAATGGTCTTATTTTTATGGGAGAAGAAATGTTATATGTCAGATTCACTATTACATCTCCTGGAGAATAGTAGGCACTTACTATTTAGGAATGAATGACTGTCCTATGTAGTTACTAATATTTATCATTATTTCCTCCTTGATTCTCACTTCTAGCACACAAAAACCCGTTACTGGTACCATATTATTTTCAAAGATAGTGTAAAAACTGCACCAGCTAATTAAAGAATGTTAAATGAGATAGTGATCATGTATTGGTAACTTTTTTTTTTTCCAAGAGAGAAAGAGGAAAATGAATAGAGAGATAAAACATCCATGAGAGAGAAATATCATTGATTGGCTGCCTTCTGCATGCCCTCTAATGAGGATCAGGCCCACAACCTGGGCATGTGCCCTGACCAGAAATCAAACCGGTGACCTCTTGGGCTTGAGAACTATTTTAATGTTTCCCCACACAGATGAATAAAATATAGCATATTGAATTGTCACTATACAAGTGGGTATAACATGAGAGAAAGACTTATATTTTTACTTTGTCCCCAAAGTAGAAAAGACCCTGGAGAATGGTTTAGAGATCTAGTAAGAATAACTCTGCTACTTGAATAATTAATCTAGACTTCCAGTTCCAACCATGGAATAACTTATATCAGACCAACCCTACCACCAAAAACAATCATAAACGCTTAACCAAATGGTTTGGGGGCATCATAGAGTAACTAACTCAGGTGGGATTTCCTAAGATCATCTCCGTATAAACATTGGCTTCCCCCTCGCCCCCAAGGGCATTTTCCAAGTCACGGTACAGAGCAAGAGGTCAAGCCTAACATGGGGCAGAGGAGGCCTGGTGATCAGGTGCTGGAGCTGTCAAAATGAATGAGACTTGGGGCACAAAGTCTTAAGACAGGAAGGAATTGCAGAGGAAAAGCTCAAAAATTTATGCACAGATTTTCCTCAAGGTATTGGCTGATTCTGTGATTGCTCATGCATGAGGCAAGACTCAAGGAAATCCAGCAAAAAAACAGCATCTGGAGGCTAGTGGGCAAAGGAGAAAATTAAGTGACATGGTACTGGGGAGACAGAGGTTAGTGTTTGAGGGTGCAAGGTGGAGACCTCTTAAACACCCCAGGCTTTCAGCTGAGTCTCAGAGGGCCACTCCTTAGGAGTAGAGGTAAAACCGAAATAGACTACCCTTAACAAAGCCTAAAACCGAGGTAATTTGCCTCTACTCAGCCTATGTTTCACAAGAAACTTAACCTTCTTAGAAGACAATGCCTAATGCCTTGACATTTTTTCATTTATATTGTCTGGCTTCCAATAAAAATTATAAGGCAGGCTTAAAAAAAGACAAGAAGATATCCTAGCAATACTTCTGCACAAAAGAAATCTACACAAGATTATTCACTGTAAAAGTTTTCATAATAGCAAAATATTAGAAATGTTATTTCTAATATTAGAAATATGCCGACAGACCACCAGTAGGGTATGGATTAAATTATATCTGTTTGCATAGTATAGTAGCTTTCACACTGGCACTGTTAACATTTGGGACTGGACAGTTCTTTATTGTGTGATACTGTCCTGGCCATTACAGATGTTGCATCTTTGGCCCCAGCACAATAAATGCAAGTTTCACCTTCAGGGTTTGAGACAACTCAGATGAATGCTCTCACACATGTTCATAGGCCTCTGGGGTGGGGCATTCCAGTTGCAAGTCATTACTATCATGGAATTTTGTGCATCTTTAAAAAGAAAGTTGTTAATGAACTAAGATGTAAAGATCACTGAGGTACATCTTAAGAGTTAAAATACAAGGTACAGAGCAGTAAATATACTTTGCTATGTTTTGTTTAAAAAAGGAAGGAAATAAGAATATATATTTGGATTGCTTATATATGCATTAAAAATTCTGTACCAACATATAAGTTAATGAAAGTGATATCTATGGGACTTGGTGGTGTGAAGAGAGATGAGATTTCTGGGGTGAAATATGTTTATTATATGCTTTTCTATGTTTTAATTTTTAAAATGTGGATGTAGTACCTATTCAAAAAAATTTTTAATAATAAAGTAAAATTTTAGTTATAAATAAGCTATTGTGTTAGATATAATATTTTAAATTTTATTTTTCAATTATAGTTTACATTCAATATTATAGATATAATAATTTCTGAGATATTTAAAGTATATGTATTCATTTAAAAAATATTTTGGTCTTTTCCCAATTTTTCTCCTTTTCTCTTTGCTTTCATTTAGTGGAGTCGGGCGGAACTGGGGCTGGGCATCTGCAGGTAGCAGCATTCTTGCTGAATTTGGAACACTGCATATGGAGTTTGTCCACCTTAGCTACTTGACAGGGGATCCGGTTTATTACAAAAAGGTTAGCTCTCTTTCTTTTGTTATAAAAGAGTTGCTTTGGCAGCACATATACTAACATTGGAATGACACAGAGAAGATTAGCATGGCCCCTGCACAAGGATGACATGCAAATTCGTGAAGAGTTCCGTATTTTTTAAAAAAAATGTCCTTCAACATTCACAAAAAGATTTGACAACATTCACAAAAACATTCTCTAAGATTTGATGCTTAGAGAATGATTGCCTTTCTAGAAATATGTTTATTAGAGTTCTGGCCTTTTTCTTTTTAAATTACCTAAAGAGATGTCCATTCTTTTTAGAACACATTTAAAACATTTACTGTTATTTGAGAAGTTTTAATGACTTGTAGGCTTTTAAAAAATCTCATTGTCTTCTCTGTTCAGCATTGTGCTGAAATTCCTAGCTAGCATGGTAAGGCAAGAAAAACAAAACAAACAAAAAGTTCATGAATGGAATTGACTTGAAAAGGAAGGAAAAAACCAGTAATTAATCACAAATTACATTATTATCTACCTAAAATATTAAGACAGTCTACATTTAAATTATTAGAAATAAGAGCTTAATATATTTTTGAATATAGATATTAAAAATATGTAGCATTTCTCGGCATCAGCTACAAGAGGCAAGAAAGTGTCATTTTACAAAAACATACATTACTAGAGGCCTGGTGCACGAATTCATGCATGGGTGAGGTCCCTCAGCCTGGTCAGCGATTGGGGCCTATCGGGGCTGGCTGGTAGGGGGAGGGACTGTGGGAGGTTGGCTGGCTGCAGGAGGGTGGCTGTGGGAGTTCACTGACCACCAGGAGGCAGTTCCTATGTTGAGCGTCTGCTCTCTGGTGGTCAGTGCATCATCATAGCTACCAGTCGGCTGGTTGTAATGGTTGCTTAGGCTTTTACATATATATATAGATGTGGTAGGGACAAAAATGTAAGTTTTCTGCAGATAAATCTACCAAAAGATAAAGTTCAAAATTACTGAGTACTATTGAAGAGGACCTTAGTAGAGAGAGATAGGTCCTGATCATGTATAGTTAAACAGTATCAGAAGAATTTTAGTTATCTCCAACTGTACCATCAATTCAATGCCATCAAAACTCCAGTGGCTTTTTGCGTTGTATTTTTATTGTTGCTTGATTTTATATAATGATCATATGTCATTAGAAAAATGAGGCACTTTAAAAATAGTAGCTTTACTTGACCACCACCACCACACACACACACACACACACAGGCAGGGAGGTGGTGAAGGTTCTGAGTGAGGAAAAAACACAAAGCTTAGATAAGTATAAAGCCATGATGACATTTATTTTTGTTAATTGCATTCTTTAGGTCATGCACATTCGGAGGCTACTTCAGAAAATGGATCGTCCAAATGGTCTTTATCCAAATTATTTGAACCCAAGAACAGGTCGCTGGGGTCAGTGTAAGTATTTCTAGTACAGCTGATGCTTTGTTAAAAGATGATTTGTGTGGAAACTTTTGCTTGATGTAGTGGTAAGTACACTACATGTAGAACGAGAAGCCCCCAGTTAGTGTCTAAGCCTGAGATTTACTAGTGCTGTTATCTTCGGCAAGTTTCTAATCTTTTGTAGCTTCAGTTTTTCTACTTGTAAAATGGTTAAAATATCCACTTTCTTGTTATATTTATTTCATCACAATAAAGAATTGCAATAAAAATAATCCTTTCACCCCCCCGCCAAATAAATTGAAATTGCTTCTTCAGAATACATTGACTTTCAGCAGTATTAATTTTGAGGATGTTATAGAAAGCTATTCAATGGTTATTGGCAAGGGGTCTTTAAAATCCTAGGGGAGTTGCTCTTATATCCTTTAGCAGCTGCAGCACTTACTAAATTGTCCAATTTGTTCCTTTTAATGTTTCATATATTTTATATAAGCTTCTGAAAAGTACATCAAATTCCATTATTATCTTTGAGCAGTATACATCTGTCATATCTATAAATAGTCTGCAAAACAGTGAATTGAACTGATATTTAACAATTCAGCTTTAGCTAACTATATTGTAATTAGAATAATGATAATGTTTGTGACATGCACATAGCAATCACAGAGAATAATTACTGGTAATTACCTTCAGGAAAAGTTCTTGGCAACAGATTTATAAAAGAGTATGGTAAGAAACCTAGATTTAAAGCCACATCATTAGTATTTTTTCTGGTTTTAATTTATTTATTTTTTACTCGTTTTCTAAGTACAATGCTTAGCCTATGCCATTTAATGATTGATGTGAAGAAAATATAGGAAATTGGTCATTACTAATTTATTAAATTTTACACTAATAAATAAAAAACTGGGAAGAACAAGAATGGGTAAAATATTTGAAGTTAGAAGACTAATTCTGGATTTCCCACTTAATAATTTAGATGTTATTTAACTTTTCTGTGCCTTTGTTTTTTCATCTGTTCTAATTGTACTTATTTAATAGGATGACCATTTGGATCATATTTTAAGATAATATATTTGAAAATGCTTCATAAACTTTAAACATGATATAAATTTTAGTTTTTAATCTAGAATTTTCTATAAAACACCAGTAAAGCATGACATGCTGACACAGATTATGTGAATCATTGATATTTAGTAGTGTTTTGTAATGTGTTATCAATTTCTGAGTATCAAAAGGAGCTCGGAGAGTCACGTTTCATTGAATTTGACACCTAGCAGGCATGTCTCAGTGGTTTAAGTAAGAAGTCAGACTACTGGGTGATAAATTCCATAGTTATCGTGGATCTCAGGCTTCTGCTGTGTGTTCATTTATTAAGCATACTAGAGGCCCAGTGTAAGAAATTCGTGCATGGGTAGGGTCCCTAGGCCTGGCGCTGCTTGTTCACTGGCCCTGCTCTCTGCCACTGCTGCTGGCTGCCTCCCTCTGAGGGGTGACCGGCAGGGCCATTGAGGGGCCCCCCGCTGGCACCCACCTTGGCTGGCCTGGGGCCTGTGCGCTGGGGGCAGCTCCTGTGTCCTCCCCCTGGTGGTCAGTGCACATCATATCCACTGGTCGTTCCACCGGTCATTCCGCTGTTTGGTCAATTTGCATATTAGGCTTTTATTATATAGGATAATATTCCACTGGAGCAATAGGTTAGAAGAGTTGGAGAGAACCTCTGAGAAGGACTGTGACTACATACTGTAACCTGAGTAACATACAGCTAAACCATAAACTCTGGCAATAATTCATGGATCCAAAAAAACATTTCTCCTAAGCCATGATTTTGCTTTTCCCTGTTTTCCCTCACTAGTTCACCTCCTTTAATTCTGTTATACTTTTAATCTTGTTTACTTTCCTGCTCATTTGTTCTTTCCAGAGATCTACAATATAGCCAGAGCTTCTTTTACAAAACCCTGTATGTTATTTTGATGACTCTTCTCTAAGTATTATGCTCTAGAGTACAATTTATATCCTCTAACCATTCCATTGTCTCTGGGTAAACTCCCATGGCTCAAATCCATTTTATGTATTGATGACTCCCCAATGTATACCCCTAACTTAGTGCTCTCTCTGGATTTTTGCATATCTGATTGCCTGTTTATCATATTCATTTATATATCCAACTGGCACCTCAAACTCAACATGCCCCAAATTCAAACTCCTTTGAGGATCTGGCCTTCATTTCTTCTTCCCTTCAGTTAATTAGGCCTTCAGTTCTCTCCCACAGTTAATATCATTCCTGATCAATGCATCCTCCACAATGGCTTCTTATTGATGGCTGCTATCAGGTGGTGGTTGCTGAAAGTTTGGATGCCTGTGGCAATTTCTTGAGGTAACAATGAAGTTTGCTGTATCAATTGAATCCCCCTTTCATGAACGATTTCTGTGTACCATGTGGTGCTGTGTAATAGCGTTTTATCCACAGTAGAGCTTCTTTCAAAATCAGAGTCAGTTAAAAGATCATCTTGATAAGGTTAATTAATAAAACTATTACAATTTTTAAAAGATTTTTTATGTACCACCTAAGATTATCTTGAATAACACTGGTTACAATTAAAAGTCCAACACTAGCAAGAAGTATTAGAGTAAACTAAGATTCCCTAGGCTCCCACATGCTTTGGGTTTTATTCATGATTGAGCAGTGGGAACAAATTAGGAGACAAGGGAATGAGAAATTCAGTATATTTAACATTAGCTAATTGCAGAGATATCCAAAAGGAAGTAAACATACGAAAGGTTTATTAGGACTTCTGCTTCATGGTAGAAGATTGAGCTATAACTCTACCACTGTGGCCAACCATCCTTCCTGAGACTGCAATGAAATGAAAGTACAGAAATGTAGAAAGGAATCTATAATAATAAAAGTGTAATATGCTAATTAGACTGGACAGCTGAATGACCTTCCGGACATCATTTCGGACGAAGATGCGGTGGCAGGGGCCGAGGCAAAGGCGATTAGGGGCGATCAGGCAGGCAGGCAAGTAGTTAGGGGCGATCAGGCAGGCAGGCAGGCAGAGTGGTTAGGGGTGATCAGGCAGGCAGGTGAGCGATTAGGAGCTAGCAGTCCCGGATTGCGAGTGGGTGTAGGCTGGGCTGAGGGGATTCCTTCCCACACACACACGAATTTCATGCACCGGGCCTCTAGTAATCAAATAAGAGTAAAGAGATTTGGAGGCAAATTGAGAGATCATAACGAACAAGATATTTCAACAAGCTTATAGAACACATTGTAGCTGGGAGTGGGTGAGTAGATCTAAGAACAGCATAATCTAGAACAGGGGTGGGCAAACTTTTTGACTCGAGGGCCACAATGGGTTCTTAAACTGGACCGGAGGGCCGGAACAAAAGCATGGATGGAGTGTTTGTGTGAACTAATATAAATTCAAAGTAAACATCATTACATAAAAGGGTACGGTCTTTTTTTTTTTTTTTTAGTTTTATTCATTTCAAACGGGCCGGATCCGGCCCGTGGGCCGTAGTTTGCCCACGGCTGATTAGAATATACTCCAAGGAGTGTAGAAAAGGAAACTGTTGTAACTCCAGAGGTTTATAAACAGTAGGTACAAGTATTTGAATTACATGAGTGAAAAGTAGAGCTAAAAGCAGATATTTGTTCAAAGTCACTATAGGGAACATGGGCTTGTTTAAGGTACAAGTGAATTATTAGCGTACAGGCAGACATATTGCCTGAAGTGAATGAGGGCACTTTCCCCCCATTTATTACTTTCTATAACAAGATGACTTAATTACCTAAGATACATGTATTTCGATAAAATGTAAGCATATAAAGTAAAAATTGAAGGGCTCCTTTTTTTAGATGTAATCATTGTTGACAGTTGTCTTTTCAAACCTTTTCTATGTGTACAATAGCATTCTTTAAACACGCAATTCTTTAGTAGTATCAAACGATGTTCTGAAACTTGCTTTTTTGCCCCCTACTCAACAACATAAAATAAATATCCTCCAATATCAGGTTACAGATTTGCCTGATTCTCTTCAATGATTTCATGGTCTGCTAGAGTATGTATGTATATGTATGTACGTTTATACGTAATTTGTTTAGTCACTTTTTTAGACATATGACGTATCTTACTATTTTACTAATGGAAATAGTGCTGTGATGCATTTAGATCAGTGTTGTGTATTTGTGCAAGTGTTAGTGTAGGGTAATTCCAGAACTAGGAAACCTGGGTTACATTTTGATAGCTACTATAAAATTGCCTTTTAAGTTCCGGCAACTCTGAGCCATACCTTATCAACATTGTTATTAATCTTTTAAAGTGTTTGCCCATTAAATAGACAAAAATGGAATCTCATTGTTTTAATTTGCTTTTCTCTGATCATTAGTGGAGTTGAGCTTCCTTTCTTAGGTTAATTATCAATTTGCATTTTGTTGTTGTTAATTGTATGTGCCCTATGTTGGTTTTCCTTCTGTTATACTTAAGTTTTGTTTACTTTTAAATCATTAATCCACCACAAATTAATTTTTGTGCGCTAAAGATATAAATATTAATATGCATTTTCTCCCAGATAGACAGTTGTTTCCATTAACCTGAATAGTTCATCCTTTCTTCTCTAATTTGAAAAACTAATATATGAATGTAATATGTGATATTTTTCTTTTCATGCAGGGAAGATGTGAGTTTTAAAACAAAGCTTGAGGATATGGGGTAGGGTTTATAGAAAGTCAGGAATAAAAGAGTATGGTTGCCTTGGGAATTATATTGTTAAATCGGATAAGATTAAAAGTATGGATGATATTTCATCTATAAAAATAAGAATATACCTAGGACGAACAAATATATACTAATAGCTATATAAGTAGTAATCAAGAATATTGATTCAACAACTTAATATTGTGCAAGGTGACATTACAAAGGAATTCTTGGGCTTTTTTTTCTTTGTAGATTTCTTTTAATTTACTGCCTACTGCACAGAATTCACCATTCACTATCTATAGAAAAATGAGCTCTTTTCGGTTAACATCAGATTTTAGTATGTCTCTTACATTTAATCTTATAGCTTATATAGGTAAAACCATTAATATACAAAAGATAATTATTTTCAGTAATGGAAATGTTTGGATGTGTGACTCTATGCAAACTATGTGACTGAAGAAAAAGAAGACTACTAAGTATGTGAAATAGACCCAGCAGAAGATTTTCCTAGAAAATTGGGTATACGTAAAGGAGAGTGATTATAGTATGCTCTTACTGGACTAAATCTGAAGTATGTTGAAAATAGAGCTGTCAACATAATTTTTAAATAGTCATTTTAACTGAAAAACATTATGTAGTTGTCTTCTGTCTTCTCTTTTCTTCACCTCCATCCTTCTCTTTTCTCTTTGTTACAGATCATACATCAGTTGGTGGGCTGGGAGACAGTTTTTATGAATACTTACTGAAAGCATGGTTGATGTCAGATAAAACAGACCTTGAGGCTAGAAACATGTATGATGATGCTATTGAGGTAATTATGCTCAGAACACTTACCTGTTTAACATATGGCATATACATTGTATTTGATAGTGACAGATGGACATCTTATATGCATTTTATTATGTGCATTCATTGTAGAGTTTAAGTTTTTTAATATAAAAGTCTTATATTAAGTGTTCCTTTATTGTGGCATTTTAAAGAAATTATAGAAAGAATTTACTATAACATTTATGTATGAACAATTATTTTAATTATTTTTAGTTATTGTCTATAGAGACTAGAAAAATTTCTGACTTTACATGCATTTCCATGAACATTTCTTCTTTCATATGACCCATTGAACGTGTATATTGAGAGCCTCTGGGTAAATAATAAGGGCAAAACAGTATATAGTACTTCCCACGTGCCAGGCACTGTTCTAACCCTTTTACATATGTGAAGTAACTTAATCCTTACTACACTTCACACACAAGGACTTCAAGGCACTGAGAGTTGAAGTAACTTTATGAAGGATGCACCAGTAAGTGATGGAGCCTAGAACTAAACAGCCTGGCTCCAGAGCCTGTGCTCTTAACCACAGTTCTATATTTATATAACCTCATACCACAGTGCTGTGGCAGTTTACATTTGGAACAAGTTTCATTCTTGGCAACACTTGTATGTGATATTTCCAAGCAAAAACTGTGAAGTAGAATAGTGTGTTAACCACTTAGTATGTTACTTGGTTTCTGATCTAGTGTAAACATATCCCTTTAATGACTTTAATCACTTTTTAAAAATTGTATATTTTGTATATACTGCAAAGTATATACAATTCTGACTCTAGCTGTTGATCAGTACTTAGAGTTTTAGTTTGTTTTTAAATTAAGCAAAGGTTATTATTTTCTAATTTATATCTTTACCTTTTAGGGAATCAATTTTCTATAGTTGTTTACAAAAATACACAGGAGTTGAACTAGTATGTGGCATGTATTGCTTTGCTCATATGCAACTTGATTACCCCAAAACTCATTGTAAATTAAGCCTTCCAATTTGGGAAAGTTACTGCTTTATGGAGTCTTACATTAACAAGGTTTTATAGTCAGAAGGATGCAGTAAGTTTGAACACTGATATTTTGCTTCTGAAATTTTGAATATCTACTCTTTCTTGTAGGCTATAGAGAAACATCTTATTAAGAAATCCCATGGAGGCCTTACCTTTATTGGAGAATGGAAGAATGGGCACCTGGAAAAGAAGATGGGACATTTGGCCTGCTTTGCTGGGGGAATGTTTGCACTTGGAGCAGATGGTTCCAGGAACAAAGCTGGTCATTATTTAGAGCTAGGGGCAGAAATTGCACGTACATGCCACGAGTCATATGATAGAACTGGTAAGAATATTAATAATGCTAATTACTTAGTCCAAAATAACTTGCAAGTTAAAAATATGTCCAGAAATAAGAAGGAAAATATATAGGCATTTTTATTTCAAAATAGTTATTCTAATACAATAAATTATTTTCTTAAGAACTTGAATTTTAATTCTGGAAATGTATTCCTGCATCACTTTCTTTTTATTTCTGAATTCTGCTACTGTTTTTGTTAATAGAGGTTTTTAAGAAGTTGTTTTAAAGACAAGAGGTAGGGCATTTTGGGGATGTATGGGATAACATTATTTATTTTCCTATAGTAAGAATCCATTTAGCCATTTTTTTCAACTTCTATGAAAAGTTACATAAAAGGACACAAAATAGACCAATTTAGGTTACATGCCTTGCCTGTCCTCTTGTGAAAATAAAAAGATAATTGTAGTTGTATTGAATATATAATTGGTGTCTATGTAACCAGTAGTTTCTTAGTCAGTTCTCTAACAATTTTTGAGTTGTTTGTTCCTTTAAGTAAAAGATCCTCTGGCATTGCTTTAGGCAAATATACAATATTTCTGGGCTTCAATGTCCTTACCTGGAAAATGTGATGTTTCTTAGTGGTGACAATAATTGGGAATGAAAAATATATTTTTTATGTATAAAGCATAGATACACATATAGTTATAGATAGGTAAACAGTATGTATTATTAAAATTTCATGAAAAGAGAAGGCAAATCGGTTTTTAAAAAGCCTGAAAATGCGGTTGAGGAAAACTGGATTAGACCTTCCAGGTTTTCTGTGGCTTAAAAATGCATGTTTTATATGCAATAATGGATGATGAGTTCCCTGAAAGACTAAAAACCAGTGATTTCTATTTGTGATTTCAGAAGTTCAATTGTTGCTTATATTAAATAACTGAATTTCTATTTTAAGGATAATTTACCATCAAGTACCATGACACAAATACGATTGGCATAAAATTTATTATGGTTCAAAATCTGCTAAGTTACTTTGATATAATAAGGAATTGAACTTGTGAAATTGAGCCTGCAGTTTTCTCACTAACTAAATCAAGGATTTCATTTCTTAACAAAATATAACTAAGTCAAAAGGACATTGAAACAAATCTTACTTTAGGGAGTTTAAGTGTTAATATATAATACATGTATAATCAGTGATCTAAGATACAAATAGAAGCTAAATTATATTATGTTGATGCTATAGAATATATACATAAAATAGAGCTCAGATCAGTAAGACATTGAGGACCAGAAAGAACAGTAAGTGTTTATTTATGTTAGGACCCATAATAAAGCTTGTTACGCAGATTTGGACCATAAGTCAAATAATAGATGAAAAATAGTAAGATTTCATAATACAGCAGACATAGTAAAACTATGATATACGATCTACACTAGTAAAAGATAAAGATGCAAATTGACCATACCTTTGTGACGCCCACCAGCCAATCAGGAGTGAGTATGCAAATTAACCCAACAAGGGTGCCGGGTTAATTAGCATACACAGGCACTGAGTGGCCAGGGGTGGGGCGGGACACAGGCATTCCGCACTGTCCCAGCCGCTCTGGGCCTCTGGGCAGTGTGGGAAGGCAGAAAGATGGCTCCAGGCAGACAAAAGGCAGTGCCAGCAGCCAGGAGGAGGAAGGCTCATTCTTGTACGATTCTTCGTGCATTGGGCCTCTAGTAGTTATTATAATTAATCATTCACTCCTTTAAACATGGAGCACTTATTATATGCCAAGCATTATGCTGGATGCTTAATAGGTAAAAGTACTAACAAGATGTATTTCCTGCCTTTGAGAAATTTATAGAATATCAGAGTTATGAAAGAATTCTCTATATTTCTGATTTTCACATTTCATAATGACATTGCTGATGTTGATATGAAACACTGCGATTATGGAAAGAACATGTGAACTACGATTCAAAATTCCCTTGTTTTACTATATATTATCTGTGAGCCTTAGGAAAACCTTGCTAAGACTCAGTTGCTCCGTCTGCAAAAAATTGGGATATTAGTACCTACCCTGTCTTCTTCATAATGTTGTGTTGTGAATATAAATTAATTTTAAAAAATTCAGTCAATGAACCTGTGACCCTCTTTGCCATGGTATCCCGCAAAAGATTACTGTTTGATTTGTGTCCTATATTTTCAAGACTTCCACTGTTCTTTACTTAATCTTTAGTCTCAATTTAGATACATAAATTAAAAAGTACGATCCTAATTCTACTCATTTCCTACCAGATCATTACATCTTTTGCTGTGTTTTCTTGCATCTATGCTATAATTTTTTGGCCACTGTGTTTAAGAATATCCATTCACTTCTTAGCAGTTATTCTAGGTAAATTCATATGACAATTATTGCCTTGGAATTTCACTTTCATTTGTTGTTGGAATTAGAGTTAACATTAGTTCAAAATTTGGCAATCTTCATGGCCTGCTGTTTACCTTTTAGCTGGGCTTGTAGGAAGCATTGCTGATTCTATTTATGAAACAGCAGTAACTTAGTGGTGGTTTCAAACTATTATAGCTGCATGGGAAGCTAGATTGGTACGTTGTTTTAGTTTATGCTGAGGTATAATGCAAAACTGGTATCAAGACTTCCAAAATATAGTACATTATTTTTCTGAGATTTTAGATTAAAAAAAAAAATTCTGAGCATCATTAAAAGTGACTATTATATAATTTAATTATTTCATGCTCATGCTGAAACTGGATAAAGTCTATCACAGTTGGGGTTGGGAGAATTTAATCTGTTTAGGTGCATGTAACATCCAATGGACAAAAGACCCATTGAACATAGAGTACTGAATGTATTTGAAGAGTTTCCACAACTATTTTTTCCTTAGAGGAAAGGATGCAGGAAAATAGTTTAAGTTCTTCCCTTATTATTAGCCCATTCAAACTATAGTCAAATTGCCTGTCCTAGAATATTCTTTGTGCTTTTATCTTTGGTTGAATTTCTTTTGTTGACTTGAATATGCTTATTTTTCTATTTGTATGAGTCCTACCTATCTTGGAGTATTCATATGAGTTGCATTTCCCTATAACTTCAACTAATATGTGTCTTCTTTAAACTTATCTTTTATTGTCTTACTACTCACTTTTATCATATTTGATATTTTACTTAATTTTTTTTTGTTTGTTCATGTCTCTTTACCTACATTATATGATTTTTGCATCCTCTGGAGTTTCTCTTGTCCAGGCACTAAATTGTTTATGGTTTTGATTCAATTTTTAACTGTTGGATTAGTTATTTTCTTTTAGAAATGAAATATCAAATGTAAGTGGGAAGTTTAAGATAGGGAATAGAGAGTAAATGAAATTTTTTTACAACATCCTATATAATAAAAGCATAATATACAAATCGACCAAATGGTGGAACTACTGGTTGCTATGATGCGCACTGACCACCAGGGTGCAGACACTCAACTCAGGAGCTGCCCCCTGGAGGTCAGTGCACTCCCACAAGAGGGAGCACTGCTCAGCCAGAAGCTGGGCTCATGGCTGGCGAGCACAGTGGGAGCCTCTCTGGCCTCCCCTGCAGGCAGGCGGTAAGGAGCAAGGTGTCCCAGACTGTTAGAGCCCTGGGGATTGGGCCTAAGCCAGCAGGCGGACATCCCCTGAGGGGTCCCAGACTGCAAGAGGGTGCAGGCCAAGCTGAGGGACCCCCCCCCCCCCCAGTGCATGAATATTGTGCACCAGGCCTCTAGTTTCTTAAATAAAAGAACACCTATGAAATAGTGCCTTCAGAAACATGAAATTGATGATTTGGCCAAAATATGGACGTAATAGCTTATACACTTTTACTCACCAACTCCTCACAGGACAATTATGTTATCTTTCTGGTATGTTTTATGTGAGAAATTATGAATGACCAGTAAATGAAATACAATTTTTAGTGAGTTTAAAATACTAGTTCCATGCAGCCAATTTCTCCTTCAGTTCAGACAATATTATCATTGTAATTACAGAAGTTATTTAAAGTTAGCCTTAAGATTGACATTTGAAAACTCCAGTTGATTACTTCTTAGCACTCATAGTCTTTGAGAAAGGAAAAACATAAGAAATCCAGACAAATTAACTTACCTTACTTTTTTATTGGATTTACCATCATATCAGTACTTATAATGTTTGACTTTTACCATCATTTGAAAAGCATTTATTCAATGACAAATAAGAGTTGATTGTATATCAGACTTTTCAATAGCTAGATAGAGGTTTCTTACAAAATACTGATAATTTGTTGGTTACTCCTAACTTCAGGTCCCATTGAGGAGCTGGTCTGTGCTTTTTGTACACCCATAAAGTTTTGCCGACCATTTCAGAGGCTTGTGGACACAAATCTGTCTCCCTCTTCCAAAGCCTCCCGTAGAGTTCATGAACTTGAGGTTAAAACCCCTGCTTGAGTTCTGCAATAACTCTCCAAGACAGAGCCGTATAGAAACTGTGGTTAACTCTTCTGGATCACGTGTTTTGTTTTTAATAGAACTATCCACCATCACAACAGTGTTTTTAGTTTTGTATTTTTTAGGGGGATTGGCATAGTAAGAAAGGCTTTATTTTCGCCTCCTTTGAATTGTCATTATTTGGAGCTTATGGTGTCACCCTTGTAATCCTGAAATTGGGCGACAGCAACACATCATGCCAACATCGATGCCATGGTTTTGTTTATGGTCCACCAGCATTGTAGTTTTTGTGCTGCCTTTTCTAAGGAAATAAAAAAATGTGCAGATTATCATGAAAGAGGTGAGAAACCTTGAAACTATTTGCCACCAGTGTAGCCTTGTGAAAAGAAAGGTGGCCGCTAAGAGTGGTAATTGTGTGCGACTTCACCATCCCAGTGAAAGATGACTTTATATTGTCCAGGTTTAGGGTGCTAGTGTTATTAGAAAGAAGTTCTTAAGAAGCTTTTCAAGTAGTGCTATATTCCAGCCTGAATGGAAGTCATATCATCCAAGAAATAGTATGTAATGCTGAAATATATGTGTAAATGGACATGTTTTATTCAAACTGGACAGAAGTTTTCTTACAAAATAATTGGTAATTTGTTGGTTATTCCTCACTTTAGGACTAAATGGACAAATTACTGGGGAAATTCTTGATGATTGGTAGTTTCAACCTCTTCCTTGCTGCGTGTTTTGATACTATAGGACAGTGATGGCAAACCTTTTGAGCTTGGCGTGTCAGCATTTTGAAAAACCCTAACTTAATTCTGGTGCTGTGTCACATATAGAAACTTTTTGATATTTGCAACCATAGTAAAACAAAGATTTATATTTTTGATATTTATTTTATATATTTAAATGCCATTTAACAAAGAAAAATCAACCAAAAAAATGAGTTCGCATGTCACCTCTGACACGCGTGTCATAGGTTCACCATCACTGCTATAGGAGAAGAAAGTTTATTTTAAAAACTGATTTAAGTTTTAAAATATGTTATTTTTATATACTGTATTTTATAAATTTTAGCATATATAGTATGCTTTAAAAATTATGTACTCTACAACTAAACCTAATTCAAAGACTGAGCTTTAAAATGTCACTGAAAAATAAAAGATCTAAAATGTTCTCTTACGTGTGTGTTATATTAAAAGGACTTTAAAATTGTCTTGACTATTTAAAAAATAATTCTGCACAGTACAGTTTTCTGTCTCATTTTATTTTGGGCCAAAGCAGAATCTGTAATGTGCTTCTGCCTACCTTTGCATTTGTTTCCAAAGGAAGACTGGACTCTTATTGGATTAGATAGATTTAGCAGGATGTTGGTGTACATTATTTATGAGAGAGACTACTTCATGTCAGAATAATAGGAATATTTATAAGTCTATTGTAAGAAAGCCAAATGTGGATCTTTAAAGTCACTGATTTTGCAAAAACAGCAGCAGTAAAAATAAAACAAATAACAAAAAATAACTTTACTTCATCCCCCATTCCTTCAGGGGAGAAAAAGCGCTGGCATGCAAACACATATGGCTTATTGTGCTCATTATTTCTTTGGTCATGCTACAGCATTGAAGCTAGGCCCTGAATCCTTCAAGTTCGATGGTGCAGTGGAGGCGGTGGCAGTTCGGCAGGCTGAGAAGTATTACATCCTCCGTCCAGAGGTCATCGAAACCTACTGGTACCTGTGGCGATTCACTCACGATCCAAGATACAGGCAGTGGGGCTGGGAAGCAGCTCTGGTAGGTAAACTAATTTTTCATTTCATGTGCAAGAATGTTACCAAGTCCTTCTCTAGTGTCATGATCCTCCTCCATGTTACCTCATGTTCAGTAACTGTGGGACTAACTCTGTTTATCTGATGAAAAACTCTACTAGTCAATTTATGTTTCTTAAATAGCAGAAGTAAACCTTAGAATCCAGTTTAGTTTTCTATTAGAGGTATTTTCCTATTGGTGTTCACTCATTTTTCTTATTGAGTAACTACAGAGTCATTTATAAGGCAGTTTTTCACTATGATTATAAAATTTCTCTGCTTCCCTATTAGAGGTCAAACTCCAAAAAAAGGGAAAATATTGTAAAGCTGTCCAGATTCACAGCCTGGGTGGATTACCCCCTCTTCATTTTAGCTTGTATTCTAAATAATTCCTTAGTGGATCACCATAAGAAGGAGCAATGAATTGTTACAAATTTTTTAGATTGATGGACAAATACATATATTTGAAATGGGGAGTTTTTAATGGCTATTAAGTAAAGAAAGCAATTGGTTTACTCTTACAGCACTCACCTTTGAGAGAACCTCCTGGCTCTTAGTACCTAGGGAGGAAGGAAATCACTAGTCTTTTTGTGGAAATATTGCTTATTCCTGGGAATGAGGAGTGTTTTATTCTCTAAGATATACTAATTATGATAAATAGTACTATCTATGATGAATGTTTATATTTAAATTGTTTGACTTAAATCTGTAGTGTAGATAGAATGAGAGAATTCTAGGTGAGATAAGTAATGTCAGTAAATTGCTCAGACAAGAATATGCAAGATATATTCTAGAGCAGAACATAGACCAATTTATGTAAAAAGGTTTCACAGTGGCAATGAGAGAGAAGTTTAAAGCCATTGTATGGGTGGCCTTATGTGCCAATAAAGGGATATGTGCTTTACTCAGTGACTCTGGAGGAAAACGCGCATGCG
>NW_006290034.1:10048338-10092863 GCF_000327345.1 Myotis davidii
ACATCTCTCAGTTACGAGATAGGTGTTTCTCACATGGGGATAGAAAATCCTTTGCCTGTCTAAAAAGACAATCATATGTTCTTTTTCTTCACCATCTCCTACCCACCAAAATTCCCTAACTTTAAGAATCCATTATAGGACTACTAAAGATTTTTCAAAGGGGGAGGAACTACTGAAGGCTTTTTAGTTGGAATTAACAAAACACAAGGATCTGATTATAATCTGCAGATTGGTGGGCTTGGGAGACCACTGCAGTAGTCTGGGAATAATGCGATAAAGACTTGAACTGAGGTGAGGACACTCAGATGTCATTGTCATCCAGACCTGGATAGTCCTTAGGAAGTTTAACAGAGAATAGCAATGGAAGGTGGGTATATAGAACAGGAGCAGAGGCAGCATTTATTGGTGCTGCCTTTCCACCTGGGTCCAGAGTTGGGAACGTAGCTGCTAGTGAAACTGTGCTGCAGTTGAGAGGATAGCCAGACTGTTGCTGCAGTGGCTCAGGAACGGGGCACATACTTGTGTCAGTAACAGTGGCTTACTAAAGCTTGTGTAAATCCAACAGTATTTTCCATAGGGGCAATAGACAGGTAAAGTAATCCTGCAATGTGTCTGACTTGAATGTTCCCTAATATTTAAGGGTTCTTATTTAGAGGAATAAAGAAGATAGATCTCAATTAGGGGTGAAGGGTTTGGGTAGAAGTATCCTCTCATTGAGAAACACTAGGATAATTTGTCCTGTTTCTAAGGTCCTTTTTCCCTGCACAGCTTCTTAACATATGGCCCTACTCTTATCCGTTAAAAAGAGGTTTGACAAACTCAAACTTTAACCCATATCTGTCCAAATTTTAATTAACAGGAGTTAGAATTTTGCTTTTAATAGCCCATATAGACAGATACACAAACAGTAAATATTATCTCATTGCTATTATTATGTAGAGCTTCTAAGTAATGCTTTTTATTTTATTTTTTTAGCATTTTTGGATTATTGTTTATCCTTGGAAGATATAAAATTGCATTTAAACATTTTAATTCAAATTGGCCTCCCTCTCGATTTGTCAGAATTAGTGAGACTTTGTTGTGTCATACAGGTCTCAAATCCAGTGTGAATGACTTAAATTTGACTCCTAAGTTAGGAATGTATAAGATGTCTTAAAAAGATGAAAGAGTTTTGAATAGGGAGAAATTCCAAAGGAAACAGGATACCTCAGTCAGTTTTTCCAGAAGAAACTATTTTCATTTGATAATAAATTGTATTCTTAAACCGTCAAATTCTCATACAGAGCTCTGTGAACTTTTGACGTGGTCCCTTAACTTGACCTTCCAAACTTGAAATTTGTGTCCTTGATTCTTTTGTTTAATCTCTTTCACAGGCTATTGAGAAGTATTGCCGAGTCAGCGGTGGGTTCTCTGGGGTGAAGGATGTTTATTCCTCGACTCCTGCCCATGACGATGTGCAGCAGAGCTTCTTTCTCGCTGAAACATTAAAGTAAGTGGAGGCCTTTTAAAAAGTTTTACATCTTTAATATTTAGTTGCATCTCTAGAAGAATGGCAGAGGTAGATATTTGAGGCAGATATTTAGTCAAATGAGAGTTTAGTACCTTTATTTTCTCCTAGTTCTTTAGTGTGCATTAGAATCACCTGGAAGACTTCTTAAAACACAGGTAACTGGGTCATCCTCACAGTTTCTGACTCAGTAGGCCTAGGGTGGAACCTAAGAATTTGCATTTCTGACAAGCTCCTAGGCAATGTGGATGATGCTGTTCTGGAAACCACACCTGCACTACTAGTAAAATCTGTTAGTATTCACGGTCTTTTGGAGAGTGCATGACCCTAGTCACCCATACTTTCATTGGAGATTCCCATAAACATATACATAAAGAGAACGATGAAAAAGGAAAAAAAGACAACTTTATTATTTGGGCTTATACTCAAAACCTCAGGCAGGAAGAAGGTGGAGACCTTAAATATGTCCACTTCCCTAAAGACTACAGAAAAAATAACTCTTGATACTTTCTCTTTGCTTCATATTTCTATTTCCTGTCTATCTGTACCTGAATGCCCCATAAAGTGTCACTTTGTTTTAAAAAAAATGTTTATTTTTCAGATATTGTTCAGGTTACTTGAGGATAAATCAGTAGACAAAAAGGACAAAAATTTCTACCCTCCTAAAGTTTACATGCTAGTATATTTCTAGCTTAAATGTTGGCATATTATTAAAATTTCTATGTGTCAAACAAGGTGTCTCATCCTAATGGCCATCTTATTTCAATTATTTTTATTATTCCTACTGCTCTGATTTTTCCCATCTTTTCAGTTTGTGCACTATAAAGTGATTTCTTTTTTCCTTCTAATACATCACTAAGTCTTTATGATTCCTGTTACGTTGCTTTTTTATTTTGCTTCTCCTTTCCATATCTCCAGTTGACGCTAAGCCACACCCTTATTACTGCTGAGGTAGTTTAGAACATCTGCTTGGTAGTCATTTCCCTACTTCTAACAGTCATTTCGGTTTTTGATTTATCCTGTGTGATTGGGCCTGAGACTCTGAGCTAGCTGAAAGAACTCTGGACTGGCAAATAAAACCGCAGGAGCTTTAGTTATATACTTGCTACGACCTAGCTGAGTGAACATGCCAAAATAAAATTTCTTTGCTTTCAGTTATCACATCTGTAAACTGTTGAATTTGACCCAAATTATCTAAGAGTTCTTCTTTTATTTTTTTAAGACCAGAAAAATTGTAAGAATAAAATACAATGAGTATTTGTGTATCACCTAGATTTACCTATTGTTAACATTACCATACTCCTGTATATATGTGTACACACACACACACACACACACACACACAGTTTTACTATTTATTTATTTTTTAAAAATGTTTGCTGTATAATTTGAGTTACCAGATTTCTGATACTTACACAAGTGTTTTAAGGAAAGGGCATAACCCTATGTAATCACAGTACAGTTATCACACTGGGGAAAATTTAACATTCATATAATACTGTTGTTTAATATGTAGTCCATTTTCAAATTTCTCAGTTGTTCTAATGTACTTTAAACTAATTTTTTAACCCCCAGAGGATCATTTGTTGCCATGTCTCCTTAGTCTTCTTTAACCTAGAACAAAGTTTCCTTGCTTTTCATCTTCTGTGACATTGATGAAAGTATTTAGGCTAGTGGCGTTGAAGAATGTCCCTCAGATATATATCCGTGTCTCCTTATGATCGGGTTTAGTTTAGAGATTTTTGACACAAGTATTATATATATGTATTTAAGTTCTTTCTTAATTCTGCCCAAGTTGATTTATAGATTCATTGCATTTACACTCAAAATCACAGGAAGCATGATGGACCTGGAGAGGATTGTGCTAAGTGAAATAAGTCAGAGAAGAACAAGTACCATATGATTTCACTCATATGGGAAATCTAATGAACAAAATGGACTAACAAAATAGAAACAGACTAATGGATAGAGAACAGACTGACAGCTGTCAGAAGGGGTGGGGATTGTGGGGCTGGGTGATAAAAGGTGAAGGGGTTAAGCAAAGAAAATCCTCATAGACACAGACAATACTAGGGTGATTACCAGAGGGAAAGGGAGTGGGGGAGGTAGAAGAGAGTATAGGGGGATAAATAGTGATGGATGGAGGTTTGACTTGGGTGGTGAACACACAATACAATATTATTTCATAGATAATGTTTATAGAATTGTACACCTGAAACTTACATAATTTTATTAACCAGCATCACCCCAATGATTCACTAGAAAAAAAGACAACTCAAAAAAACCATGGGAGACTTTTTTGTAAAAATTAATAACTGTTTCTAAATTTCATATGGAAATGCAAAGAACCTGGAATTACCAAAACAAGTTTAAAAAGAACGAAGTCGAAAGCCTAACACTACCTGATTTTAAGACTTATTATAAAGCTATAGTGATTGAAGTACTCTGATATAGATATAGATATCATTATACAAATATCAAAGTGCTTCAAAAAATTGTATATATACATATACATACACACACACACACACACACACACACACATATATATATATGTATGTATATGTATAGATATATATATCAGTGGAACAGAATAGAGAATCCTGGGTGGGAAGAACTCAATACAATTATGGACAACTGATTTTTAACAAAGGTACAAAGACAGTGAAGTGAGAAAAGATAGGCTTTCCAGGAAACGGTGCTGAAGTAATTTCATTTCTATATGTATATACAAAAAGTCAGCTCAAAATGGATCATAGATCAAAATTGAAAACCTAAAAAAATACAACTTTTAGTGGAAAACATAGAAAGTTTTTGTGACCTTATGGTGGGCAAAAGTTTAAGATACTGCATCAAAAGCATAAACCATAAAAAAAGGAATTGATCAATTGATCTAAAAATGAAAAACATCTGCTCTTTGAAAGATGTTTGAAAAAGAATGAAAGAAAATTAAATGAAAAGTGTCTAGACTATATGTCGATAATAAGATAACATGCAACCCAATTTAAAACGGAGAAAAAGAGTTGAAGTGTCTACTTCACTAAAGAAGATTATAAAGATGACAAATGAGCTCATGAAAAAAAAGTGCTCAATGTCATTAGTGCAATTAGAACTACAGTGAGACACCACTACACTCCTATTAGAATGTCAAAGTAGACCCACACCTGAAGAGACGTCTGCCTTTACTTTCTGACTTTGGACTTTTTGTGTGGAGATGTAAGGCATGGAGCATCTTACAATTCTGAGGAAAACGTCAAGAATATTATTAAGATCCTGATTACTGGGGAAAAAATTAAAGAACATAATCTGCCAACTCAGAAAGTCCTTTCCACAAATGTAGCAGAGAAAGAAAACGTTTTTACTGTGAATAAGCATGAAGCCAGACTGCCGTTTGCGTCACAGGCCCAATGCAAAGACAGGAAGAAATCTGGCCTTTTCACATAGCCAGGTTAGGTACAATCCATTAGGCACCTGTGCTGAAGATAGGTGATAAGAACGCTTTCTCCACAGCACCATTCGCTGTACACAGTTTATTCTAAATTCACATGGTAACTGGGGTGGTCATCCGTGTTAGTTAATTGCCTTTATCTAAAGGAAATATAATACTTCCATCTTAATTACACCTTTGAGAAAGGCACCTACACTACCCTCCCATAGTGACTAAGAGATTGGGGTGCTATTTTCCTTAATGTTTACATTTCAAAGACAGCACCCTGGCCTTTGAGGAAAATGTTTCTGGATTGTAAAACTGGCAAGAGGTTTATTTTGCTTGTAAAAAGATTTACATACATATCAAAGGGATAATTACAAGTTTTCCCAGATAAGGTCTTTTGGCACCAGGAAACTTTGGATGTCATTAACCTTTACAAAACTGGGAGCTCTGATTATGTTCTACTGCTGACTTAACCAGCCTTTGTTACCACCTGCCTCTCGACTGTTAGTTTGGCAGATAAACCCAATTGTTTGTGTGGTTTAGAATCCTGTCTTTTAAAGGCAAAATCATCCTAATTTATTTGACCCCTAAAGGCAGAGGGGCATGAATTCCCTTTAGCTCCCTGACATCTCAGGACAAGCTAATCCATCCCAGGATACCAGAAATGTCTGCCTTCTTCAGTTAATCTTTAAACACTGCATGCATATTTTGCACTGGAATCTATAATATGCCCATCTTTCTTTCCATCTTTTTTCTTCCTCACCCCTTCCCCCCAGAAAACAACTTTAAGATGTGACAGAAGATGTGGGGAAAGGCAGAGGGGCTGATCTTTTGAGGAGATTAATGATTATATGTTTTAATGCATCATCTTTTAGAATATAATTTCCATTGATTATCTTCAATTTAATTTGATTTCTAGCCAGTCAGTTCCAAAAACATTATTTAAATAGTAGAAGTATAAACGAAGTTTTAAGTAAGTTATTTTTCAAACAGTATTTTTCTTATGCATTCTTTGTAGTCCTTAATGCAAGCCTTTTTAGAGTTGTAACATCTATGCATAATATGCCCGACATTGCCATTGTAGTTGTGAAAAGAATAAACGAGTCCTCAGGCTTATTTGATAAATAAACAGAGAACTAAGTAAGAGTACGTTAACTTGGTGGAGGGTTCTTTCAGCCTTACCTTTTCTCTATAGACACTTAAATGCTTCTCCTCAGACTTGGTTGACCTCTTTCTGAAAACGTTTCTTGTTCAGTTACCACTAACACTGTGTTGATGACTTCTGGCAACACCTCCCTTGAGTGTCTCATCTTTTTTTTCTTTTTTTAATATATGTTTTTATTGATTCAGAGAGGAAGGGAGAGGAAGAGAGAGATTGAAACATCAATGATAATGAGAAAATCATTGATCGGCTGCCTCCTGCATGCCTCCTACTGGGGATTGAGCCTACAACCCGGGCATGTGCCCTGACTTGGAATCGAACCTGGGACCCCTTAGTCCGCAGGCCGATGCTCTATCCCTGAGCTAAACCAGCTACGGCGAGTGTCTCGTCTTTACTTAAGAGAAAGCTAAAAGAGATGTAAGTGAACAGCATTTAAAAATAGCTCTAAAGGTAACCAAGACACCCAGTGAAACTGAAGTACTTAATTAATAGCACCTTTTTATATACCTACAGGCTCCAGTCAGTGTCATTGGTAATGTGTTATCTCTTACCTTGAAGTACAGTTTCAAAAAAATCTTTATTAGAAGAAAAGAGTATCTAGTAGTCTGGTAGCTGAATTAGATTATAGACTTTTCTCAATTTTCACAGCAAAGATCATGCTTCTCCAATTGTTCTATTTTTAAACTCTGGGTTAAAAATCTTAAATTTAAATCAGTAATAGTATACCATGTCCTTGATCATCCTCTGCTGAATTTATAATCCGAAGTTAAAAAGAGTTGTTTAGCTGTATTACTTTAAATACTGACTTTGGTACAAATTTTTAAGTGTGCACTGGTATGTTATTTAAGTCTTGTGTCAGCTCCTGCTCTCCATGCATTGTTTGACTCTGCCTGAAGGGGTCAGTCTTGTTCCAAACCCTGGACCAGGCAGCAGTGCTGCAGTCTTTGCCTCTGTCTTCCCTTGTGTCTCTGGCTCCAAATCTCGCCCTCCTTTTCCTTGTAAAGGTGTAAGTCCCTGGAATTAGGGCTCTCCTAAGTCCAGAGTGATTTCATTTCCAGATCCTTGAGGCCCTATTTCCAAATAAGATCACATTTTTGGGCTTTAGTTGGAAATGAATTGGGGTGGGGGGTGCACTATTCAACCCACTATGGTAATATTAAGGTCCTTTTTAAAAAATAATAGCATCTTGCCCTGGCCGGTGTGGCCATAGCATCCCAGACATGTGTGTACACGAACCCCAAGAGCGTGTGCTTCTGTTCTCCACTCAGTGAGCAGACCCAGCAGAGGCTCTTCTGTGGCTGTCTTTCAGTTCTGATGTCTCTGCCTGTAGCCGGTGAACAGATCAGTCAAGCAGGTCTCGGGTCTCGGGTCACGGAATGGGATTGAAGCCTGTGACTCCCTGTTCCAGCTTTACCAGTTATAAGTTGATAGGCAGTCTCTTGTCATCCAGAACCGTAACAGTAATCAGAAAAAATATTAAAGTCCAGGTTTTTAAAATAAATTTTAGCTAAAATACTGTAAAGGAATTCTTTACTGCAGCCTTGTAAGGCCAGCTAGTTGCTACTAAGGTTAGGAGTTAGAACCCAGATTTCCTGACTCTATACAGTTAGATTTTTGTGCTCACTTTCATGAACCCCAATTCAGATTGGAATTTGCCCAGCATAATAGGTAAGAATCACTGTGTGTGTTAAATCTGTCATTTTTTATTTCTACGTGGTCACTGTGGCTTGCATTTCTTGTGGAGAGGTCAGGAATCCTTGCCTTCCTAGAAACAATGCCATTACCCATGAAAAGAGGTTAATAATTTTTAAGCCTCCTCCTATACATCCATGTTTCTGAAGCTTCTATTAAATAGTTGGCAGCACCTGAAAAAACTATTAATATATTAGTGTATAAAAGTTCTTGCTGTGTCCTAATAATGTAGTTACTTACTTCAGTATTTATTTACCAATGTCAGTTAATGGACTTCTAGTTATGCTATGTAAGCTGCCAAAACATATGACTGATGTACGTTATGTTTAAAAGAATGTCTGAAAATTATGAAGTGATTTGTCTTATGCCATTTTACAGCATTGTTTTATGTGCTTCAAACAGGCATGTGAACCTGTTCCTTAACCTCTTATTTCAGAGCTCTCGTTGTGCAGCTCATGGGTTTTCCTATGCGCTGTTCTGGAGCACAGGGTTTTTGCTTTAGATCGTTTGAGTGGCTGGGGTTTGTCCTCTGATGTGTTTGAGCAACTAAAGCTACTCAGAGTAGTTCCTGGTGTCCTCTCATTCTAACTGGACCAGGGGATCTTCTCGTTGAATTCTAATGGGAGCTCCTTTTCTTTTCAGGTATTTGTATCTGCTGTTCTCCGGGGATGACCTTTTACCTTTAGACCACTGGGTATTCAACACAGAGGCGCACCCTCTGCCCGTGTTGCATTTAGCCAACACCACACTTTCAGGAAATCCTGCTGTTCGATGAAAGCAGCTCCAGAAAGACCATTCTCACCTGTGTTTTGTTTACATGGACCCTACAGAGGAGTCTGGAGAGGGGACTTCTGAAAACCCGAACTTCTACGTCAACATGGCAGGGTGAAACATGACTCACTCCCACAGACTTTCAACTTGTAGATATCTCAACTTTGAAATAATTCCGTTTTATACCTGACCAAAACATACTCCGGTGTGTGTAGGATGGAGACCTGGTATGCTCTGGTACTTAATGAGATGGTCACATGAGAAATTAGGCCAGTTACTCTCCGATACTGTTTTTAGAGCCCAGGAACCTGGAGGCTTGACTTCCTAAGAATAAGCCAGCGCGCAGAGCGTCTTCAGGAGCCCGAGATGGCCTTGGCACCAGTTTCCATTTGCCTCCTCCCCAAGTGGAGCAGCTTTCAAATCAAATATTTACGCATTGTTTAGCCCCATTTCTCCATTTTTAATAATGGAATGAACTAAAATCAACAAGAACCAAAAAACTAACTGGATCAGCAGCAAGAAGACTCGGAAAAGAAACAGAAATACTTACCCCTGTCTGAATTTTCAAGTTCCCCATTGGATGACCAGACTGGCAACCATTTCAAGTCCCAATCCATTCCAGTGAAATTTCTTGGTTAAATTTAATTTTCTCTGGGGGTGTGATCTTACAAAGAATATTCTTCAAGTCTTTGTCTCCATATGGAGTCATTGAAGCTGTTTGTCATGACCACTGCTTGTGAGCCTGGGCTGGGGATTTGGTGCATGTTGTTCAGTCTAGTGTTGGTAGCATGACAAAAAGTGGAGGAAGTGCCAGTTTGTTGCCTTGAAACCTGTTCTAAGAGAAAGCGTTGGTTATTTTTGGTAGGAGGCTATTTTTCCAAACCAGCAAATCTACCAAGTACATTTTAACCTCATTGAAAACTTAGTAGAATCCCTCAACTTGCAACTTTATTTATGTGGCTGGGCAAAATGCATTATACTGTTATGCAGCTCTGAATTTCCTTGATGAGCTAAATTACTTTCACAGCTTATTAAATCAAAAACAAAATACATACAATAAAATGTCCTTAAGTAGTCTATCTGAAATGGGGACACGGGATCCTTTATTATCTCATCAGATGACTGAGCTTTTCAAAAATATTCTTATGTAAAAATAAATTTAACTTTTATTTTCTCCAAGGATATTTAAAGGAACCCAAAGAGTGAACCAAAATAGCTGGAAAGTAATTTTTAGTGATAAAAGTAAAATGTAATTTATCATATTACATTGAATTTGGGATAGACCTAAAGGATTTTCTCATACCATCAATAGATTTTGCAAAGATAATTCTTTTTAAATAAATTATTTATATTTGGGGGAAGAACTTAAATTTTAACAAGAACTATCTTGTAAGATAAATGTCTAATGCTTATAAATTTTCTGTCCCTTGAATTTATGTCATAGTGCAAGATACTTTTTCTTCTTTATATTTAATACAAATAGCTCCCATTGATAATAAAAGTTGAGAGTAGTATAATTAGTCTAATATCTAGTCTGAATTTGAAGATTTCATGAAACAATGTGCAAGAAGCCCACCTTGAAATTCTGAAGGCTTATTCCCTTATTTTGATACTTCTTTTTAACCTTTCATGGGCATGTAGATTTAAATTGGGAAAAGATTTACAAATTCATATAATTAAATATTTTCTAAGAGTGATCATCTTATCCCACAAGTAATCAGTCAGTCTTCACATTTCAGCAAATGATCAATAATGATAACCACTCCAAGTTTTTCAGTATACATAGAAAATAAGGATGTGGAGCCAGGTATATTATTTAAGTCTTTAAGAGAGTTTGGTTTTAGCTCATATTTTGAAATTGTAATATCTTTTACTACTTGAAAATTAAGATTTTTAATGAGAAGGGTAGATGCCTGTCACTTCAGAAGAGAAAGGGAAAGAAAGTATTTGGTTCTAAAAAATTAAAAACTTGAGTTGACAATGACCCAGAACAGCTGTGTAGATGGCAAGGAACCCTTCCTTGCTTAGTTCAGAAGAATTCAGAGTAAGAGGCCCTTCTGGGTTCCCCAGGAAGTTCTCAAGGAATAAGACACAACCCTCACTCCCGAAGGGCTCTGTTGACTGAGCGTAAAAGAAGGCAAAGAAGTGTACAAGCGAAGAATCTGAGAGGGACAGTGGGAGGGTCTTCACCACTCCCCTGCCTTCCTTGTGAGCTTATAGCGATGCATCCAGCTTTTCCTTCTGGATACCAAAGGCGATTAAATTAAAGTCGGCTGCAAATGACTTGCCAGTGTCATGTTTGATTTTTTTATGGATTTTTAAAATCATTTCCTCTGAGATCAATCCTTATGCCATATTCTGCTTAGTTTCCAAGAGTACTCTTTACTTCCTTCTGTCCTTGATAGTCCTTTGCATTTTGCAGGCCTATTTCTGAGGTTAAATAACTCATTACATGTATAGAACCTTCTGCAAAGAGCCTAGAAATCTCTTTACCAGGTGTCTCCTCAAAGAGTAGGCACCAAGGAAAAAAAACAGATGTTGGAATACCCCTCTACGTTCTACATTTATTTCTTTTACAGTTTTAGAATCACACCTTTTGTTTAAACCAAGGTAAAGTTGTTAAGGCCAAGAAAATGTGGCCCTAACCAGTGGTCGGCAGACTGCGACTCGCGAGCCACATGCGGCTCTTTGGCCCCTTGAGTGTGGCTCTTCCACAAAATACCACGTGCGGGCGCCCACGTACAGTGTGATTGAAACTTTGTGGCCCATGCGCAGAAGTCGGCATTTTGTGGAAGAGCCCCACTCAAGGGGCCAAAGAGCCACATGTGGCTCGCGAGCCACAGTTTGTGGACCACTGCCCTAACCAAAAAGAAGACTCAGTGCAGAAAAGTCAGTCCCCAGGTAGAGGCTTCTTCCTTCCCGGTGGGCATATGCTGTTTGGTGTCTCTGACACCAGCTCATTCCTGTCTCTGAGCAGATGTTGATTTATAACTGGGTACTGAGGGAATGTGTTCCTTTTGTGGAATGTTGACCCTGATTTTCTGTGGTGTCAGCTAGGGCAACCCAGGCCTTCGTTGGGTAGATTTTAACCTAGCAGTTTGAAATTTTGATTATCTCATCGTTACTCTCCGTTGCCAAAGTCTTTGTCAGAACTACAAGTATGCCAGTAAATGACTGTGCTTGCCATTCTCACGAGGCACTGTCTCCTTAAGCCTGGATTTCTCTGAGTGAAATGCATGAGTGAGTGAGAGAATGATGTGTGCCAGCAGCATGCAAGGCGCTTTCCAGCATTAGAACACTTGTGGTTCCAGTGGCATTCTCTGTATGAGGAGTTCATTCCATTTCAGATGTTTCCCAGTATGAATCACGTTTCAAAATGCTGCATTTCATATTTCATTGAAATGAAGAGTAAAAGAAGTTGTTTATATTTTAAACAATGTGTTACTGTATAATCCCAATAGCTATAATTGTAGTTAATAACTAACATCTCTTGGAAAATGTCAAAGAAATATTTGATTTCTGATGCAACTTCGACTAAAATATTTGGAAATAAGTGCAAACATCCTTATTTTGCTAAATCACTTTAATTAGATAATTAAAAATTAATGTTTTCTAGAAATGCTGGTTATTTTCTATTCAGAAGTCTTGGCACATAATTCATGGGTAAAACTTGCGGTTGTGTATTGTTTTTGCTCTGCTGTGTGTCCTACTAGTGGTTCCATGCTGTTAAATATAAAGAAAAATAGACTAACCTAATTCTAAGTTCCAAATAATAGTTCCCAGTAATAGTATTTTGAGTTCTTATTTTTCCTTAGGTTTCTTTCCCCTCAAATTGGCTAGTTCATATCTTATCCACTTTTTACATAAATTTATACAAAAATACAATTATACAGAGAGATTTTTAATACTGTGTATTTGTTAACTAATAAACACAATTGTTAATTGGGTTTGGCTGCACAACTAAGCAAAATATTGGAATAACCCAGTGTGGTCTGGAGATATTTTAATGCACTTATTCTGGTTCAAGAACATTGGTGGTGGTGATTTCCTATTACTTTGGCTCATTTAGGTCATGATGGGGATGTTCCTTTTGGCTATGGCTCAGCAAGCTTTTCTGTAAAGGCCTAGACAAATATTTCTTTGTGAGCCATCCAGTCTCTGTCGCTGCTACTCAATTCTGCTGCTGAAACAGGAAAGCAGATATAGGCAGTATGTAAATGAAGGGGCATAGCAGTGTTCCAATAAAACTTTATTTACAAAAATGTGGAGGGCTAGGATTTTGCCCACGGGTCACAGTTGTTAATGTCGATCCCAAAGTTTACTTTGTGTAAGACCCTGCAATATTTGATTGCTTCTTTTCTTTGTATTTGAGTTCTGTAATTCATTTTTAAAGCGAAAAGATGGGTGTGTGTAAGATTGTATGTATTTGTGTCACTTAAAGCTATATATTTTGTTGTCTTGAAAATAGATACGCTCCTCCAGGTTTCATGATGCAGCTATCATGAGGGAGGCACATTTTTTGTTCCTGGGTTGTGCTGTCAGCCACCAACTGGCCTTGCCTTGTCATTTAATGCCACACTTACGGAGTCCCCAGGTAAAATGAAGTGTTGCTGTGGTGTCGAAATAGTAATCCTCGCTAAGTTCTGCCTGCTCATTGACCCGGGGCCCAAGACTCCGGATCACTGGGGCTGCAGAAACCCCTCCGCTTGAGTGCTTCTAGTCCTCCAACTGTACGATTGGATCGCTGACCTTTGTGCTGCAGAATCCGATCCTGAAAATTTTTCAGCAGCAGAAAATGGGTTATGTGCCATTTGGCAGCCACTATTGCCCTTTTAGACTGCAGAAGGGTCCTGCCCCTGCTCCCTCTAGACCTGCCCACATCTGAGAAGTTGTAGCCAAAGGTCAGCTCCCTTCCTCCTCCTCCTCTTCCTCCTCCTCCTCCTCCTCCTCCTCCTCGGCGTAACTCTCCTGAAGCCCTTCACTAGTCCTAGCATTATTTCAGAATGTCGATATGCATCAGATTTAAATTCAGGTACCTCTCAATCTCAACATTACACTTCATGTTGAACATTTTAAACTTTGCTTGAGCCCAGCAGAACTCATGAGATGACAGCACCATATCCCCAGTAGATACACTGCAATGCACTGATTTTTATTTCATCTTGCTCAAAGAAAACTATAGTATTACTGTGCCTGTTACCTCTAAGACCTAGTCTAGTCCAACCTCTGAGATCATCAAGCTTAACAATACCCAAATCACTGGATCTCATTCACATTAAGACCTGACCAGAGCTAATAGATCTCTCACTTAGAAGTTTATCAAACATTTCACGATTTTTGGAAATTCTAGAGGAGGGGAAGCCTGTAGTCAGAGGGACAGGGAACACACATTGTAAATGAGCTCCCTCTCTAGGTCCAACACACTATGCAGGTCACTGCAGCTCAGTGTGAAAGTGAGTGAGATGACAAACACATAAACCCACACACGGAGGATTCTAAGCCACTGCAAATGTCTTGCAGCTACTGGCTACTGCAGAATTGGACTGCAGATTGCATACCAGAAACTTCCATGGAGACAAGCTCAAGCTCTGGGGGAAAATTATTTTTTAGGAAATTTAGAAGTTAGCTTTTGTTGGATTAATTAAAGTATCCCCAGTTTTAATTACTGGATTTGGAAGTTGAAATGCTATTGCTCAATCCTGCTGGTCTCAAATTCACTGATAGAATTTTTCTTAAACTATTTAACTGGGGTAAGTTTAATCTCTTGAATCAGTACCCACTGACCGCTCCTGAACTGATTTCCAGTCGTGTCCTCTGTATGTGATTTTTATAAATTAAAGGTAATATTGTATATTAAAGATCAAATAAAGATGTTCTTTAAGTGAAGAGTCTTTGTTTACCCTTCATTTGTACCCAGTGCTGACCACACAGTTCAATCTTCTTCCTGTTACAGAACAAATTTGCCTCTTACAATAACTGACAGTCTTCCGTCTCCCACATCCAGAGAATGTTTCCTTTGGTTCGGCTGATCGTGTCACGTTCCTTGATGTTATAGAAAGGTGAAGACCGGGCTTAAAGGTAATTTTTATTTCATCTTGCTCAAAGAAAACTATAGTATTACTGTGCCTGTTACCTCTAAGACCTAGTCTAGTCCAACCTCTGAGATCATCAAGCTTAACAATACCCAAATCACTGGATCTCATTCACATTAAGACCTGACCAGAGCTAATAGATCTCTCACTTAGAAGTTTATCAAACATTTCACGATTTTTGGAAATTCTAGAGGAGGGGAAGCCTGTAGTCAGAGGGACAGGGAACACACATTGTAAATGAGCTCCCTCTCTAGGTCCAACACACTATGCAGGTCACTGCAGCTCAGTGTGAAAGTGAGTGAGATGACAAACACATAAACCCACACACGGAGGATTCTAAGCCACTGCAAATGTCTTGCAGCTACTGGCTACTGCAGAATTGGACTGCAGATTGCATACCAGAAACTTCCATGGAGACAAGCTCAAGCTCTGGGGGAAAATTATTTTTTAGGAAATTTAGAAGTTAGCTTTTGTTGGATTAATTAAAGTATCCCCAGTTTTAATTACTGGATTTGGAAGTTGAAATGCTATTGCTCAATCCTGCTGGTCTCAAATTCACTGATAGAATTTTTCTTAAACTATTTAACTGGGGTAAGTTTAATCTCTTGAATCAGTACCCACTGACCGCTCCTGAACTGATTTCCAGTCGTGTCCTCTGTATGTGATTTTTATAAATTAAAGGTAATATTGTATATTAAAGATCAAATAAAGATGTTCTTTAAGTGAAGAGTCTTTGTTTACCCTTCATTTGTACCCAGTGCTGACCACACAGTTCAATCTTCTTCCTGTTACAGAACAAATTTGCCTCTTACAATAACTGACAGTCTTCCGTCTCCCACATCCAGAGAATGTTTCCTTTGGTTCGGCTGATCGTGTCACGTTCCTTGATGTTATAGAAAGGTGAAGACCGGGCTTAAAGGTAATTTTTATTTCATCTTGCTCAAAGAAAACTATAGTATTACTGTGCCTGTTACCTCTAAGACCTAGTCTAGTCCAACCTCTGAGATCATCAAGCTTAACAATACCCAAATCACTGGATCTCATTCACATTAAGACCTGACCTGACTGTGCTTAAGGAATAGAATCAGTTAGACTGTAGATAGTGGTTTATAATCTAGCGATACTGTAAATGCAGATGATATTTAAAACCCTGTACTCGGGGAGCATCAAGGAAAGTAGTGGTAAAACCTGAAATACCAGCCCATTTATATCCTCCAGGTCTAATTCTTCCTGGCACAGTGGATTTCAACCTAATCAAAATTTTAAACTAGGAACTTGACGCTGTGAATGTAATTAATTGTGGGCTTACCTTTTCAGAAGCAACTAAAGCAGGACCAGATAAAAGAATAAGGATCCCTGAGTGACTGTGATTTGATAAAATCTGGGCCTTTCTCTGTCTACCAGTAGCTGAAATTTTCATTATTTCACTGAGTTACAAAAGACTGTCAACAACATGCAAATAGCATTCATATTAAGAGTATGGGATCCTCACTGAGAGTAGATTCTTCAAGTAACTGACATGTGAACTGAATTTTAAGAGGAAGTAGAGTTTGGAGATAAGGGAGAAAGGAGCTATTTGACAAGGCACAGATACCTGAAGAAGCAGTGGGAATGAGGTCCAAAGCAAGGTAGGAAGACTAGCCTTGAACCCGAGAAGGAACATCCACTTCACTGAGACCTGTAACACAGTCTCACACTGTCCTTTTCAGGCCCTGAAACCACAGTGTCCATGGCCCAGGGGCACCCGTCCAGCCCCGCACTGGCTCTCCCTTCCGAAGTCGGTTCCGTATCTACCAAATAGCCCATAAGTTACAAGAAGAAAAAGGGGAGGATGTCATTTTGGAAGAGGTTACGGGACTTCCCTGAAAATATCGTGCAAAAATACTTATCAAAACTTTAGATGACTCCCCAAAATAATGAGCATGGGTAGTGTTTTAAAACAATTCAGTAGTAAGAAATGTGTGCCACCAGAGGGCGCTAATCAATCAATCTTGTTCTCTCTCCCTCCCTTTCCCTCTCTCTCCCTCTCTCTCAGTGAAACCTCTGACTACATTTTGCTGCACCCTGACATTGACTAACAGAGGGACGCCACGGCTCAGCTGCCAGGTAAGCCTGTGACTAAGGACCTGCTAGGACCCACAGTAACCTCAGCACAGGATTCCGCCACCCTGGGCTCAGGCCCCATTGAAACTAAGTCAGTGATGAAATGTTTGTCAGACAGAAGACAAATATTGCCTTAAAAAGACTTCCATTTCTTTCCAAATATGACCTCCCCTTAGAAAGGACTTTGAACTAATAGGTAAAAGTTATTAGAAGATGAAAAATATATCAGAAGCCAGACCTAGAACAAGTCTGATTTGAACCCTACAAATAATTTTAGCTGACACGCTATGGCATAGTATACTTAGTGGAATTTAAAAATCAAATTATAATTACAGTACTTTTTTATTTTTATTGGGTTTATTGTGGTGTCTTTGGTTAATATTTTATAGGTTTCAGGTGTACAATTCTGTAACATATCATCTGTATATTGTGTTGTGTGACACCTCCCCAAGTCAAGTCTCCTTCCAGCACCACTCACAGCTATTCTTGTTTATATGACGCTGCTCGAGTCCTTTTGGAATTTTTTTTTCTTGAAACTTTCATTGAACATGTATGTGGCAAGACTCATGTTTACGGGAGATACAGAGCCAACTATGATACTTGTGTGTCCTCTGGGCTAGACGAGGGTCAATGGGCGAGCCAGAAATTATGTTCCCTAGTCAAGGTGTGTACCGGGAGCTACTGGAGCTCAGAGAAGAACCTGCTGGGGTGGGGCAGGAGGGTGTGGTGGAAAGAGAGCAAAAGAATCCCAACCATCCTGACTCCTGACTCCCGCATTTGGAGAAGCATTTGACTAAAATTCAAGGAATGACAAGTTTGTCAGATGTGATAGGAATCGGCTGTAACAAACCAGGCAAAGACATTACAGGAAAAGGAAACATCCCGTTTAAGATTTAGGAGGGTCGCAATTGGGAATCTGTCCTTCAGCATATTAATTTTCTGAGTGGGGCTTGAGCGTAAGCTGTTGGTCGTATGAACCTGGGGTTTAGGAGTCTGGGCTGCAGATAGGAATCTGGCTGATCAGCAAGTAGCAGTTGGGACTTGTTGAGATCACCTAGGGACTTGGGTCACTTAGGGGAGAGAGGGGAGCGAACCCGTCCCAGCGTCTACAGGTCTGTGAGCTGAGAGGTGGGAGGTGGGGAGAACTATCCTGGGACTGAAGTTACCTGCAGACTTTCCATGCACCCTCGCATGGAGGACAGTTTAAAAAGCCAAATGAGATTTTAAAAACAAAAGAAAAATTATTTTTTTAAGGCATTTAAGAACGGCAAGCCATTGAGGGGTTGGTCAGACCAAAATCGAGGAGGAGTGACCCCAAAGGGAGAAGCGACCCAGCTGCCTTTGACCCAAGGACGTGGTGACAAGGAAGCCTGACCGGGAGGGACACCGAGCTCCTCGGCTGTGCCCAGGGGAGCATTAGGCCCGTCCCACCTGGATTCCCGGGCTGTGTCCAGGCATTAGTGGGACCCTATGTGGCACCCTGTGAGGCACCGTCAGAAAGGACGAGGGCAGGGCCTCTGTCCCACAATCCAGGGGCTCGGGACAGCACAGGTGACCTGGAGGAGGGTCCCTCTTTCCTCTCTCTGCCTCAGGAGCCCACAGCAGTGTGGGGCACGGGGAGGGCCCGGAGGGGGCACCGAGGAGCGCCTGAGGGTCTGGTAAGCCACAGTGCACCTCGGAGGCTCTGTCCCAGCCAGGCCACCAGCACAGCACGCAGGAGCGGCCCACGTGGCTTTGGACCAGGCTCCAGGCAGGGAACAGGGACCGCTGGGGACTGAAGCAAAGGGGACTCATGAGAAGGACACGGGCTCAGTCCCTGCAGAGAGCTGGAGGCACAGGCTTGCGGAATGGGCAGGAACTAGGGGTTCAGGACACCAGACCCCAGAAACCCCCAGGCAGGAGGCCGCTGCCAGGCACAAGCCTCACCGTGGGACCATCACAGACCTGTTCTTGGCGGGCCTGGCTTTGCAGGTGTGAAGTTTGGGTTTTGAGGTGAACAGTGAGGAGGGGTTCAAGTGCTCGCTCTGGCTAGCAGGGTGAGGGCACTCTCCGCTCACTGAGACTCCGGTAGGCGTGGGTTCTCTGACACTCAGCAGTCAGTCTAGGCGGGGCTGGCAGCAGTGGCACGAGGACGGCAGGAATCCCTTGAAGTCCAACACTCGGTGCAAGTCCCAGGACTGGTGCGTATTCACCGTGTGAGCGTGAGCCATGAGTCTAACATGTCTGAGGTTCTATTTTCTCACTGGGAACTGGGGTGATAGCGCACCTTGAACAGGTGGCTGTCCCCACATGCATCCTGAGGGCAGGCCAGCTGCGGCTCAGACGTCCTTGCTTCCTTCCCCAGCCTGTGGACTGGAGCCCAGCTGAGGGTCAGGCTTTGCTCACAGACCGGCCACTCAACCGCAGCCTTGCTCAACCCCCCGGCCACCACGGCTCCTGCGTGTGGAAGGTGCTGCTGAACATCGTGCGGTTATAAATCCTCGGCAACTCAGATTCCTGGCTTTCAGCTTAACGATAATCACCTGTACTCCACGCCTTCTAAAATGCCAGGCACCAGGCTCATCCCATCACAAACACCCTCCTGCCATCCTCAGAACAGCAGGAGGTAGGTACTGTGATTTCTCCCATTTTCAGATGAGCAGACAGCCTTAGAGAGGCTAAGCTGCTTCCCCGTGGTCCTGTGAAATGAGTGCACCCCTAACCACTGGGACACACCACCTCTGACAGCGGCTGACTGAGCCCACCCACAAGCCCGGCCCTGGCCATGCCGCTCACAGCAGGAAGCCAGCCTTCCCTGAGAAGTTATGAGGATCCTGTGTTTCCTGCAGAGCTGAGGGGCTGTTCTTCCACATCCAAGTCCAAGCGTGTGCCAGGGCTGGAGCGCTGGGCGGCCCTCACGGGTCTGTCCCTAACGAGATCTCAGGAGAACCCCGGCCCTCACTGGGGAGAGGCCCCAGGGAGAGGCCCACATGGGCCTGAGGGTCATCTGTGCTGGGGCTACCACTTACAGGAGCCGTGCTGTCCACGGGGGACCCCGAAGCGCTCAAGAATGAGAAGGCTAGACCTCTGGAAGCCTCCAGGCTGGGCGAGGACATCCTCTTGAAGAGGCACCAGTGTGACATGATGGTGGACAGTTCCCTCTGGGCACTCAGGGCCCAGCATCCCACAGACCAGATCCTGAAGTGGCAGCCCTGTGTGTGGAGGGCAGCGGGAAGCAGCTCGCACCTGCTCGGGCAGGAGCAGCACGGTTCATCTTACCCCTTTGAGGACCTGCTTCCAAGAAACACAAAAAGAAACATTCTGAGGACTGGGTATTTTTCCACTTGGCAAACGTCTGTGATTTGTAGGACACATGGTACTCTGTCCCGACTCTGGTCCTTTCCTTCTTCCTCCACCCACGATCCTGTCCGCCTGGCTCAGGCCGAGGGCCCAGGTCAGCTGCACACTCAGCTCTGGGCCTGTGTCCCTCAATGGGAGGACCATGGAGAGCGCAAGGAGAGGGGCCGCCCAGCTGCCACCAGAGCCAGCAAAGTTTCTCGAAAAGCAAACGTCCACCTTGGTTTCTCTGGAGCCAGTAGGTGTCAGACGGACCTGAGTGGGCATGTTTCCTGGTTTTGCAGCGTGTCCGCAGAGTAGGGGATGCGCAGGGCAAAGCCACCCGCCACCCTGGCCACAGAATGAAGTTTCTGTGGCTCTCACCAGCTGGGGCCCAACAGCCACCAGCATCCTCCTAAAAGAAGCTAGAATTTTTTAAAAAATCTAGTTTGAAGGGGTCCTTGAGACTGTCCTCAGAGACAATTTGCAAATTAGGAAACCCAAAAGAAAAAAGAGAGAGAGCGGGAAGAGGTTATTTAAAAAATGTATTCAAGCAGCATTTGTTTATTTACAAAGTACATGCTATAATCATTAGTGCTGGGTCACTAGAAGGTTTACAGAGATTAGTTATATTTAGTCCTTACCCTCAGGGACCTATCAGGAGAATCACCCCCAAAAGGGCTTCATCCCATCTAGTGTTTCTGTCCATAATTTTTAGGTCTGCTTTGCTTTGGCAGAAGTGACTCAGCTAACAATTGGGCTGAAGACATTTGAAATTAGAGTTAGTGTAGCCAATCTGAGTTCAGCCCAACTCAGCGGCGCTGAGTGAGCATCTGCTATATGGTAGGTACTGGGCCCAGCACCAGGGGTGCAGAGGTGAATGACATATAGTCCCTGTTCTCAAGGTTACAGTCTAAATGTATCCGGACTTTGAGTGGAATAAATGCCATGAAGAGGCATGACATGCATGGGCAGAGAGAGAAGGACCACGTGGCTGGAAATCCGGATGCTTTCTGAAGAAGGTGGCAATTACAAGTTAAAACAGCCCTCCCCAACCTCTGTCTGTCCTATCCTCTTTGCTCTCCCCAGCCAAGTCCATTTATTCATGCATTTAGTCATTCATTCATTCACTAAATATTTATTAAGCTCCAAGGTGTCCGCAGTACTGTTTGAGATATGGGGATACAGGATGAGTAACACAGATAAAGTCCCAACAATCTGCATACATTCCAGTAGAGTGGGGATGGATGACCGAGACCAACAAACGAACAAAATAAATAAGAGGTCAGTGATGCTGTAAATACAAATAGAACAGGGCGAAGGAGACAACTAGTGAGTGTGGATGGGGAAGGCATGTGCGATTCCACACGAGGTCTTTGAGAAGGCTTCTCGAAGGTGGAGACATCCGCGCAAGGACCCAAGTGAAGAGGCAGAGTGAGCCTGAGCCCTTTGGGGAAGGGGTTGGGGGGACGGAGAGTATTCCTGGTAGAGGGGACAGTAAGTACAAAGGCCTGAGGCAGAAACACATTTGATGGCCAATTGGCAGGAGCATCCTGAATGAGTGAATGAGCAGAAGAACAGTGAGAGACCTTGGATGGAGAGGCAGACAGGGCCCTGACTGGGGGGGCCATGTGAGGAGTTCAGATTGTATCCACGGGTGATGGAAGCCCCTGGAGGGCTTAATGATCTGATTTGGGTTTTACCAGATGATTGTGGCTGTGGGGTTGAAAAAAAAGCTTGAAAAGTTCAAGACAGGAAGCAAGGACAACTTGTAAAATATTTTCAATTTGAGAAAAAATAGAGTTGACCTTTCTGATGAAGAGAAAGAACAGGAGTCAAGCTGGGGGTGGTGGACTTCAGGGCTCAAGTTTGGACCTCGGTTTAACATGCACTTTAGATGTCTGAGTGGAGACACTGAGCAGGCAGTTGGGATAGTTGAGTCTGAACTTCAGGGAGGAGTCAAAAATACCCACAGCCACCCAGAAGGCGAGGGAGGTGGGACTCCTGATAGAGTGTGAGATTTGGCTGCAGGACATTTTACGACTTCCTTTCTTAGAGAAGCCTCAATAGAAGGTTGAGGGTAAAAGCCAAATTGTGGGTGTGAAGACAATGAGTAGAGATTATTCTCTCAAAAGAGCCAAACATTTTGGCTTTGTTCACTCTCTATTTCTTTGTTTTCTATTTCATTAATTTCCACTCTTTATTATCTCCTCCTTTCTACTATCTTTGGGTTTTCTGTTCTTTTTTTAAACTCCTAGTGTAGAGTCTTAACTAATTTTCAGCTTTCCTTCTTTTCTGATGGAATGTTTCAGGATATAAAAGTTTCCAAAAATCGCATATGCTGCATTCCACAGGTTTTGATATGTGGTGACTTCACCCTCATTTCATTCTGCGTATTTAACATTTTCATCCTGAATTGTTCTTTGACCTTGCCTTCTGTCTCATTCCGACAAGGATGCCATTACAGAGATAAGTTTACGGCAGAACACCAGCAAAAGTGACCGACAGATTTGAATAACACACAAATGGACATTCTGGCAATGAAAAAGGTAAGCACTGAAATGAAAATCACATTTGATGGATAAAACAGAAGATGAGATGCACCAAAGGAGAATTTATTTAGAATGCAGCAAAGAAATATAAAAATACGTACAAAATGGAAGAGTTCTCCATCAAAGAAAGAACGAGAAGGCCTCATATATCTAATTGGAGTTCTGAAATAGGGACTATAGAGAGAATGGAAGCGAGGCGTAAGGATATTCTAGAAATGATGAGATATGCAGATGAACCCAGATCCAGTATAAACTATCCTGAGGAGGCTAAATTAAAAACAAACCCATGCCTAGACACATTGTAGTAAAATGGCAAAACGTCAAAGACAGAAGGTCTTGAAAGCAGCCAGAAAGAAAAGACAGATGACTGAAAAAGGACAGTTAGAATGACAGTTGACTTCTCCACAGAACAATGGAAACCAGAAAACGAGCCCTGAAGTACTGAGTGGAAATAGCTGTCAACCTGGACGTGTGTACTCAGCAGAAGTATCATTCATGAATAAGAGCAACATACTGACAGGAACTATTCTAAAGAGTAAACTTCAAGGGCCCTGGCTGGGGGCTTCAGGTGGTTGGGGCATTGTCCCGTGCACCAAGAGGTGGGAGGTTCAATTCCCAGTCAGGGCATATACCTAGGTTGCAGGTTTGATTCCCAGCCTTGGTTAGGGTGCGTGTAGGAGCAGCCGATGGATGTTTCTCTCTCACATTGATCTCTCTCTTTCTCTCTCTCTCTCTCTTTCTCTCCCCCCCCCTCCCTCTGTCAAAAATCAATGAATGTATTCTCTGTAGAGAGCGGCTACAGCATTTGGACAGGTTCAAGCCTCAGACTAACGAGAGAGCATGGTCCTCTCGTGGCAAAGCCACGTGCAAGTCCCAGCTTGGAGGGCAAAGCCCTCCCAGCACAATTATAGCCAAAGGCTATAGTTGTGAGCTTGACCTTATGGTCCGAACCTGTGGTCCCGGGTGGCTAAGTGATAGAGGCTGCGGGAGGGGCAGCAAGTGCTGCCAAAACAAAGCTTGGTAGGGTTCAGGTGCATGTAACTGAGTAGATTCAAAACCCGCGAGAACACTGTAAACATCTTGACCACGCCCGTACTTTGCCTCATGGAATCTGGCTATAAATAAAGACTTGGCTTGCAGGCTGTGGCACTGTCTCTCCATCCGAGAGCAGCATCCCACCTAGCCCCAGCTTTATTCTCTTGTCTGTCTTCTTTAATTTTTCACCACCTCTCCTCAGGTTCACCCCTCTCCATGCCGAGAGCGGCACAGTTCTCAGGTGAGGATAAAATAAAAATAAACTTCAAGGAAGAAAATGATGCCAACAGTATGGTGTCATTTGCAAGAAATGATGGTAAGCAAATAAATGGTAACTATAGCAGTAAACTCAAAATGTCTTTTGCTGAGTTAAAAAAAATATTCTAAATAGCACTCTGAGTTCAGAGGGAAAGAAATGGAGCTAAATTCTAGGAGAGGATGGAAATTATAGTTCAACTTTAAGATTTTAGGTTAACAATGGACACAGACACCAGGGGGGTGAGGGCATAAGTGAGGGGGGTGGGCAATGGGGTGTAAGGACACATATGTAATCAATAAAGAAAGAAAAAAAGGATTTTAGATTAAATATGTGTGACAAACTTTGAAGGCAACCACTAAAAGAATAAAATAGCTTGCAAGCATTTCACCTGTGTAGAGAGGGAAAAAATGAAATACAGGAAAATATTTGATCAATTGTTTTAACAGGCAAGGATGAGGGATGACAGAAATCGCCAAGTGAAAATAAAACCGCTTTGCTCTTTATGCAAGGCAAGACTGAATGACAAGGCACGGAAAAGTCCCTGCCCCATCACGGAGTTTAACACGAGAGTGACTGGTCAGACGTGTGCTGGTGGTGACACTGTCCGTGCATGGAGTGTGGACTGTGAGGGGCCAGGCGGGAGGCTGAGCGATAGTTAGGAAGCTTTACCACCATCTAGGCCAGACGTGACCAGCGCCTGGGCCGAGGCTGTGTCGGTGACAGCGGGGGGGGGGCAGGCAGAGAGGGCTGGGAGGTGAGAAAGACATCCTGAGATAAAGCCCCCAGTGGGTAAGCTCTTCAAGTCAAAATGACAGCCACCGCCCGGCCGGTGGTATGGCTCAGTCAGGAGGTCACGGTTCAATTCCTGGTCAGGGCATATGCCCGGGTTGCAGGCTTGATCCCCAGTGTGGGCCATGCAGGAGGCAGCCAATCAATGATTTCACTCTCATCATTGATGTTTCTATCTCTTTCTCCTCTCCCTCTCCCTTCCTCTCTGAAATAAAAACATAATAATTTTTTGGTTTAATCGACAGCCACAGGCCTCTGATTTCACACTGGGAAACGGAAGCACTCATCCCATGGCCAGGTCTGGATTCTGGGCTCCACATCAAGGCATCAGGAACTGGGAGAGGCGGACCGTTCCCTCACAGGTGACGTCATCCATGCTCTAGGCAGTCTGCCTTGTGGGAGGTGCCTGTCCCATGGTCGCCTTGAAAACCTGTCTCTGCAATTGTCATTTGAGGTGCTCCTCCCTCGCAACTAGACAAACACTGGGTGGAGGAGAGAGAAACACGGGCACTACCTTCAAACTACCAAGCCTGATGTCCCTGCCACAAAAATTCCTTCCGCTTGAAGGAAGCGTGGCTGACTCCGCCTCCTGCTCTTCGTTCTTCACACCTCAGGACAGGAGGGAGGAGATCCTATTGTTTGGTTAGGTCAGGCGCACAGTGCTTTTCACATTTCCATTTACAGATGAGGGACAGCGGCCCAGATGTGGATGTGGCCTGCCCACGGTCGCTCAGCAGTCAGCGGCCACACTGAGAAGGGAAACCAGTTGTCTGGGGCGGGGTCAGTTTGTCTCTGCTGTCAGGTGTGAATCTGTTTTGGTTTTAAGAGGCAGGCAGCGGAAGAGAAACTGGCCGACTCAAGCCTGTATTTCCATCCACCCACTGGTCTTCCTCCTCCTTTATGTAAAGAGGTTTGGTTTTGTTCCAACAAATAAGGAAGATTCTGAGATGACTATAGAACCTTGCATTTTGATTTTGACAGATTTTTCAAGCTCAAGTGTCACAAGGCAATTCTTAAGAAAAAGACCAGCATCCTCACAACAGTCAGTGAAAGAGAAAATAGAAGAGGAAAGCATTAAAGTATTTCTTATTTAAGAGAGTTTCCCCCAACTAATAAACACCAGTTTATATGTTGGAAGGACTATCTAAGTGTCCATCACAGAAGATGACAGGCTACGTTATCTGGAACGGTGATGTTTCTAAAACATCGTGGATAAAGAGCACAGTCTGAAAAGCTGCTAAAGAGACACGGGCGGGCAGGGTGCTCAAGGTCATATACAGAGGAGCAGGAGTCAGGAGGACTTGGGTTTCTCAATAGTAACCCTGGAAGCTAGAACATACGGGCCCTTGCTTTCAATATTCTGTGCGAAAAGCATTTTCAACCTAGAATTTTACATTTGGTCAGACTCTCAAGCAAGGACATTTTCTGACAAGCCAGGTCTTAAATATTTGCCACCTCCTGAGAGATGCTGAGAATGGCCAGCTAACCTCCACATTTGGCTGAAGCCCAAAGCCACCATCATCCAATGAGCTTTTGAGACACGTGACTACATCAGAAATTTTATTTTTAAAGAAGACTACTTAATATGTTTTGAATATTCCAAGTTTCAGAGGTTGGTCTTTAAAGTTCGGAGTTAGAACCAGTAACCATCATTTGTCAGCACTGGAAGCGGCTCGATGACGCCTGTGGTCATTGTGTTTGTCACACACAGATGCCCACTTCCCGCTCAGGTTTGGGGGCAGGGTGTTGGGGGAGAGAAAGGTATTTTTAGTGTCTCCTTGCCAGTACTGCGGAGTTATTCTTTTCTTTTCTCCACATAACTAAGGTAATGTTTATTTCGTTTTCAACTCCTACTTAGAGATTTGGTTGCTGATGAAGATGCTACTTAACTGAAGTTCTGTACTGTTGGAATATCTTCATAACGAAACTTTAGATTTTTGTTCTGACACCAATTTGTACTTTTTGAAACCTTGGATAAACAGGTGTGGAAATAAAGTAACAAGACTAGCTTTCAGAATAACAATCTATAAATTTCCATCTGCATCGGAGATTTTATTGCGCGCATGCCAAATTCAGCATTTTCCCCAGAGAAGAAAGAAAGGGGGGGGTCTTTTTTTTAACCGGCCTAACTTAAGAAAAAGGGGCACTGTCAAGGTTCATTATTCTGGTTACTTCTACAGCAGATTCTAGCAAATGAATTAGTTTCTCTGCAAATCAGCTTGTGGGTGTTAGCAAATCCCACTCAGCTGGTATTACTATATAGTAAGTCATTTTTTAAAAATAATCAAGTCTGCTTTTTCATCTTGTTTGACAATCTCAAATAAATGGCAAAACAATTCCAGAGTCACATACTTTCTCTTTGGCTAAAGAAGAAGAATGATGAAAATGGCCCACTATTTTGTTTCGGCCTGTAATTCTGGTCAAATATGCAGTTACAATTTCATTCTTAATATACAGTTTAAGGATGCATACAAAATTTTTTGCTTGTGATTCCTATATCACTTACTTCCTTCACTATGATTTTTCTATTGGCAACCTAAAGATTGGTTTCCTACCCTATGAATATGTTTTCTACCAGTTTCATCGTTCTCTTGCTGAGACTTTCCCAGCTAGAACACCCTAACTAAACACTGAGAGAGAAAACATACAGCATCAACATTCTCACAGATAATCCTGGTTTTGAAGTTATCAGACATTATTCTAAAAAATAATTGATTGGTATTTTTAAGAACAGATGACAAGACGGAAATTTCACCAGAGAATTGAAACCTATAAAAAGAGTCACATGGAAATGACAGGACTGAAAAAAGTAACTGAAATGAAGCATTCCCTGGTTAGCTGAACTTCTTACACAGCAGAAGAGAGAATTCATGGCGAGGAAGACATGTTAATAGAAAACACCGAAGTGAGGAGAGAGAGAAAAAAGATGGAAAACAGACAAAGAGTGGGAGATGCATGTGAAACAAAGAAAGGGTCTAGTACAAATGTTATTAATATCTCAGAAGGAGAGAGAAAAGAGAAAGGGACAGAGGATGCTTTAAGAACCACGACCTCGTTTTGTCCTAAAAACTTTCTTTTTTACACATTACTTATATATTTATTATTATGTCTGGGTTGAAGATGATTCACCATGGATGATGTTTGAAGTTTTTTCCTCCTTATGAAATGTTGAAGGGACAAAGTACCTCCTCACAGGCAAAATTTCTTGAAATAGCCATGGCCTAAATAGAATTAAATAACAAAAAGCGAAACATAGTTCTTAAAGTTTATTTTGTTAGTGTTGTGAATGCTGGTACATCAAACCATTCTGTGATGATTCAAATTATGTTGTAATGTAACCTCTATTATCCTTTTTGTGGAGCTTAACTTTTTTTTTAAACATTTTTAGTTCAAAAATTTCTTCAAATAGTTATCTGACTAACCACTCTATCTTACCCTTCATATCAACTGATAATCTGTTTCCTATGTATTCAACTATTCAAATGTTTTTTCATAACAGTTTTTAAATAGAATAACTCATTAATTATGGCAGCATTTCAATGCAGAAGAATTAGACATACATTTATATTCAACTTATTTATAGAATTAAAACATATTCTATACACAAGGAGATACTCCAAAATACATCTAAAATGATGACTTATACTTGAAGGTAAATATTCTAATATTGTGCTAATTATTACTGACATTTTGGTGCTAATTAGATATGACAGTGACTCTCAAGGTCACACAATTATTGACTGTCACAAACTCATGGATGCCAGGAGTTATGTTGAAGCATGCCTGTGGCTCTCTGGCCTTCTCAAGTCTGAGGCTCAATACCAAGGCCAAAACTAGTTCCCAGCCCATGCATACCATCCCCCATTTCTCAGGGGGTCTTCTACCAAAATGAATGTGTGAACCAAGAAAGAAGAAAGCATGAGATTCAGGCAACACAAGGTCCAGCTTAACGGAGGGAGGAAGCAAATCTCTAGTTGATGGTGAAAGGCTTTGGGTCCACAGCTGTGAAACAGGTGTAGCCGGCAGCCAGTCCAGAGGATCCAGAGATAGAGCTCCAGGAAGCTGAACTTGATAGAATATCTGATGTGTCTGAGGGGCAGGGGAAGTGGGGAAGGGTTAGATGGAGAGGTGAGAGCTGAGGTTAGGGTTAGGGTTAGGGTTAGAGTTAGGGTTAAGGTTAGTGATAGCTATGGAAACTTGTGTCAGACACACACTCTACGAGCCTCTTCTAGCTGTTGCTGCAGTGGGCCAGCCAGCAGTCCCCAGAGTTTGTGTACTCCCATCACGGCCAGTGTTGGGTGAGACCCTTTGCCACGGGGGGTGGGACCTAGGCAGCCCAAGAAGAGACCGGATAATGCAACCTGGACGTGCCTGGAAATACATTCACAGTGAGAAAACATACCGAAGTGAGAGACCAGAGACAGGAAGGAGGCGACAGATGAATTCTCTTTCCTTCTCTTCCATGGCGGATTGCAAAGATGTGGTTTCACCTTGCAGCTCGCTCAGTTGGAGAAATCGCAGGTGCAATTGAACATACCTGGCCACGCCACCGGCTGCAGCTCCTCATGGCTCTGGTGTCACCACGGTGGTGACACACCACTTTGCATTGTTGCCCGTCTTCAAAAGATACATTTAAAAACACATTTCCAGTGCTAGTTATGACAAAGGGCAAGACTGTGGTTGTGTTGCTGTTCACTCTAAGGTGGAGTTAGGGTGTCTGTTTCACTGCTAAGGGAACTTGCAGTTTTCTGGAGTAATTGTGCCTTTTTCTGTCTCCTCTAGCTCAGGTGATCTGCCTGTGATGCTCCTCAAAGGAGTGAACGTCTCATCAGAACTTCCTGCAGTCAGCAGGGGGCCTGCATCACCTGCAGTGATGGTGAGGAGCCCCCGGCTGCTGCTGCGTGAGTCAGACCCAGCCTGCACCCTCACTCCGAGGCCACTGAGCACCAGACACGGGGCTTCCCCCTGCCCAGGTGGACTCTGCCCTGCCCTGGCGGGAGTCCAGCTGCTGGCAGCTCTGGCAGCCGCTGCAAATCAGAAGCCAGGGCCATGGACGGAGCTGCTTGAAAGCACCCTCTCGGGCGGGAGCTTCTGTTGTGCCGGCCAAGAAGCCTCGTGGTTTCCCAGGACGGCGCTGTCCAGACTGGTGGCTGGAGTTGCCCAGGGCACAGACCCATCGGAGGGAGGGATTGCGTTAGCCTGGGAGGAGGTACCCACTAAGCGCCAGATGCCCCGCTCGGCCTTTGTGAGCACGGTCGCTAACCCCACAACAACTTGGCAGGTTTGTAAGTCTTGTTCTGTCCTGGAGATGAGAACCTGGCGTTCAGAGAGGTCAAGTAACTGGCCAAAGGCACAGAGCACTAACTGGGGGATCAAAGATCCATCCATCCATCCATCCATCCACCCATCCAGTGCCCCATGTTTCCCACTAACATCCCACTGGCCCCCTTCCAGGAGCAGGCCAGGCAGTGGTGCTGGATGCTGAGAACAAGCAATTGGTGCAGAGGTTCCCGGGGAGAAGGGTCCCAGCATCTGTCTGCTCCCAGATCACTGCCACAGCCGGGGCTAGGGGACAGCTCAAGCCAACGGCAGCACCTGTGAGGCTCCGGCAAAGGGCTTCATCATTGTCATCATCACGGCTGTCATTGTGGTTTGGCTGCACGCTCCACAGCCGATGAATGCCTTGCACATCCCTCCTTTTGTTTGAACTATAACACCTTGCCAAGGAGATGTTAACGATTCTCAGAATGAAACTCAGAAACGTCCTTCCTCCCACAATCTTCCTTCCCCGTGAGTGGTCAGGGTAGCCCCTCTGGGGGTGCGGGAGGGAGGAGCCAGCTCCCCACCTGGGCAGTGAGGAGCCCGGCCAGGTATCTGTGGACGGACGGATGGACGGATGGACGTGAGTCCTCAACCAGGTGAGGGCGGAAGATGCCAGGCCCCGGGGATCAGCTAGCATTTGAATTCAGCCGCAGAACAGCAAATATTGATTCAAGAAGCTGCCCAAAGGAGCTGACATTTTATAGTCAACAAATCAAACCCAGCCCTTCCCAGTGCCCCTGGGCACAGGCCCTTCCTCTCCAGGCTGCCAGGGCCCAGCTCTGCCACCGCCGTGGGAAGAGGAGTGAGAGCGGGTGGGAAAGGTCCACAGGGCCTGGCTGGTGTGCTCACTTCACCTTTCGAGGGGAGGAGGAGCCCCCCCTGTAGGGGTGGGACCTGGGGAACCAGCCAGCCAGCCTGACAGGTGTCAGAATCCCCTGGGACAGAGCAGGACCTGGGCTGAACCCAAAGGACAACAGACACACACCCCACACAGCTTCTTCCTGGGGTGGCTCTCTGCTCTGTAGCACGGCCTGGGGCCCCTCATTCATGGATGAGGAACTTGAGGTCCAAAGAGAACAGTGCCTCTCCAAGGTAAACAGCAGATGGACAACGAGACCCCCTCACCTTCTGTTCAGGCAGAAGGAGGGCCCAGGCAGCCGCAGTAAGCAGGCAGATGCTGCCCCTGCCCTCTGGCTCTGCCCACATGACTTGAACCTGCACTCACGCACCTGCCTGCATCCTTTGCTCCAGCAGGTCTCTGACCTGCAGTCACTCCCTTCCATAACCTCCTTGGAATGCTGCTCACCACTCCCGCCCGGCCCTCGCCGAGTGCTCCGAAGCACAGGCTGGTTCCCGGTCGCTGGCACTTAGGCGGCTGCGCCTGGGGTGCATCACCCTGGCCTTGTCTCAGTCCTTCCAGACCAAGAGCCCCAGCGAGAGCAGCGGCTGCGCAGGATCCATTCCTGTTGCCTCAAAGAGCCTAGAAAAGTGCCTGGTGTTGAGCAGACCTTCAGTGTCTGTGCAATTGAATTAGAACAACCCAAGGCACTCGATGCAGAAACCCAGGAGCAAATTCGGCTGTGTGTGAACCAGGGAGGAGGCCGAGGAGCCCGGGCGGCCCACGGCAGGAAGGAGGCGTGTTCCTTCTCTGCTAGCTCAGGCTCAGCCTGCTCCTCGCCCATCCACCCATCGCGGAGGGGTTGAGCCTCTGTGTGGGTCAGCCCTGGCTGGGTGCCATGAAGGCAAAGGCAGGGAACTCACGCTCTGCATTCCGTGTGGAGCTTCTGGAGTACGCGGGCATCCTGGCCAGGGACCCAGAGGCACTGGAGGGTGCATTTTCCCGGTCCAGTGATGAGGTGTTTGCATGGAGCTAGCTCAGGGCAGAGGTGGTACAAACCCCTCTGAGCTGGGCACACAGTGCAGATTTCATCACCTACATGAGACCCTCTAGGAATCTCTCTTGTCCTAAGCAGGCAGTTCTGTGGCCTAAGGCCATAGGGCCACCCAGGGATCAGTAGTGGGGGAGCTCCCTACTCTCCACAGGAGGCCTCCATATATGGTAAGGGTGTGTCCAAGGCGACTGTCCCCCCTGTCACCAATTCTCAGACATCAGGAAGGGAAGAAAGGACATGCGGACCAGCAGTTGATCTTTAGGAAGTTGACCCAGGAGCATTTGTTTTTTGATCATATCTGGTCTGCCTAAACTTTGTCATGTGGCCATACCTACCACAAAGGCCTCTGGGAAATGTAGTTTCTTGTGGGGCAGCCACACATCCAGCTTAAACTTGGCAAGGTTTATTGTTCAAATGAAAAAGAGAGTATGGATACTGGGGATAGTTGGTGGTCTCGGACTTACTCCCACCCACCCTGAACAGTGCCTGGTTCTCCTCATGGGCCTTCCATGCCTCCCCCCGCCCCCGCCCCCAGCTGGATCGCCAGCCACCATCCAGCTCTGAATGACCTTGGGCGTCCTTTTCCTCATCTGTAAAAGAAGAGTTTCAGACCACGGATCACTGAGGTTCCTTCCAGCACTGCCACTTGACGTCCGTGGTTACAGGCGAGTTATTCAACCTCTCTGGGTATCAATTTCCTCATCTAGAAAAGAGAGATTAAGATAGTTCTGACCTCAGAGGCTTGTTGTGAAATCATCCCGGGTTATGCCTGACATATAAGAAATAATCAATAAGTGCTTGCTATAATCAAAATAATCTGAGTTCCGTCTGTCATTTCCTTAGGAAGAATCTGATGTACTGGCTCATACCGAGGCCTCACACAGGGTCAGTAAGTACTTGGCACAATCCCTGCTCTAATCCTCCCTCTGTAACAGGAACAGACGTCTTTAATCCATCAAGACGTTCTCCGTGTGAGCCAGGAGCCAGCCTCACAGGCCTCCATGCAGCCCCGCCAATCAACCCAAGATGGCACCCCCTCCTCCAGGAAGCCTCCTTGCTTCAGCCCCAGGTATGCGCCCTGCCGCCTGCACATGCTCCTCTCGTGCTTGTGTTATGCTCGCCTGTGATTTCCTTTTTGCCTGCCTGTGCCCCAGTTAGACTGAGGGCTGCTTTGGTCTCTCCAAGATCCAGCCCAGTGCCTGGAACATTGTATATATTGAAACAATGGATGCTAGACCCTGGGGCTGGCAAGTGGAGATGTTTAGGGGTGGGCAGTGGCTACGGGACCATCTCACAGAAGACCATGTTCCCTGCCTCTGGAAGCTGCCACAGGAGCTGTGGGGCGGGTCTCCCAGCCCAATGGCCCCTGCAGGGCAAGCTGGACACTCCCAAGGAATCTGGGGCAGCCAGCACATGTGGGGACTGAACCAGGCCAGTGAACATGGTGGCCCCATGATTTCTCTGAGGGACCTGCCCTCCCTAGGGCCTGTGCTGTCGGCCTGCACCTCAGGCTCCAGGCTGCAGGGCGACTCCCAAGTGAGCCAGGCACCTGCTTTCTACTCCAACAGACTGACACTCAGTATCACCTTGGCGACATAGAGCATGAGGGGGAGGGGAGCGGGGGACCTGCCACCTGCCTGGTTACCCCAGAGAGGTGCTCGCTGCTGGGGCTCAGGCCGGCGGGGTAGGGGCTGTGGGCACACTGTCCCTGAGCTGCGTGGGGTGCCCACTCCTCTATGGAAGACAGGACTTTTTCTCACTGATCTCTTAATAAGCCTTTACGAGGTTCAGAAGGTTAACGTTGAAGGGAACAGCCGTGTTTATCTTTCGTTTTCTGTCTGATTTCTTCAGTGGCCTTTATGGGTAGGAAGTTCTTTACCATTCAAACCGGCCCATGCTTCTCTGGTTTCCTGCGACAGCTTCACCTCTACCTCAGCGTTGGCCCAGCCCGCCCCGGGTTGGCAGGTGGCTGAATGCTCCTGGGCTTCTGTTTCCCCAGAGCGAGGGGGTTGGGCTAAACCAGACCTTCCCAACGCCGTCCGACATGCTTCGTGGAAAACGGGTTTCCTGGGCAAAGACGTTTGGAAAATGCAGGTTGCATCAAAAGTTCTGAGAAATCATACAATAAAACAGCGATTTGCAACCGGTGTGCCGCCAGAATTTTGACAACACGTAATACCTGCCTGTTTGGTCAGGGGCACGACCTCTTTTCCGGCTCAGGGGATGCCTCGTTACCTGTGGTCACCCCCTTCCACAGAGGAGCGAAGGGAGGCTCTCCCACCAGCTGTTTTAAGCCTGATTTTGTCCTCATTAAACTTTAACCCCATTGTTCAATGGTCTCTGAAGAGACGGTCGGAGGTCATAATATTGCCGTGGGCTTGCTCCTCCTTCAGCTGTCCCCCTAGTAGTTGACATTTGTTCCTGTTTTACCTTAAAATGCGAACAACGCAATGATGGACAAACTTGCCCGTTTTGCATGTTTTATTTCCCGGAGGTAGATTTCTGGAAGTGGCGTCACCGGGTGAGAGGATGTAAACTCGTTACTGTTCGTCCTGTGTGTTGTCAAGCAGGTTTCCAGAAAAGAAAGGCCGAGCCCCCCACACCCCTGAGCAGTGTGGGCCGCGCCAGCCGAGGTGGACCAGTGACCCGCTAGGGCCTCCGTCCTGTTCTCATCCACTGGGACGACCCCTGAAACGGACCTGACCCAGCCTCGCACTCATGAAAACAGGTTAACCAGTAACTGGAAGCAGTCAGTCCCATAGACCCGTGGAAATCCCCGGACCCTTTCCCACAGAACCTAATTGTCATAGGTAATAAATCCAGAGGGAGTGGCGAGTCCTGCCAGCACTCTGGCGTCAGCAGCTCTGTGCTGCGGTCTCAGGTGTCATCTGCTGGGACAACGCCAGTCCTGGTGAGAAATATGGGGCTTGGGGTCTGTCGTCATCACGCCAGGCAATCATCATCATTCCCAACATGGACTGAGTATTTACTCAGGACATTGTGCGGATTAACTAGTCCAGTTCTGATAATAATCCTAGGAGAGAGGCTTTCTCACTATGCCCATTGTGGCAGTGGGATGAGGAAACGAAGGCACAGAAAGGTTGAGTAACTTGTCTGAGGTCACACAGTAAGTAGGTTGTGAAGACCCAGGGGATGGGGCTGAGACAGGGGAAGCAGTGGGCCTGTGCTCTGCAGCTGAGGAGTGAGCAGGCAAGCTCCTAAACTCCCAGAAACTCCGAAACTGTCTGAAAACCAGGACCCTGACAGTTTCCAGTGAGGTAAGGTGGTGCCTGCTGTCCTGGCCTGTCCCTGAGCCTCCCCAGCTGCTGTTCCTCCCGCAGCCGCCTCTTCTTCCTTAGCTCTCTATGCGGAGGGCTGCCCGAGCCTGGACCCAGCTTCCCCAGCGCCTGCCTTTTGCATAGGACGCAGCTCTGTCACCTTTGGGCCTCTGAGGATCATGTCCCCCTTCTGTAGGGGTCCCTCTCCCCAGCCCGACCTCCCCGTAGCCTGTGGCTTTATCTACTCCACTCTTTTTAAAAAATATATATTTTATTGATTTTTTACAGAGAGGAAGGGAGAGGGATAGAGAGTTAGAAACATTGATGAGAGAGAAACATCGACCAGCTGCCTCCTGCACACTCCCTACTGGGGATGTGCCCACAACCAAGGTACATGCCCTTGGCCGGAATCGAACCTGGGACCCTTAAGACCGCAGGCCGACACTCTATCCACTGAGCCAAACCGGTTAGGGCTATCTACTCCACTTATCTACTCCACTCTTGACCCGCGCCCCCCATCCAGACCTTTCCTCCAGCCCACAAAGGGGGCAGCAGAGCAGGGTGAGGCTCAGGAATGTACTGGTCCTGGTGGGAAATGCATGTCTCCTGTGGATCCAGCTGCAAAGTACATATGAAGCAATTATTTACCAAAGGAAAAGGCAGTAAAGGAGCTCAACAAATATTTGCTGAATGGGGACCACAAACGCCACTTTCCGTGGTGCACACTCAGAAGCGTCTCCCATGGGAAAGCACTCTGACTCTGAGGGCCCTGCACATGTGCACGGGAGCCCTGAGCCCTGACCCGCAGTGAGACACAGGAGCCTCTGGGGAGGAAGTGTCTGGTGCAGTGACTTCCAGTGAGTCCATGGCAGCTGGTGTCGAGGCTGATGTGCTAAGCACCCCAAAGGGACTCGGGAGGCACTGGAGTGAGTAAATGCCCACAGTCCCTGTGCTAGAGGGGCTTCTCTGAGCGTCAGGCCTTGAGGACCATGTCCCCGAGCTCACTGCCCTGGGACGCAACTGCTGGATACCTGCCTGGGAACCTCAGGGAGGGTGGAGGTGGGGTGGGGGGGTGGAGCAGGAAGGAGGCAGCTTTTATCCAATCATAGAGCCCATCTCAGACCAGAGGCACCAGCGTTTGTGCCCAGGATGGGGAGGGCTTCCCTCCCTCCCAGGCTTCCACCAGCCATTCCAGAGAAGGTCGCCCCTCCTGACTCCCAAAGGGATGCTGGGGTCTCGGGGGTAACTGCTGAGGATCGCAAATAGCCTGGTGACCTGAGGTCCGAGATTCACTCACACACACACACACACACGCACGCACGCACGCACGCACGCACATGCACGTACGCACAACGGGTTTTGTGGGTGGCACATCCTGCAGCTCCAGGCCACTGGAGACAAAGTCCTGCTCATCCCTGCAGGCTCATGAGTCCAGGGACGACTTGTGGGGAGATGGACAAAGGGTAGGCGAGCGTTTGGAGGGGCATCTCCGGAACAGGCTGGAAGAGCAACGCCCCGGAGACTGGACTCGAGGACGCTAGCTTGGAGGCAGTGGTGGCCGAGACTGAGCTAGGGCAGTGGGTCCAAGAGAGAGGACTCGGTGAGGGCAGCACGGGTGGTGGAGCACGTGGATGGTCGGTTGTGCTGGGGTCTGGGAGGCCAGGGCGGCAGGCAGTGCCCGGGCAGATTGGAGCCATTGCCCACCTGCTGGCTCTGCTCGCGGGCGGTGGGGACAGATGGAGTCAGGCCTGGGGCTGGGGGCCCTGGGTGAGAGACCCAGGGGGTCGGGGTCACGCCTGGCTCCGTTTCCCCTCCTGGGCCACTTCTCCCGCTGCCTGGGCCACACTCTGTTTTTAAATGCTTCATGTTGCTGGCGGTTCAGACCTCCATCTGTTGTGACGTCTTTCTCACACAGGAACCGGCAGGTGACTTCCCAGTCCCTCCTGACGTTTCCTTCTGATTCACCCTTCCTGAGGCTGTGTGACCTTGGGACCTTGACTTGATGTTTACCTTAAATGTTTATCTGAGTCCACATCGGGCTTGGTCTGGGGGTTTAGATTTGCTTTGCTGGGAGGCGGGGAGGGGGCCTGAAGGGTTAGTCAAAATATACTGTTGGTCTCCATTTCAGCGCCTTTCAGCTGAGCCTACACTCAGTGCCACGCTGTGTGACAGGAGCTGGGTACGTGGAGATGGGTAGGACATGCGCTCTCCCTGAGCAGAACAAGGGAAGATGACATAGGAGCCAATAAACCACCAGGCGGAGAGATACATAGAGGCAGAGCTCACTGCGGGACACTGAGACACCACCCAAGAGTGAGCTTGACAGTAGGAAGGAGTGTTCAGGGAACACCTTCTGGGGGAGGCGACATTTGAGCTGGGTTTTGAAGGATGCATAGAAGTTCACTCCTGGTCCATAGTAGGGAAGGTCGGCAGGCATTCCAGCAGGAGGAATCGCATCTGTAGGGCCTGGAGGACTGAATGGGCATGATGAGTACAGATGATGGTAATCAGTAAAGCCCTGCTGGGGGGCTGGGTGACTGAGAGTGACCCTGGGGAGAAGGCGTTCACCTGGGAGAACAGTGCAGGCAGCTCTTCGCTGAGCGCTCTGTAGCCTCAAGCTGCATGTGATGGGCGTGTCCTGGCATTCTGCATCATGCCATCTTTTGCCCAGGACCGTCTCTTGTCTTGCCCTCAACCTCCCCTGCCCCTGATTTTGGCCCTTCCATGACAGTCCAGCTCTGGGCACCTTTCCCAGCCACACTGCAGGGGCTGGAGCTGCTTCAGTGGTGCGTGGAGGGCAGGGGCCCCAGGAGGACTCAGCCAGGGGGCTGGTGGAGAGCTGTCTGTGGGTGGCAAGACCCAGCGCTGAGGCTGAGGCATAGAGAAGGAAGGAAGGGCAACCTCCCCCACCCCGACCACTGATCGCCAAGTGGGCGCCACCTTGGAGGGCACCTGGGTACCAGCAGGGCGGCTGGTCAGAATGAGGCATAAGAACCAGGGAGCCACACCCAGGGGTGGGGCAAAGGCACCAATGAGGGCTGCCTGCCCTGGGCAGCAGTGGGGAGCCTGCGGCCCCGTGGCGGGCAGAGCCTATGGCTACACCGTCTCCCTCTGATGTAGCCGGCAGAGGCTTTTGGAAAGCTGGGGCTGCCAGGGAGAGGGTGGGGGTGCGGGGACACCCAGCTCCACCCCCCGGGGATGGGGTGCTCACCCCTTGGACTGTTTGCCTCCGCACGGGGTGAAGGCTGGCATGTGTTGCTGGCCTGCTTCACACTGACAGCTGATATTTACGGTACTTGGGGCTTTCCCTCTGATGGGCACTGTGCTATGTGTTTTGAAAACGTTACCTCCTCTAATCTTCATACCCGCTCTGCATGGGAGGTGCTGTCCGCATCCCTACTTAGAGACGAGAAACCACGCACAGGGCAGTTGCACACAGAGCCAAGGCCATGGCCGGCAGCGAGGAGCCGTGTCCAGGACCAGCGCACGGTGCCCCCTCAGTTCTGAGTTGTGCCCACACTGCCTGCCTGCCCATCTGCGGCCCGGCCCCCACGTTCGCTGCAACAATGGCTGATGGGGAGTGGGCGGCACTGGGTCCCTGTCCGGGTGGGGGAACCTCTGAGCTAAGCCATCCTGCCCCACCCTCTCCCCTCGCCCACCCGCCCGACTGGTTAAGCAGAGGCGGGGCAGCTATGACTTGGGCCGCCCTCCTGGGCTGAGAAGCCACCGGGGGCTGAGTTCCGGAGATGCCCTTGGGACTGGGGACCCTCAGAGGCCCAGGGTACTTGGCTGTGGGCGAGGCACTGGCTCTTGCAGCCAGGCACTAATCCGAGAGGAATACTTGGTATTTCCAATCATTCCGGCTGGAATTAAACTTAAATCAGGCCCCAAAGCATAGCCAGGAGAATGTGAGCAACTTGCCAAAGAAACCAGGCCTGCGCAGAGGCTGGTCTGCTCCACAGGAAGTGTGTGCCGGAAAGCAGGAGGGGGAGGCGCGCACCCCTGCACTCCCAGGCACCCCCCATCCTCGGCCCTGCTATCTGGACGCGTCCCTGGTAAACCACCCAGTGGTCTGGAAACAGGCACCTCAGCCAGGGAGGCAGCCGGGGGTCAGAGCTCTGGGTCTCACCGGACTCTGCTGCTGTCACAGGTCCCTTTGCCCAGGGTCCCCTGGTTACAGTTGGTGGCATAGAAGCAGCCCAGTTTCATGGCTGGGAACATGGGCAATGCAGCCAGTGTGCCCAAACCTGACTCCATCCCCAGTGTGTGACCACGACTAGCCCATGACCCTCTGGGCCTCAGTTTCCTGGTTTGGAAACATGAGATAATTGGGTGTTTGTGAGCATGAGGTCGGTAAATACACGTGAGGAGCTGTGCCTGGCTTATGCGAGCACTGTGTGTGAGCTATTGTCATTCTCCTGGCCTCAGTTTCCTCACTAGCAAGATGAGGTTGGGGTGGCCCTTGACCCCCAAGGCCCTTCTCCAGGCGACGTTCTCTAGCCATGGACCAGGCCCTGCCCCCAGAAGAGCACTTCCTTCCCGGGGGAGGTGGGGAGAGACTGGCTGGGCAGAGAGAGAGCATGGCATGCTCCCCGAGCCGCAGCTCATCCAGCGGCTGTGTGTACAGGGAGCGTGTGCGTGTGTCTGTGTGTGCGTGTGCGTGTGCGTGTGTCCAGGTGGAGCGCAGACAGCCAGCGTTCGGTTCTCTGTGGAAGTGCAGATGGGAACACACCTGGGCAGGAGCCTGTCTGATGGGCAGGAGAGTGACCCAAACCTGCAGGGAGGGCTGAGGGGTAAGGTAGAGGGTGAAGATGTCCGGCAGAACCTAGAGGAGGAGCTGGAGAGTGGAGGCCGGGCCAGGTGCTCAGCGGGGGACACTGACCCCAACCTCTCTGAGGCTTTTATGTCACTACAAGGCAGGTGAGGCTCAGAGGAGCCCTCCCCACCCCCAAAGTCGTCAGTGGTCCCGTTTGGACTTCTGTCCGACCCCCAGGCCCGGGCTTTGGTGCTGTTCCAGGCTACCCCTTGTGGGAAGGCAGACAGACCCGAGAGGCTGCCACCGGCCCTCACTCTGCACGGCTCAGGTATGGGAGGCTCGCTGCCCAGGCAGCAGGCGGTGTTGGGTGGGCACCCGGCTCTGGGGGGCAGTGGTGGCAGCTCCAAGTGCTGAATGGCAGTGCCCCAGGCCTGGGGGAGGGAGGCTCTGCTGAGGGGAAGAGGGCCCGGACTCACGAAGCCAGGGTAGCCAGAGGCTCCAGCAGGGCAGCGAGGTGGGCAGGGAGCGGCCTATGCCTTCACCCGGGGTATTTACATTTTAGTTCTGTTTACAATGTGACTCCCTGGGCCACTCAGGTCCCTTTCTGAGCCTCCGTTTGCACATGGGCCCTGGCCCCAACCCTGGCCTCGCGGGAAGAAGCGTGTGGCGTCGGGGTTAAGAGCACAGCCTTGACACCTCAGCCTTGACCCTCAGCAGCTGCGTGGCTCTGGGCCTGTCACAGCCTCTCAGCCTCAGTCTTCGTCTGCGTGAAATGGGATTACCGTGGTCTCTGCCTCAAGGGCCGCTGTATTAACTCAAATCATCCCCACGAAACACTGAGAACAGCACTTGGCACAAAGAAAGGGCTTGTAAGTCCTCGTTACTGTTGCAGTTGCTGCGTTTTCATAAGGCTGTCCCTCTGGAGAGCTCGCACAGAGGCAGTGCTGAGCTGCAGGGAGGTCTGCGGGAGGGAGCGGGTCTATAATTGTTTGCACCCATTCATGCCCTTCTTCCCTTTGAGATAACACGTTTCACCTCATTGACTTTGGACTTGACTGTGAGACAGGGACTGTGAAGATGCGATGATGTTCTCCAGGCCTCAGCAGAGGTCAAAACGTAGCGAGAGGGTTTCCACATCGCACTTGCTTGTTTCCTCTGTCACGGAAGGGGTTGCCCCCGAGGGGCCGCCCCTCCAGCCTGGGCCCTGGAATGAGAAGTCGTGGGTAGAGCCACCAGGGCCACAGTTGACTGTCAGCCGCATGGGATGTGAGCGAGAAAGCCAGGTTGGTTGTTGTGAGCCCCTGAGCGTTGGGGCTGCTCGTTACCTCAGCCACACGGACCCATACTGACAGGATTAAGAGGAAGGGCCTCCGAGGAGGGGTCCCATGACCTACTGGAGCGGAGGAAACAGGGCTTGGAAGCTGACGTGAAGGAAGTGATGGGAGCAGACAAAACCCGGCATACACAGGCTGGCACGCATGTGCACACACATGAAACACAAGGGAACTCCCCACACCATCTGCCCTTCTTTCCCACCAGATGGACAGCAGCAGGTCGCTGGAGGGAGCTCGCTTTCCTGCAGGGTCCCCTAACCCACCCCCACTGGCCTGGAGCTAGCAGACTTAATATTGCATGATACTCAAGTCCCTCTGGAACTTTCAGCAAATTATGTCAGAAAGATAGGCCTAAAAATCTCTATTAAGTTGCCTCAAGTAGAATTATGTAACTATGCTCAACTGCCTAGATTTTGAACACCCCTACCCCCACCCCCCAGCCCGGGCGCCTCCCTTGCTCCTGGCCCTGATTCCTGGGTCGCTCTCCCTGAGCAAGTCCAAGAAGCCCTTTGCATTGGCCTCTGTTTTGTTTGCTTTCGCTTGTGCCATCCTGCTGTGGGCAGGGAGGAGGCGAGCCAACATCAGCCGCTGCCACAGACCAAGGGCAACATTTCCTGGCCTCCGGTTGGGATGTGGTTCCCTTCCCGTGGCTCGTCCTCCCAGAGCCAGGTCTGTAAATGGTTGGCTGCTGCGCTCTCTCCGGCTCTGCGGAGGTTTGTCTCAGAGTGGGCCCTGCGGTCTCTGCTCCGTGGCCTGCCCTCCGGCCCCCGCAGGCCTCCCGGTGGGCACCGTGGCCGGGCAGGCTCTGCCATCTTGCTTTGGGAAGAGGGGCTGTGCGTGAAGCCTGACCTCACTGGCCTGGGAAAGGTTTCCATTCGGAGCACTTTCCACCCAGGAGGCAAAGCAAACATCTGGCCACACAGTCCCCTTGGCCCCTGCCAGCCACCCCACTCGGGGATTCCAGGCAAATTCCATCATTTCTCCATTTCCTTTCCTCCCCGTCTAGCGGAGCCTGGGCCGCTCTGTCTTCCCTCCCGTCCGGGAGCCATTCACAGCCTCTCCCTGTGTCTGCCCCGGCCCTGACGGGAGTTTTCCTGTGGCTTCTGTGGCCGCCACCCTGTCATTCACCACCCAGTGCTGCAGGCTCCCCGGCACTAAGGACTCTCCCAGCCAATCTCGGCCCAGTGTGGTCGCTCCAGGCAATTATCACCAAGGCCTTGGAGAAGCTGCGTCCTTGGCCCAGCAGCTCCCAGCCCCCACCCAGTTCCTGGCAGCTCGGTCCTTGCATTGGGTGCTTTGGGTGCAAGGACCAGGCACTCAGCGGCCTCAGGCGTTGCCTGCAGGACGGAGGCTAGGGCGGCCCAGCAGGGCTGTGGGGGCCTCCATTCAGCCCCACAGTCGGGGCCCCTTTGCTGGTGTGGCATCCTGTCTACATCGTCCTTTTCTCATCCTTTTCTCGGCCGCTGCTCCTGTGGCTGCTCCCCAGGCTCTCTCCTCTCTTCTCCATCACACATGCTTCCTCATGGGGTCTCATCTGCCTGCTCATGGGGTCTCATGCTCTGTGGCCTATGCCGACAGGAGCCGTCTCTGTGCAGCTGCTCTGGAGACCCCCTGAGAGGAGGCACTTGGGGCATCCCTGGCACCTAGTCCTGCTGGACAGAGGCCTGGGCCAGGCCACCTGGCAGGTCTCTGATGTCCCCATGACCAGCCCATCGACGGTTCTCTTGGAGTCGGGTGCCGAGCCCCAGACCAGCTGGCTCTGTATGGCCAGCTGTGTGCTGGCCTGAGCCACAGCACGGCAGCCAGCAGCTCAGGAACTGCCTGTGGTGGCTCCGTCCCGAATGTGGGGTGGGGGGGCACTTGCGGACTCCCGCCATCGGATGGCACCAAGAGCGCCTTTAGCTGTCCCGCTTAGGACACCCATCTGTCTCCTGCTGCTCAACACACACTTCCAATAGGGCAGCTCCTCACGTGTGCCCGGCTCCCCCGGTCCAGAGACAGGGTGGGAGCCTGTGGAAATAGCCTGGGGCTGGCTGCGGAGGCTGTGGACTGGGCGGGCCCTGAGAATGGATGGGTGGGGAGGCGCAGGGTCGGGGGTGCGCGGGAGGCTGGACTGGCTGGCAGAGTGGAGACCGGACCGCGTCTGGGAAGATGGGGCTCTCCATGGGTGATTTCAGGAGGGCAGAGGAACGGCAGGGCCTGGAGCCAGGGGCAGATGGTCAGCCCAAGGGCACCGGGTGGTTGATGGTCTGAGAGCCTGGCGCCGTGGCCGTGCGGTGTGAGCTTGGCCTCGGGTCCCACAGCCCAGCTTCACTTCCCAGCTTTGCCACCTGCTAGCTCGCTGACCTCGGCCAATCGCTAATCTCTGCGCCCAATCTCCCAATCTCCTGATCTGTCCCAGGGGAATAATAAGGCTCCGCCGTGACCCCCTAAGGCGATGTAGGCAGAGGGCACCACACTACGTCCAGCGGCAGCCAGGCCTGGGCTAGTAGGGACGACGCTTTTGCAACTAACGTTACAGATAAAGTAATAGTAATGCCAATCAGCCCTAGCCGGTTTGCTCAGTGGATAGAGCGTCGGCCTGTAGACTGAAGGGTCCCGGTTTCAATTCTGGTCAAGGGCACATGCCCGGATTGTGGGCTCAATCCCCAGTGTGGGGTGTGCAGGAGGCAGCCAATCAATGATTTTCTCTCATCTCCCTTCCTCTCTGAAATCAATAAAAATACATATTTTTAAAAAATAATGCCATTCACAGGGACCAGGAGCCTAGAATGGTTGGGTCTCGCGCTTGGCGATTTAGGCACCGGAGCTCGGATGGAGAAGGGGTTCCCAGAGCTGGGAGCTGGGCCTTGGGGACCCTGGCCTGTGTCTGGGGTCTCAGGAAGGTCTCGAGGCCTGTGTGGGGGCCGGGGCAGCTCTCAGGCCAGCCTGGCTGAAGGACTGGCGTGGACGAACCTCCTGGCACTGAATTTGACTCAGCCGTGAGGAGCCCAGGCAGAGGTGACAGAGGTGACAGGGAAGGGACCTGCTGCTGGCCCCTGTCCCATGCAGGGCCCCAAGGCTCAGTAACCCGCTGACAAGCCTGGGGAAGAAGCAGCAGTTGGAGCCACGCCCACAGCAGGGCTCAGGCTTGGCTGAAGGTTCTAGTGACCTTGGGGCTCCCCGTCCCCCTAGAGACCGAGGTGGCAGTTTCTACCAGTGGAGACGTTTCTTCAGCCTCTCCTCTGCGTGGA